>NC_073632.1:32811720-33114750 GCF_029407905.1 Bubalus kerabau | reverse complement strand
ATGTTTGGTAAATGGTTACCTTTCCTCCGTTCTCTTCCTCTGACCCAACTACCTGTAAGGTTGTGCTTGAATGAACACATGGCAGAGCTAGGCAGCTAGGCTACAAGTGTTAGGCAGCAAGTGAAAGCAGCAGGAAACCCGTGGTTTGCTAGTTTGTGTCAGAGATAGGGGATTCCTTTGAGCAGATGTGTTGTCTGTGATGCCAAAGAGACAAAGCTGTGAGCAACCACTAAAATGCCAAATTGTTAGTGACTATAGCGTTACTGTTTGTGGGAGAATTCTGAAAACATCCCTACAGCAAAAATCATTTGGGTTTCTCCAATTTCTGCAGTTTCCTTTTCTTAAAAGAAGCCAACTTCTTAAGAAGCTAAGTCATATCCAATGCTTTTTGCGACCCCATGGACTACAGCCCGCCAGGCCCATCTGTCCATGGGATTTCCCAGGCAAGAATACTGGAGTGGGTTGCCATTTCCTTCTCCAGGGGATCTTCCTGACTAAGAGATTGAACCCGTGTCTCCTGCATTGCAGGCCGATTCTTTACTGCTGAGCCACCAGGGAAGCCTATACTGTGCCTTACTGGCTAATTTGGTGAGAAACAGAAGGAAATAAAGTGTCAGTGAGTCAATCTTTGTGGAGTTGATGGGGCTTGAGTTAGTGAAGACTATGTGGGGGAAGTGAATGTCATTTATGGCCTTCTTATGCCATCAGTTCTGATCAGTTCTTTCCCTTCAGAACCAATTGTCATTCTCATTGCCAGTTGTGTTTGGAGTGTAGTAGTTTGCCCTTGACGGAGAAGGCAATCGCACCCCACTCCAGTACTCTTGCCTGGAAAATCCCATGGACAGAGGAGCCTGGTAGGCTGCAGTCCGTGGGGTCGCTAAGAGTCGGACACGACTGAGCGGCTTCACTTTCACTTTTCACTTTGATGCATTGGAGAAGGAAATGGCAACCCACTCCAGTGTTCTTGCCTGGAAAATCCCAGGGACGGGGGAATCTGGTGGGCTTCCGTCTCTGGGGTCACACGGGGTTGGACGCGACTGAAGCGACTTAACAGCAGCTGCAGCAGCAGTAGGTTGCCCTTGAAGGAAAGACTGGTTATCATTAATCACTGCATGCAGCTCTCTTTCTTTGGGGGGCTTCTTTTAGATACTGATAAATCTTTCTAATTAGCTGTAAAAATCATGAAAAGTAGATGTCATGTTTTAATCATAAGCCAGTTGAGCCATTGCCATTCGTGTGATAGCTTGAATTCTTTTTTCTTTTACCAAATTGCTTTGAATTTATGACATTTTTAGTAGATCCTCTGTAAGTCCGCAGAGCTCAGGATTGCAAAAGTAATTGCATTGTTTCCAGTAACTCAATCACAGAAAAGCAAAGCAAAAAAAAAAAAAAAAAAAAAAAGGCAAAAGAAAGCATTGACGCATTGTCAGTGGTTTATTTTCCCATATGTTGGTGGGATATTAAAGATCTTTGAGATCTTTGCAGATAATTCAGTGCAGGCCTGGTTCTAAGAATAAAACCTGGCATAGTGATCAGTGAGGGAGATTTTTCTTTTTTCTCAGAAGCTAAAATGAACTGTTCTGTTGGAGCAAGGAAGATGGGATTAGAAGTCACACTACAGTTGGCCTTTAGTGTTAAGATGTAACATCAGATCTCGTTCAGAACATCATGGCCACAGCTGGAAAAATCAAGTCTCAGCTCAGGTTTTCTGTGTGTCCTGGCATATCACTGGTTCTCAAACTGCAGCATGTATCAGAATCATCTGGAGGGTTTGTCACAACACAGATTGCCGGGCTCCAGGCCAGAGTTTCTGACTCAGTAGGTCTTTGATGGGGCATGAGATTTGCATGGCTGTCTTGTTCTCAGTTGATCCTGATGCTGCTGGGCGCAGGTACCAAATTTTGAGGGTCTGATTTACAGTCCCAGCTCCATGCTATCCAGCTGTGTGATCTAAACACTTCTTAGTGTTCTGTGTCTTTTTTCTTGAATCACTTGCTCCTTAGTCCACTGCAGGTTTAGGAATCACTTTAAGAATGACTGTGCCATATGTAAAATAGATAGCCAGCAGGAGTTTGCTGTGTGGCTCAGGAAACTCAAACAGGTTCTCTGTATCAACCTAGAGGGGTGGGATGGGGAGGGAGATGGGTGGGAGGTTCAAAAGGGAGGGGATATATGTATATCTATGGCTGATTCATGTTGAGATTTGACAGAAAACAGCAAAATTCTGTGAAGCAATTATCCTTCAGAAAAAAAATTAATTTTAAAATTAAAAAAATTTAAAAATGGTTCACATAAAAAAGTCTTTAAAAATAAAATCATATTAAAGAAAAAAAAAGAATGACATGATATATCTAATAGCACCTGCTGGGATCCCAGCTGATAAAAATATTTATCTCACTGTTTTTGGGGAGTTCTGAGAATGAACTAATGATGTTCTTCAGTATAAGGTCAGGTAGCAATGTTGACCATAGAGAATAAAGTCTGATAATTAAACTTTGAGCACTGACATTCTGAAAAGAAAGCAGTTATTTCTGAGAGGCACATACTTGTGATCTTGTCTTGGTGTATGCCACAGCACCTGAGAGAATCTCTTAAGTTTAGTAGGTGTTCAATAGATGCTTGTTGAGCTGAAACATTGAATTTTAAATTTAAACTTGGTTGCCAGTTCTGTAAAATTATAGTCTTTGAGTAGATAGAAATAATACAAATTTTGCACCCTTCATATGTGAATTAGAATTTATACATAATTAGGAGAAATTATCTGTTTTCCTCAATTTTCGGATTCATTTTGATATTTGGCAAAACTAATACAATTATGTAAAGTTAAAAAAAAAAAAAAGTTGAAGGTAATGACTGAGCATTTGGGGCTTGGATCATAGAGGATCTTATTTGAGGAGTATTCATGTTGCCCTTACCAGGATTTCTAGGAGTAGCCTTCCAGCTCTATGTCTCTTTGGGAGGCTTTTCCCTTGTAGCCATCACTGATGGCTGGATTCTGAACATTGTTAAAAATACAGACTTGTATTGTAGTAGAAATGCTGTGAGCCCTAGTTGAGTACCACACATAAGGAGATTTGCCCACTCTGAACTCGGGAGAATGAGCAATCTTCCTGAGTCTTTACTCATGAAGACTCAGCAAGCAGTTACTGAAACCACTGTCTTATAAAATACAGTCTTAATCACTGGACTTAGCACACTAAGTACATGTGGATAATTCCATTTTCTATTTTTAATTGTCAGGGCAAGTTCATTTCTCTAGTTAATAAGTCAAGTCCTCTAATAATGTTGGCTTCCCAGGTGGCTCAGTGATAAAGAATTTGCTTGCCCATGCAAGGAGATGGAGGTTCAATCCCTGGGTTGGGAATATCCCCTGGAGGAGGAAATGGCAACCCATTCTAGTGTTCTTGCAGAGGAAATGCTATGGACAGAGGAGTATGGTGGGCTACAGTCCACGGGTCACAAAGAGTCAGACATGACTGAAATGGATTCATGAATGACAAAGTTACAACATAAACCCACTTTAGAAATATTTCCTTGCCTAGTACTCAAAAAATTCATGTGACATGAATATAAAATAGTTCCTCTTTTATTTTCCTGTACACAGGAAAATGGGCATCAAAAGTTGACTGGTTAGGTAATAAACGAATACTTTATTATGAGTATATTACTACATTTTTTTTTAGTGTCTTAGGGAGATTTTTTTCTTGGATATAAATGTCAATATTTTTCCTGAACTGCTGGTTTCTTTTAAACAGTGTGAAATTGTTACTAACTGAGTTTCCGTGCTCACAGTAGCTGTTAGCTTGGACCCTACTTGTGACTAATCAGCTAATGTACAGGATATGGGCTTTTGCCTTCGTGTGTGTGTGTGCGTGTTCTATTCTTTTGTTATCTACTTTATAAAAAAGACTATAATTATAAAATTGTTCATGTTTATTTTAGACTAACTGGAAAACATAGAAAGGCAAAAACAACAAGCCCAGAATATTTTAGTCTTTTTCTATGCACAGGTACATCTTCGTGTTTCAGTAAATTGGCATATTAGTGTATAACAGTGTTATAAGCCACTTTTTTTTCTGTAAACAGCATGTCTCTCATCACTTACTCTTAATGTATGCTATCCTTCTGTGTTTATATTTCTTTTAAACTACCTAAAATCCTTTCAGAACAAGGAAGGATACATGTGAATTAATCACACTTAAAAAAACAAACCAGTATCTGGTGACTACAGATTGATAAGGAATAATCCTGATCACATGAAAGGTGAAAAATACATTGAAATCCCCTGTAGTTTCCCTTAGCAGTGGTGTTTGTGATGGAGAAATGAATAGAATATATACCCTTCATATAAGAATAGGCGACCCTTCTTATCAAAATAAATTGCCAACCTATCCTCAAGAAAACATGATCTATAAGTGGTGTTTTCATGAAGGTGGCAGATTGGTACCACACTGAGGTTTTAACACAGCTGGGACAAAGGTTCACTCCACAGTTGGGGGTCCCACATTTGGGCACCAGTAGGAAGCTCACTGATCCACACCATGTGGAGCCCCAGTTTTGTTCATCTTAGGTGCTGCTAACCTGTGGAGCCAATCAGCTTAGCCTACAGGTCACTGCTTGCCCTCTGGCTGGCTCTCTTGGGGTTCCTGACAGTCCTTGCAGGGGTAACTGCCATATCTCAGCTTCCTGGGATCAATTTGTGGGCAATGCATTTTCAAACCGAGAATTCATGCAACATGCTGTGAATTGTCCTTCCAAGAGATAAGGCATACCTTACTTGGTCATAGAATCACGTCTTTTGAAAAGATGCCATGGTTGCAAATGGACTCCTGACTATTCCCAGGCTGATTACATTAATAAGTAAAACAAGCCAGTCCTTCTTCCTTGCTTTGCCTCTACACCTGTGCTCTTTGCCTGAAATATCCTAAATTTGCATTTTAACCAGGCTTATCCCTAAGGAGAAGCTGAGGGATCTGTTCTGCCAGAAGGTCTTGTCTATACTCCTGCTGCATGTATTCCTGTGCATATGCCTTACACAGCATTTAGCATTTCTTACACCATAATTTCTCCTTATCCTGTGCCCCATTGGACTGTGAGCTCTTTAAGTCCAGGGCACAGGCTTCTTTACTTATTATAGGCACATACTACTTGTTGAATGAATACATGATATGAAGGTTTTTCTCAGCAAAATGGATTTCTTGGGTTAGGGATAAGTATATATAAGCTAAATTAATTGAATAGTACCTATAGCCAAAATTAATGATCTAAAGGGCCATTACCAATTGGTTCCAGTGTGGTACCGATCTGCCACCTTCAGGGAGAGAAAAGACATTAGAGCCTAGGAATTAATCACTTTTTTTTTTTTTTTTTGCTGTTGGATCCCTGGAACATTGTCTTTTTTTCTACACTGTTTTCTACACTGCATCCAACACGACAACTTCTTAATTTCTTATTTCAATGAACCTAGATAAATAGGAAGTTAATTAGGCAGAATCCCTAATTAACTGGATCCTACCTGTACCAGACTTTAGGGAAAAATACAATACAAAGAGCAAGTAATTAAATAATTTATTTTCAAGATGTGCTGCCAGAAAAAAGTCTGAAGGTCAGCACTCACTTAATCCATTTCATCATTTATTGAAGTATATAAAGATAATTAATCTTCATGGTGATGTTATATCATCAAAATTTTCTTAATTTTTGAAAAATAATGGCTGATAATGAGAATAATACATTTAAGAAAGATTCTCAATAAAAACTCAAAAGATTATTTAAATGTAAACTAACATGATATTTAGGGAATCAAGTTTCCTAAGTTAATTCCTAAATTCCAATTAAGTATTCTGTATAAAGAAAATACTGTCAATAAAATAATCATGGAGACACATGCAGGACACCTTAGAACAACTGCTTTTCACTCTCTTGTTAAAGGAAACTTTCAGAGATTCACAGACTTAGAGAACAAACTTATGGTCTCAAGTGGAATTTTTCTGTTTCATTTTTTCATATTTCTCTTGTCAGTCATGCCTTTAAAGTGAGTAATTAAAAGTGTCCATCTGATTTTGAGGGGAAGGGATAGTTAGGGAGTTCAGGATGGACATGCACACACTGCTATATTCAAAACGGATAACCAGCAAGGACCATTGTATAGTACATGAAACTTTGCTCAATGTTATGTGGCAGCCTGGATGGGAGGAGATCTGGGAGAGAATGGATGCATGTATATGTATGGCTGAGTTCCTTCACTATTCATCTGAGACTATTGCAACATTGTTAATCGGGCTATACCCCACTACAAAATTAAAAGTTTTTAAAAATAAATAAAGGAAACTTTCAAATTTCCATTTTCTGTTGGACTCTGTGGGAGAGGGAGAGGGTGGGATGATTTGGGAGAATGGCATTGAAACATGTATAACATCATATATGAAACGAATCACCAGTCCAGGTTCGATGCATGATACAGGATGCTTGGGGCTGGTGCACTGGGATGACCCCAGAGGGATGGTATGGGGAGGGAGGTGGGAGGGGGCTTCAGCATGGGGAACATGTGTATACCCATGGCAGATTCATGCTGATGTATGGCAAAACCAATACAATATTGTAATCAACCTCCAATTAAAACAAATTTATAATAGTTAAAAGAAGAAGAAGACATAGAGTACATGACTGTGCAAGATCTATAAGTAAGGCTTTTTTAAAATGGTGCCTCTCATCTCTCTATTGCTGAAAAATACTAGTTAGATAATTAATGCTGGGTGCTGCTGCAACATACAAATTTCCAAACCTCGGTAACAATATAATAAAGTTTACGTTTTGCTCACATGGAATCCATGTGGGTAGGTGAATCCTTCTCCATCTGATAGCCATCCCACCTGGACCACAGAGTCTCCAAGGTCACTCATGTGAAGAAGGAATATGGAGGAGGCACGTGAGTCTTAGTTGTCCTGGCCTAGAAGTGACACGTGTCATCGTGGTTCAGAGTCCGTTTGGCAAGATCTAATGGCAGTACTCCAGATAACTGCAGGGGAGGCTGAGACGTGCATGCGAGGATGTGGGTGCTTGGTAAACATTAACTGCTTTAACCACAATATCCTTAGCAACTGGATTTCACTCATCCCCTTTTCTGCCTGGTAAATGTACTATGAGAATTGATGGGTTAGGAGTAGGAGGCGGGGAGAAGAGGACGTAGGTTGTAGATATTTATTGTCTCCTTTGGTAGCCGAACTCCTGTTTCCTTATGAGAACCAGCTGTCTCCCAGTTTTGGTTCATGTAGTTCTGGCTTGACCTTTCTCTCTGGAGCTGGGCAAGCAGACATAGTATGAGACAGGAGGGGCCCTTCTTTCAGTCTCCCTATGTCTATAATGCCAGTAGGTGTGCCAACACAGTACGATCAGTGGAAGTATCTGCTCAAAAATGAAGTCAAACAAAGAGACTGTAGAGCAAGAGAAAAGACACAGAATTTGGATGACATTGATAGAACCCCTGGAAGAAGCAGTGCCACTTCATGCCTTGACTTTACCAGTTATGTAAGCCATGTATTCCTTTAGTTTGAGCTAGGATGAGTTTGGTTTCTCTAAGTCATAACTAAAAAAACTAGTAGTTATCACTCTACAAACTCCAAAATAGCACCTTGTTCTTCTTTGTCTTTAAACCCAAACAACTAGCAGTTGCCTAAGAGAGTAACTAATAGTTATAACCCATATATTTACATCACAGAATTGTTGCTTTTGTAATTTAGATATCATATAAATGGAGAGTAACAAATTGTCCTACATATTTTTTTTTTCCTAATCCTAGTTTAACTGCTAGTAGTTTTATAATTACTAGTTGGCTGATTACTATGTGAGTCAAAATGGATTTACTTCTGCCAGTTAATAATTTCCACTTGTGACAAGTCAAATATTT
Source organism: Bubalus kerabau (assembly GCF_029407905.1). Lineage (NCBI taxonomy): Eukaryota > Metazoa > Chordata > Mammalia > Artiodactyla > Bovidae > Bubalus > Bubalus kerabau. The sequence goes on along the minus strand of NC_073632.1, from coordinate 33,106,844 downwards.
AAATCAGCTTCAAGAATATTAAGGGAGACAATCCCCTCCATCCCATCACCTCTACCAAAATAAGACTGTTTGGCAGATACCTGAAATAAATCTGAGTGATGTTTTCTCTGGTCATGGCAATGCGGAGCTATAGATCTCACAGCCAGAACCAAGCTTTGCAGAATGTGTCAGGGAATTTGGCCCAGTTGTCCTATTCAACCCAACACTTCTGCTGAAAAGTCTGAAAGAAGATACGCTCTAACTTTCTGGTGACCCAAACTATTGTAACCTCAGTCTCTAAATCACATGACATTTGCTTACTTTCTTTCCAATAGGCTGATTAATTATTTGTCTTTATGTAGTGTTCTTAGTCAGGAGCCAAAAGAAGTTGAAGCAGCTGGGGCCAATTTTTAAATTTAAAACTAATAGAGCAATTTGGCTGTCTGACATGGAACCAAAGAGTGACTTTCCTTTAACATTGTCATCACCACAGGGTCCAACCTGCTCTGCCCCAGATGTGCAACATCTGGGCTTTGAAGAGTGTGACTAGGAAATCAGACAAGACATGTGGACATATAAAATGAGACAAGAGGCTCTGACGTACCACTTTCCTTTCTTACGTAGTTTCTTTCATCTAATTCTGTTTAGGTTTGCTGGAAACCCCTACCTGGAAAACAGAATTCCTCCTCTTTCACAAGCCAGGCAGCAAAAGTAGAGAAAGTTTTATTGTCCAAGATAGTTAAATGAACTGAATAACAATCCACATGAAAATTCCCTTAAATCCCTCCCCATAGATTGTCCTCAGGTATTAAGGTTAATTAAACCCAAATCCTCTTACTGACTGGATAGAAAGTGTTACTGACTCTGGAAGGGTGGTGGGGGGTGGGCAGGGGTCAAGTGTCCTTTTAGAGCAGGGATCCTCAGCCTCTGGATCTGATGATCTGAGGTGGAGCTGAGGTAATAATAATAGAGAGAAAGTACACAATGAATGTAATGCACTTGAATCACCCTGAAACCATCCCTCCAACCCTGGTCTGTGGAAAGATGGTCTTTCATGAAACCAGTCCCTGGTGCTAAAAAGGTTAGGGACCGCTGTTAGAAGACCTCTCCTTTTTTCCGAAATTGGGACTGTTTTTCCTTTAACATGTATGTATGTATGTGCATGTACTCAGTTATGTCCTACTCTTTGCGACCTCATGGACTGTAGCATGCCAGGCTCCCATGTCAATGGAATTTTCCAGACAATACTAGAGTGGGTTGCCATTTCCTACTCCAGGGGATCTTCCCGACCCAGGAATCGAACCTGGATCTCCTGTGTCTCCTGCACTGGCAGGCAGATTCTTTACCACTGTGCCACCTGGGAAGCCCCTCAACATATATAAACTAAACATTATTTTTTTTCCCTATGTGAGAGTGGAGATTTAACAATTCAATTGACAACTTCAAATGAAAATAATTGATGTCTGGCATCTTTGACTAGGAAAGGCTAATATTAAGCTTTAAGTAGGATTCTCTGAGGAGGGCATGGCAACCCACTCCAGTATTCTTGCCTAGAGAATCACATGGACAGAGGAGCCTGGTGAGTTACGGTCCATAGGGTCACAAAGAGTCGGACACAACTACAGCAACTTGGCACATCCACACGGGATTCTCTAGGGATAGAGAGAGTACGGATCATTAGACTATTAGCTTGTTCTTCAGGATTCTGCTTATTATGTGGTTAACATAATCAGCTCATGTCTAAAAAATCCTGAAGTTATGTAAACCAAGTCTGGGTTGAAGCTAATTGTCTCAGTTGAGTATTAGCATGTATATGGATGTATGAGATGGAGAACACATCCTCCAAGTGTGTGTTGAGAATACTCATCATGCTCACGTGGTACTAAGTAGATGGGGTCAGTGTCTCAAGTCTGCTCATAATGTAGTTGCTGAGATAATACTAGCATAGATTAAGCAGTAGTATATAGTGTTAGTTGCTCAGTTGTGTCCGGCTGTTGGTGACTCCATGGACTGTAGCCATTTCCTCCTGCAGGGGATCTTCCTGACCCAGGGATCAAGCCCACACCTCTTGCATCTGCTGCATTGGCAGACAGGTTCTTTACTACTAGTGCCACCTGGGAAGTGGTTCCTAGCAAAAGGCAGCGTATAGCTAAAACTATGTGATGTGATACAGACTGAAACTTCAGGAGCTCAAAAAACAGGCTGTGGCCTGTCAATGATACATTGACAATGAGACTGAAGGATTGTTCCAGGGATTTAAGAAAGGCTTAATTACAGACCATGCACCTCACCCATTATGTGTGCCTGAAAAATATACACCCTTTGTCACAAGATAGACTGGTTTGGGAATATGGGAAGTCTCATGCTAATGCGTCATTTCCACTGCTGAGGAAACAGCATTTGTATCCTATTTATTGTGGCTTTGCTGAAATACATTTTACATTCATTGGAGAAAATATTTATCTATAATATATCCTATTCTTTTTTATTCTTATAAAAGGAATATTTGAAAGGTAAGATAGTCACTTTCCTGAGGGAAGTATAGAACTCAGTGATGGAGTGGGCACTTTGGGATTGGGTGAATTGCCTGTGAAATCAAATTTAAGTAAAAAGATAGCCCAGCAGCCATATGTAAATCATTCCCTCATGTAGAAACAATAGTGTGCACTGGATAATTCAATAGAAAACATTAGTCATTTATCATCCTTAATTATCAGTCATCTCTAACTGCATCTGGTTTGCATTTTTTATTAGAAAGTTTTTTTTTTTTTTTGAGTTGGATCAGGGTATTTTTTTTCTTCTGTTCATGATTTCATTTTGTTATTCTTTTAAAAATTCCATCACTAATTCCCATGATGTGAGGAGGTTTTTATTTCATAAGACACAATAAATCAAGCAACTCTTCTGTCGTAAAGTCGTCCTTACAGTGCATTTGTCATAGGCCCTGGATCTCTGGGTTTACTTAAGGTTAGAGAGTCACGCTGCTTTGAGGACAAACTCAGCCAGCGCCGAGGGGTATGCACGTAGCCCCGCTTGAGGAGCCAGAGGTATACAACTCCAGTCAGCTTGAGAGGGAACAGCTGCTTCAGACAAGACAAGTGGCAAAAGCTGACCCGGGGACACTGGGAAGTTTGCGTGCTCTTGTCCTGCTACTCTGGACAGCGTATAGTAGCTGAGGTGCACTTTTTGTGTAGAATCAATTGTGTGATAGTCTTCTCTTATCAAATAATGATAACAGCTAATATTTTTCAAAAATTTTATATGTACTCTGCGTTATGCTATGTACTTTTATACATTATTGCATTTAACCTTTAGAACTACCCTTTGTGGGAGGTAAATATTACTTACATCTTTCAGACAAGTGAACTATGACTGGAAGGGGTTATTGCTTGTTAGTTTTTCAGCTGGGGAGTTCCTGGACCATAAATGTAGAATAAATCAGAACCTCAGACCCACATGAGGTAGCCAAAGAGAGAATCATTTTGACTGTGAAAATCCCAGGACAAGATCAGTAAGATCCTTTTTTTCTTCCTACACATGATAGGGAGTTTCTTTCTACTGCAGTTGTAGACATCGGGGACATCACAATCATCAGAATGCGTTGGGCTGTAGAGATCTTTGGTGATGGCTAATTGAGCATGGTGTCCCTAGGAATGAAATAGATGAGCAGTTTACTTGTTTCAAGTATTGCTTGATCTGTATAAAAGAAAACCACAAGTTTGGCTAGCCAAAACCTGACTTGAGTTGCCACAATGGAAGATAAAGGCCACTCATGAAGTTTTCTGACCGAATCCAATTCACAGATTCAGAGCTTCTTGACTGAAAGCCAGGCCCCCTGGAGGGAGGACCCTTCATTATTGCTTCAAGTGAATACCATAGATTTCCTGCAAGTCTTTTCCTAAAGGGACCTGCAGCCATTTGATAAAATGACCATGCCTTGTGGAAAAGCAAAAGGAAATACACAGGTCTTTCAGTAATTACTAGATACTGGCTCTTAATTATTTTAATTTCTATGACCTAAATACCCACTGTAGTCCACCAGTTAAAATGGGGGTTTTCAGTGGTCAAGAGACTGATGCAGTATAAGCCCAAGTTTAACTCACCATGAGCTCTCTTTTTCAACTGACCAATTTGTGATTATTTCTGCTGAATATATAATTTTAGTAATCGGGGTATGTAATTGGAAGCATTCAGAATTCTTCCTTAGGCTCTCTAACCTGTGGAGAAGGGTCATTATAATAGGGGGAAGGTGAAGTTGAAGCCCCTGGGATTTCCCATTCCTACAACTATAGTAAACCAAAAGAAAATGGAAATTGCAGAGATTAGTGCCACTGTCAAAGACTTGAGGGGTGCAGGGTGCCTGTTCATGTGCCCATTGAGCTCACCTGTTCAGCCTGTGCAGACATTGACTGAATCTTGGAGAATGACTGTGAATCATAAACAGGTACTAACTCCAATTACTCTCTGCTGCTAAGTCACTTCAGTCGTGTCTGACTCTGTGCGACCCCATAGACGGCAGCCCACCAGGCTCCCCCGTCCCTGGGATTCTCCAGGCAAGAACACTGGAGTGGGTTGCCATTTCCTTCTCCAATGCATGAAAGTGAAAAGTGAAAGTGAAGTCACTCAGTTGTGTCTGACTCTTAGCGACCCCATGGACTGCAGCCTTCCAGGCTCCTCTGTCCATGGGGTTTTCCAGGCAAGAGTACTGGAGTGGGGTGCCATTGCCTTCTCTAGTCTCTAAATATGACTCAAACAAAGAAACACTGGCCCTGGAGCTTGGAATACAACTACTGACCTGAATCATGCCTTTCCCTCTATAAACTATTTTGCAAGAACCACCGGAGGCAGTTTGTTTTTATCTGGCACAGTCAACAGTGGACCTTCACACTCCTGAGTAGGAGCTATATTAATTCTGCTCATTGCTATAAGGTATTCAGTTGCAGAGCAGTTGATTGTCATGACACTGAACAAAACATGACACTGGTGATCTATATAATATGATGTTGATTGTGTCTAAGGAGCAGAAAGTAGAAATCAGATGCCGTGGTACAAAAAAAATTCTGTAAACAAGAGTCAGTCAGTCAGTTCAGTCACCCAGTCATGTCCGACTCTTTGTGACCCCATGAATCGCAGCACGCCAGGCCTCCCTGTCCATCACCAACTCCTGGAGTTCACTCAGACTCACGTCCATTGAGTCAGTGATGCCATCCAGCCATCTCATCCTCTGTCGTCCCCTTCTCCTCCTGCCCCCGATCCCTCCCAGCATCAGAGTCTTTTCCAATGAGTCAACTCTTCGCATGAGGGAGCCAAAGTACTGGAGTTTCAGCTTTAACATCATTCCTTCCAAAGAAATCCCAGGGCTGATCTCCTTCAGAATGGACTGGTTGGATCTCCTTGAAGTCCAAGGGACTCTCAGGAGTCTTCTCCAACACCACAGTTCAAAAGCATCAATTCTTCTGTGCTCAGCTTTCTTCACAGTCCAACTCTCACATCCATACATGACCACTGGAAAAACCATAGCCTTGACTAGACGGACCTTTGTTGGCAAAGTAATGTCTCTGCTTTTCAATATGTTATCTAGGTTGGTCATAACTTTTCTTCCAAGGAGTAAGCATCTTTTAATTTCATGGCTGCAGTTACCATCTGCAGTGACACTGTTTCCCCATCTCTTTCCCATGAAGTGATAGGACCAGATGCCATAATCTTCGTTTTCTGAATGTTGAGCTTTAAGCCAACTTTTTCACTCTCCTCTTTCACTTTCATCAAGAGGCTTTTGAGTTCCTCTTCACTTTCTGCCATAAGGGTGGTGTCATCTGCATATCTGAGGTTATTGATATTTCTCCCGGCAATCTTGATTCCAGCTTGTGCTTCTTCCAGCCCAGCGTTTCTCATGATGTACTCTGCATATAAGTTAAATAAGCAGGGTGACAGTATACAGCCTTGACGTACTCCTTTTCCTATTTGGAACCAGTCTGTTGTTCCATGTCCAGTTCTGTTGCTTCCTGACCTGCACATAGGTAAACGAGAGTGGGACATAAATCCCACAAAAATTCAGTGGCCCACCACCTCGGTGAGATTTCTAGGGGTTCCACAGTCTGGAGAAAGGTGAAAGATAAGTTGCTGCATCTTGCACCATCTGCCATGAAAAAAGAGGTACAATGTTCAGTGTGTGGTTTTTAAAAAATTTTGAGGTCACATATACCACATTTGTATATGCTCCTAGCTCTGTGCAGGGTATATCCCATAATGCTGACAGTTCTGAACATGAACCAGAGCAAGAGAAGGCTCTGCAGCAATTCCAGCTTCAGAGCCTGCTGCTCCACCACCTGGGCCTAGTGATCTAGCAGATCCAGCGGCAATGCGTGCATAGCACACAGGGATGCAGTATGGAGCTTCAGGCAAGGAGATCTCTGCTTTTGAAGCAGATCTGTGCCTTCCTGTGCAAATAATTATCCTTTTGAAACAGCTTCTGATTTGCTACTGTGCTGTGTAAAGACCAGATGTTCAGCCACAGGACACCAAGTGAATAGGTGGCTTGAGCTTCCCATCATGAACTGGATGTCATCAGACCCATGAAGCCATAAGAGATACTCAACACAGGTATCATCCAGACAGAACCACAAATGAAAATTTTCCCATTTTATTCATTGACTCGTGAATGAATTACTTAAATTTCCATTATTACTCAAACACATGTGTTTACTTTAGTTCTGGGCAAAATTTACTTAAGCCGCAGGGAATGTGAGAGAGGAATGTTTAGTTAGTGGTATCACTGCAGGCAGTTGCTCAAGCTAGAACCTAGACATCGTCACCAACCACTTTTCTCCCATTCCCATATCTATCCTCATCAAATCATTCTGTGTACTCTGTCAGTTCTATCTGCCTCTCAAATTCATCCCTTTTTATACATATGAATTTCTACTCTTGTGGTTCATAGTTTCTTTATTTCTCACTCAGATCACTATATCTGCTCCATCTGTTCTCCTTGTCCCGCAAATCAGAGCCATATTAAGCCCGATCGTGTATCTTCCTACTTAAAAGTTCTTCCATGATTTGTCATTGTCTATAGAGTTAAGGTTCATGGTTTTTGGCACCACGTTCTGTACTTGGTTCTTGTTCATCTCTTTAGTTTTATTGTCAGTTATTTCTTCCATACTTGGAGCTTCATGATCTCTTATGACATTTAGGCCTTTGTACAAACTGCTTCTTCTGCCTGAAGGAACCTTTCTCTCTTATTTGTGTAGCTGAAACACTTTGTTTTTAGGGGTGGGATTGCCTTCCCTCCAGGCTTCCCATAGCTCCCTGTGCTTGTCTTTGCCATGACATTGTTCGCACTATGTTTGAGCCTCTCTCTCTGAAAGAATCATAACTTATCTGGAGGCAGGAGCTGAGCCTTATTTGCGCTGAGCCTGGTGCCTGACGCAGAGAGGGTGTCTCAATAAACATTTGTTGAATAAATAAATCAATGAGTGAAAGGAATAGAGTGTACATCCAAAAGTTTCCCATTCTTTTATTAGTTCACAAACCTAGTTAAGTTAGTAGTTTTCCAATTATAAACCATCACAAGCTCAGTGTAAGAACTTGCTTTTGTTTTAAGTGAATATACTGTTCTTCAAAGACACAAATGACATTAAATGTTTTGTAAATGAACCCACTGGAGTGCAAGAAGAAATATTATATTATATTGGAAAACATTAAACAGATCATTTCCCAAGCCACAAATTGCAAATTAAAGAAGAAAAATCTTCAACCAGTATTAAAACCTACTTTAAATACTGCCGGCATTTAAAGGGAGAAGGAAATGGTAACCCACTCCAGTGTTCTTGCCTGGAGAATCCCAGGGACAGGGGAGCCTGGTGGGCTGTCATCTCTGGGGTCGCACAGAGTTGGACACGACTGAAGCGACTTAGCAGCAGCAGCATTTTTAAAGAGAGACACAAGCAAGTCTAGGGACCAAGACTGTAGACTGAAGACAAATAGCAAACTAAAGAACACTGGCCAAGAAACTAAAATGTTAGGAAACCCAGTCTGGCATGAAAATGAAATAAACTCAAAAGTGTTGAAAATGTCTTGATATCTACACTGTTGTCCTGTTGTTTTTGGTTTTGTTTTTCCCTATAAACTGAACTCAGAGGCCTTTTCTTTGCAGAAAGAGGCCATGGCTGTCATTTTATCATGATGTGTGTTTGTTCATGTCTTACAACAGTCACCAAATTATGAAGAAAGGAGAGCCTCATAAGAGGCCTAGGGCATGCTAAGTATGCCTCTAAACTAGATGATGATAAATAACCCCATCTAGAAAGATGCCTTGAAAACTGGTTTCTTCCCCACATACATCCTCCTAAAGAAGTGCTGAACTTCTTTCTTTTCTCTCTGCTTTTACAAATCTTATCTTTTTAAGATCTGTCTCAGTTTCCCCCAGTGTCTTTCAAATGTTCCTTAGAAATTCAGTCACTTTGGTCGTTTCTCCTGACCTTAATGACAGCTCTAGAATCAGACTATTCAATTATTCATATTATTGTTTTGTAGCTATCACTAATTATGCTTTTGTGTGTGAATATTGTCTCCTTAACCAGATTATTTCCTCTGCCAAGAACAGTATCACGGACTTAAAAAAATATTCCTGACAGTTATTAGCATAAAAGCACAAGCTGGAATCAAGATTGCCGGGAGAAATATCAATAACCTCAGATGTGCAGATGACACCACCCTTATGGCAGAAAGTGAAGAGGCACTAAAAAGCCTCTTGATGAAAGTGAAAGAGGATAGTGAAAGAGTTGGCTTAAAGCTCAACATTCAGAAAACTAAGATCATGGCATCCGGTCCCATCACTTCATGGGAAATAGATGGGGAAACAGTGGAAACAGTGTCAGACTTTATTTTTCTGGGCTCCAAAATCACTACAGATGGTGACTGCAGCCATGAAATTGAAAGACGCTTACTCCTTGGAAGGAAAGTTATGACCAACCTAGATAGCATATTGAAAAGCAGAGACATTCCTTTGCCAACAAAGGTCCGTCTAGTCAAGGCTATGGTTTTTCCAGTGGTCATGTATGGATGTGAGAGTTGGACTGTGAGGAAAGCTGAACGCGGAAGAATTGATGCTTTTGAACTGTGGTGTTGGAGAAGACTCCTGAGAGTCCCTTGGACTTCAAGGAGATCCAACCAGTCCATTCTAAAGGAGATCAGTCCTGAGTGTTCATTGGAAGGACTGATGCTGAAGCTGAAACTTCAATACTTTGGCCACCTCATGTGAAGAGTTGACTCATTGGAAAAGACCTTGATGCTGGAAGGGATTGGGGGCAGGAGGAGAAGGAGACGACAGAGGATGAGATGGCTGGATGGCATCACCAACTCTATGTACATGAGTTTGAGTAGACTCCAGGAGTTGGTGATGGACAGTGAGGCCTGGCATACTGCGATTCATGGGGTCTCAAAGAGTCAGATACGACTGAGCAACTGAACTGACTGACTGACTAACAGTGTACATAGTGAGCACTTAGTAAACATTGTCATTAAATTTAATTAAGCAAAAAGAAAAGAAGACATGATGTTATTTTTCCCTTGCAAAATTATTAATGGAAACAAAAATCAAAATGACCATTTTCAAGGGTCCCTGTATGTAACAAGAGTTTCTTTTTTGTTTTTAGTGTTAAAAGAGGGCATTATGTCACACCAGTAGTTTTCAACCTTGGAGGCCCATTTAAATGGAGTAGGGAATTTTAAAAACTGCAGATGCCAAGGCTGCTTGCTATCTAGACATTCAACCAGAAGACGCAAGGGAGCATAAAGGGATCTCCAGGTGATTTTATTTTATTTTATTATTTTTTTAAGTATAAATTTATTTTAATTAGAGGTTAATTACTTTACATTATTGTATTGGTTTTGCCATATATCAACATGAATCTGCCACAGGTATACACATGTTCCCCATCCTGAACCCCCCTCCTACCTCCCTCCCCATACCATCCCTCTGGGTCGTCCCAGTGCACCAGCCCCAAGCATCCAGTATCATGCATCGAACCTGGACTTGCGATTCATTTCATATATGATATTATACATGTTTCAATGCCATTCTACCAAATCATCCCACCCTCTCCCTCTCCCACAGAGTCCAAAAGACTGTTCTATACATCTGTGTCTCTTTTGCTGTCTCTCATACAGGGTTATTGTTACCATCTTTCTAAATTCCATATATATGTGTTAGTATACTGTATTGGTGTTTTTCTTTCTGGCTGGCTTCACTCTGTGTAATAGGCTCCAGTTTCATCCACCTCATTAGAACTGATTCACATGTATTCTTTTTAATGGCTGAGTAATACTCCATTGTGTATATGTACCACAGCTTTCTTATCCATTCATCTGCTGAGGGACATCTAGGTTGCTTCCATGTCCTGGCTATTATAAACAGTGCTGCGATGAACATTGGGGTACACGTGTCTCTTTCCCTTCTGGTTTCCTCAGTGTGTATGCCCAGCAGTGGGATTGCTGGGTCATAAGACAGTTCTATTTCCAGTTTTTTAAGGAATCTCCACACTGTTCTCCATAGTGGTTGTACTAGTTTGCATTCCCACCAACAGTGTAAGAGGGTTCCCTTTTCTCCACAGCCTCTCCAACATTTATTGCTTGTAGACTTTTGGATCGCAGCCATTCTGACTGGTGTGAAATGGTACCTCATTGTGCTTTTGATTTGCATTTCTCTGATAATGAGTGATGTTGAGCATCTTTTCATGTGTTAGCCATCTGTATGTCTTCTTTGGAGAAATGTCTATTTAGTTCTTTGGCCCATTTTTTGATTGGGTCATTTATTTTTCTGGAGTTGAGCTGCAGGAGTTGTTTGTATATTTTTGAGATTAGTTGTTTGTCAGTTGCTTCATTTGCTATTATTTTCTCCCAATCTGAAGGCTGTCTTTTCACCTTGCTTATAGTTTCCTTTGTTGTGCAGAAACTTTTAAGTTTAATTAGGTCCCATTTGTTTATTTTTGCTTTTATTTCCAATATTCTGGGAGGTGGGTCATAGAGAATCCTGCTGTGATGTATGTTGGAGAGTGTTTTGCCTAGGTTCTCCTCTAGGAGTTTTATAGTTTCTGGTCTTACATTTAGATCTTTAATCCATTTTGAGTTTATTTTTGTGTATGGTGTTAGAAAGTGTTCTAGTTTCATTCTTTTACAAGTAGTTGACCAGATTTCCCAGCACCCCTTGTTAAAGAGATTGCCTTTTCTCCATTGTATATTCTTGCCTCCTTTGTCAAAGATAAGTTGTCCATAGGTGCGTGGATTTATCTCTGGGCTTTCTATTTTGTTCCATTGATCTATGTTTCTGTCTTTGTGCCAGTACCATACTGTCTTGATGACTGTGGCTTTGTAGTAGAGCCTGAAGTCAGGCAGGTTGATTCCTCCAGTTCCATTCTTCTTTCTCAGGATTGCTTTGGCTATTTGAGGTTTTTTGTATTTCCATACAAATTGTAAAATTATTTGTTCTAGCTCTGTGAAAAATACCGTTGGTAGCTTGATAGGGATTGCATTGAATCTATAAATTGCTTTGGGTAGTATACTCATTTTCACTATATTGATTCTTCCAATCCATGAACATGGTATATTTCTCCATCTATTAGTGTCCTCTTTGATTTCTTTCACCAGTGTTTTATAGTTTTATATAAACTATAGGTCTTTATATAGGTCTTTAGTTTCTTTAGGTAGATATATTCCTAAGTATTTTATTCTTTTCATTGCAATGGTGAATGGAATTGTTTCCTTAATTTCTCTTTCTATTTTCTCATTATTAGTGTATAGGAATGCAAGGGATTTCTGTGTGTTGATTTTATATCCTGCAACTTTACTATATTCATTGGTTAGCTCTAGTAATTTTCTGGTGGAGTCTTTAGGGTTTTCTATGTAGAGGATCATGTCATCTGCAAACAGTGAGAGTTTTACTTCTTCTTCTCCAATTTGGATTCCTTTTATTTCTTTTTCTGCTCTGATTGCTATGGCCAAAACTTCCAAAACTATGTTGAATAGTAGTGGTGAGAGTGGGCACCCTTGTCTTGTTCCTGACTTTAGGGGAAATGCTTTCAATTTTTCACCATTGAGGATAATGTTTGCTGTGGGTTTGTCATATATAGCTTTTATTATGTTGAGGTGTGTTCCTTCTATTCCTGCCTTCTGGAGAGTTTTGATCATAAATGGATGTTGAATTTTGTCAAAGGCTTTCTCTGCCTCTATTGAGATAATCATATGGTTTTTATTTTTCAATTTGTTAATGTGGTGTATTACATTGATTGATTTGCGGATATTGAAGAATCCTTGCATCCCTGGGATAAAGCCCACTTGGTCATGGTGTATGATCTTTTTAATGTGTTGTTGGATTCTGATTGCTAGAATTTTGTTAAGGATTTTTGCATCTATGTTCATCAGTGATATTGGCCTGTAGTTTTCTTTTTTTGTGGGATCTTTGTCAGGTTTTGGTATTAGGGTGATGTGGCCTCATAGAATGAGTTTGGAAGTTTACCTTCCTCTGCAATTTTCTGGAAGAGTTTGAGCAGGATAGGTGTTAGCTCTTCTCTAAATTTTTGGTAGAATTCAGCTGTGAAGCTGTCTGGACCTGGGCTTTTGTTTGCTGGAAGATTTCTGATTACAGTTTCAATTTCCATGCTTGTGATGGGTCTGTTAAGATTTTCTATTTCTTCCTGGTTCAGTTTTGGAAAGTTGTACTTTTCTAAGAATTTGTCCATTTCTTCCACGTTGTCCATTTTTTTGGCATATAATTGCTGATAGTAATCTCTTATGATCCTTTGTATTTCTGTGTTGTCTGTTGTGATCTCTCCATTTTCATTCCTAATATTATTGATTTGATTTTTCTCCCTTTGTTTCTTGATGAGTCTGGCTAATAGTTTGTCAATTTTATTTATCCTTTCAAAGAACCAGCTTTTGGTTTTGTTGATTTTTGCTATGGTCTCTTTTGTTTCTTTTGCATTTGTTTCTGCCCTAATTTTTAAGATTTCTTTCCTTCTACTAGTCCTGGGGTTCTTCATTTTTTCCTTTTCTAGTTGCTTTAGGTGTAGAGTTAGTTTATTTATTTGACTTTTTTCTTGTTTCTTGAGGTATGCCTGTATTGCTATGAACTTTCCCCTTAGCACTGCTTTTACAGTGTCCCACAGGTTTTGGATTGTTGTGTTTTCATTTTCATTCGTTTCTATCATATTTTGATTTCTTTTTTGATTTCTTCTGTGATTTGTTGGTTATTCAGCAGCGTGTTGTTCAGCCTCCATATGTTGGAATTTTTAATAGTTTTTCTCCTGTAATTGAGATCTAATCTTACTGCACTGTGGTCAGAAAGGATGCTTGGAATGATTTCAATTTTTTTGAATTTACCAAGGCTAGATTTATGGCCCAGGATGTGATCTATCCTGGAGAAGGTTCCGTGTGCGCTTGAGAAAAAGGTGAAATTCACTGTTTCGGGAGTGAAATGTCCTATAGATATCAATTAGGTCTAACTGGTCTATTGTATCGTTTAAAGTTTGTGTTTTCTTGCTTGTTAATTTTCTGTTTAGTTGATCTATCCATAGGTGTGAGTGGGGTATTAAAGTCTCCCACTATTATTGTGTAATTGTTAATTTCCCCTTTCATACTTGTTAGCATTTGTCTTACATATTGCAGTGCTTCTATGTTGGGTGCATATATATTTATAATTGTTATATCTTCTTCTTAGATTGATCCTTTGATCATTATGTAGTGTCCTTTGTTGTCTCTTTTCACAGCCTTTGTTTTAAAGTCTATTTTATCTGATATGAGTATTGCTACTCCTGCTTTCTTTTGGTCTCTATTTGCATGGAAAATCTTTTTCCAGCCCTTCACTTTCAGTGTGTATGTGTCCCCTGTTTTGAGGTGGGTCTCTTGTAGATAACATATATAGGGGTCTTGTTTTTGTATCCATTCAGGCAGTCTTTGTCTTTTGGTTGGGGCATTCAACCCATTTACGTTTAAAGTAGTTATTGATAAGTATGATCCCATTGCCATTTACTTTATTGTTTTGGGTTCAAGTTTATACACCCTTTTTGTGTTTCCTGTCTAGAGAAGATCCTTTAGCATTTGTTGGAGAGCTGGTTTGGTGGTGCTGAATTCTCTCAGCTTTTGCTTGTTTGTAAAGCTTTTGATTTCTCCTTCATATTTGAATGAGATCCTTGCTGGGTACAGTAATCTGGGCTGTAGGTTATTTTCTTTTATCACTTTAAGTATGTCTTGCCATTCCCTCCTGGCTTGAAGAGTTTCTATTGAAAGATCAGCTGTTATCTTTATGGGAATCCCCTTGTGTGTTATTTGTTGTTTTTCCCTTGCTGCTTTTACTATTTGTTCTTTGTGTTTGATCTTTGTTAATTTGATTAATATGTGTCTTGGGGTGTTTCGCCTTGGGTTTATCTGGTTTGGTACTCTCTGGGTTTCTTGGACTTGGGTGATTATTTCCTTCCCCATTTTAGGGAAGTTTTCAACTATTATCTCCTCAAGTATTTTCTCATGGTCTTTCTTTTTGTCTTCTCTGGGACTCCTATGATTCAAATATTGGGGCGTTTAACAGTGTCCTGGAGGTCTCTGAGATTGTCCTCATTTCATTTAATTCGTTTTTCTTTTTTCCTCTCTGATTCATTTATTTCTACTATTCTATCTTCTAATTCACTAGTCCTGTCTTCTGCCTCTGTTATTCTACTATTTGTTGCCTCTAGAGTGTTTTTAATCTCATTTATTGCATTATTCATTATATATTGACTCTTTTTTATTTCTTCTAGATCCTTGTTAAACCTTTCTTGCATCTTCTCAATCCTTGTCTCCAGGCTATTTATCTGTGATTTCATTTTGATTTCAAGATTTTGGATCATTTTCACTATCATTATTCAGAATTCTTTATCAGGTAGATTCCCTATCTCTTCCTCATTTGTTTGATTTGGTGGGCATTTATCCTGTTCCTTTACCTGCTGAGTATTCCTCTGTCTCTTCATCTTGTTTATATTGCTGAGTTTGGGGTGTCCTTTCTGTATTCTGGCAGTTTGTAGAGTTCTCTTTATTGTGGAGTTTCCTCGCTGTGGATGGGATTGTACAGGTGGCCTGTCAAGGTTTCTTGGTTAGGGAAGCTTGTGTCCGTGTTCTGGTGGGGGGATCTGGATTTCTTCTCTCTGGAGTGCAATGAAGTGTCCAGTAATGAGTTATGAGATGTCAATGGTTTTGCAGTAACTTTGGGCAGCCTGTATATTGGAGCTCAGGGCTGTGTTCCTGTGTTGCTGGAGAATTTGTGTGGTATGTCTTGCTCTGGAACTTGTTGGCCCTCGGGTGGTGCTTGGTTTAAGTATAGGTATGGAGGCATTTGATGAGCTCCTGTCAATTAATATTCCCTGGAGTCAGGAGTTCTCTGGTGTTCTCAGGGTTTGGACTTAAGCTTCCTGCTTCTGGTTTTCAGTCTTATTTTCCCCAAGACTTTTCCTTCTATACAGCACCATTGATAAAACATCTAGGTTAAAGATGAAAAGTTTCTCCACAGTGAGGGACACCCAGAGAGGTTCACAGAGTTACATGGAGAAGAGAAGAGGGAGGAGGGAGTTAGAGGTGACCCTAATGAGATGAGGTGAAATCAATAGAGGAGAGAGCAAGCTAGCCAGTAATCACTTCCTTATGTGCACTCCGCAACTGGACTGCTCAGAGATGTTCACGGAGTTATACAGAGAAGAGAAGAAGGAGGAAGGAGACGGAGGTGGCCGGGGGGATAAAAGGGGGGAATCAAAAGGAGAGAGACAGATCCAGCCAGTAATCAGTTCCCTAAGTGTTCTCCACCATCCGGAACACACAGAAATTCACAGAGTTGGGTAGAGAAGAGAGGGGGTAGGGAGGAGACACAGGCGACCTGTTGGAGAAAAAGGAGAGTCCAAAGAGGGAGAGAGCAGTCAAGCCAGTAATCTTGCTCCCAAGTGAAAATGGGTACTGAAGATTGGGTTTTTAAAGGTACAAAATTGATAACAAATACCAAAAAGCAAAGACTAAAAATCTAGAGTAGAGTTTGGAATTTCAAAAATACAATATTAAAGAAAAGAAGAAAAAAAAGAGAGAAAAAAAACAAAGTCACAAAATTAAAAAAAAAATATATATATGAAATTTGCTTTTAAAAAATAGGGTTCTTTTTTTTTTTTTTTTTTGCAAAGTAATAGTAGGTTATAAAAGTGAAAACTAAAAGAGTAATGAGGACTTAAAAAAAAAAAAGAATGATCATAAAAATAGTAAAAAAATATCTAGGACTTTCTCTGGAGGTGTTGTGGGTATTGTGGGGTCAGTTCATTTTTGGATAGTTCCTTGGTCCAGCTTATATTTCTCAAGATCTATAGGCCCCTTCCTATGTAGTTGGTACTAACGACAGGGTTTTAATCTATTGCAACTGTCACTTCCAAGGAGGGTCCCTCTGTTTCAGCTTCTTCTGTTCGCTGGTCTCTTCAGTGTCTGATTTCCACCCTGACACAAAGGTGGCTGTGGTGGACACCTTTTTTAGGCTCACTTGTTCAGTCGCGCTATGGGGAGGGAGGGACGCTGCAAACAAATAACACTGGTGTGTGCTCGCAGTGTCTCAGCCAAACTGGGCCTGCCCCCGCTCATGGCGCATGTGCCCTCCCTACCCACACTGCTCAGGCTCTAGGTTGCTCCACCGGGAACCGTCCAAAGCCAGCCCTGGGCTGCATGCACCTCCCAGGTCTAAGCTGCTCAGGTTCAGGCACTCGGGTAGTCCTCAGAGATGCAGACTCAGTTGGGCCTGCGTTTTGTGCCCTTCCCAGGTCAGAGCAGCTCAGGTGATGAGGTGTTTGGCGAGCGAGGTCGCTGCGACTTATTGCCTCCCCCATCCGTGCCGCTCGGTTTTCTGGGTGTACAACCGGTGCACCTTCACAGGTGGATGTTGACTGTCCAGAACCCCAAGAAGTCTTAGTTAGCAAAGAAGCCTGCTTGCAGTTTGGTAGATAATGTCTCTCTGGGGCTGCGATTGCCATCTTCCGGCTCTGGCTGCCTGTCACCGGAGGGGGATGGTCTGCAGCCGGCTAGTTCTGTTCAGTCCTTTGTTCTGTGCGTGGGCCTGGCGGTGTCTTTGGGCTTTTCGCATGGTAGCTATCCCACAGTCTGGTATGCTAGCCCAAGTTAGTTCGCTCAAATTGCCCTCGGGGCATTCAGGCCAGATCTTTACTCTAAGCAATGCAGCCCACGCCTCCCTGCCCAGCCCCCACTTGCTAGTGGCGGGTGCAGGCGTCTGCATTGCTTCTCTGCTGGGGGAGTCTCCCTAAAATTATGTTGCCCTCTGTGCTTCCAAGGCTTGCCACAGACTTGGCAGTGAGAGTGTTTCCTGGTGTTTGGAAACTTCTCTCTTTTTAAGATTCCCTTCCCGGGACGGAGCTCCGTCCCTACCTCTTTTGTCTCATTTTTGTCTTTTATATTTTTTCCTACGTCCTTTTGAAGACAATGGGCTGCTTTTCTGGGTGCCTGATGTCCTCTGCCGGCCTTCAGAAGTTGTTTTGTGGAATTTACTCAGCGTTTAAATGTTCTTTTGATGAATTTGTGGGGGAGAAAGTGGTCTCCCTGTCCTATTCCTCTGCCATCTTAGGACCGCCTCCCCAGGTGATTTTAAAATGCAGTGGCCACCTCATGTGAAGAGTTGACTCATCGGAAAAGACTCTGATGCTGGGAGGGATTGGGGGCAGGAGGAGAAGGGGACGACATTGGATGAGATGGCTGGATGGCATCACTGACTCGATGGATGTGAGTCTGAGTGAACTCCAGGAGTTGGTGATGGACAGGGAGGCCTGGCGTGCTGCGATTCATGGGATCGCAAAGAGTTGGACACTACTGAGCGACTGAACTGAACTGAAGGTCGAAAAGCACTGTGCAATTGCATTGATTAATGAGTCTATTGACAGTGGTAATTATTAAGGTGTTTTTGGAAACAGCTTCTGTGGACTTCTACTAGTTGCCTTTTTAGAGTGTGCCATGCTATTTGTGAGTTGTTAGGCTTCTCAACTATCTCAATATCCTCTTCTTTGGTGTATAGGTACTTTTCTTTCAGTGGTCTATTAATTTTTAAAATTAAAAAAAATTAATTTGTTTATTTTAATTGGAGGCTAATTACTTTACAGTATTGTTGTGGTTTTTGCCATAATTGACATGAATCAGCCACGGGTGTACATGTGTTCCCCTGTCCTGAACCCCCCTCCCACCTCCTACCCCATCCCATCCCTCTGGGTTGTCCCAGTGTACTGGCTTTCGGTGCCCTGTTTCATGCATCAAACTTGGACTGGTCGTCTATTTCACATATGGTAATATATACATGTTTATATTATACTTGTATAATATATATATTTACATGTTTCAGTGCTATCTCTCAAATCATCCCACCCTTGCCTTTTCCCACAGAGTTCGAAAGACTGTTCTATACATCTGTGTGTCTTTTGCTGTCTCGCATATAGGGTTTTCATTACCATCTTTCTAAATTCCATATATATGCGTTAATATACTGTGTTAGTGTTTTTCTTTCTGACTTACTTCACTCTGTAAAATAGGCTCCAGTTTCATCCACCTCATTAGAACTGACTCAAATGTGTTCTTTTTTATAGCTGAGTAATATTTCATTGTGTATGTATACCACAGTGTCCTTATCCATTCGTCTGCCGATGGACATCTAGGCTGCTTCCATGTCATAGCTATTGTAAACAATGCTGCAGTTAACACTGGGGTACATGTGTCTCTTTCAGTTCTGGTTTCCTCAGTATGTATGCCCAGCAGTGGGATTACTAGGTCATATGATAGTTCTATTTCCAGTTTTTTAAGGAATCTCCACACTGTTCTCCATTCATTCATCTATTTATAATAAACAATATAAGTGACATATAACTACAGAGTAACTTGGGATAATCAAAGTTCAAGAAGTTTAAGGAGTTTAATGAGAATAGAAGTTTAGGTTGATTCTATACACTTACAGAAATAAAAGAGAATTGACTTACTTTTCTAGAAAAATCAACCCCAAACCACTTTCATCTGAAACCCATATCCTTTTAAATATCTAAAATAGTTATTTATTTCTCAAAAAATAAGAATTAGTTCATGACTATTTGGATAATTACAGAAACTCCTAGTTTTGTTTGCAGTTACAGACAAGTGTTATATTGTTTTGTTTCATTCTTATTTTTAAATAATTTATTGAGATCTTACTACATTCCAGACTCTCTGCAAAGATCTTTACATATAATCTCACTTATCAGACTATCCATTTGAGGCATAATAACTCCTGTTTTATACACAAGGAAACTGGGGCTCAAGAAGGTAAGAAACTGGACTTCTCTAGGAGTCTAGTGGTTAATACTCTGCACTTCCAAGGCAGGGGGCAAGGGTTCAATCCCTGGTTGGGGAATGAAGATCCTGCATGCCCTATGGTATGGCAAAAAACCCCAGAAAATTAAAAAAAATTTTTTTTAATTAAAAAAAAAAAAAGGCAGATACTTATTAAGGTCACATAGTTACTGAGAAACAAAGGCAAGATTCAAACTCAGATGAGTAGAAGTCCAAAGTTCTTAACCTTGCACTGTGCTCCAGGAATGACTTTTACTACATGGGGCTTCTGAGAAAAGCATTGAATTAGGTGCTTACACTGAAACACAAGGGTGATGGAAAAGAAATAAATTGTAGGAGTTTCTTCCTGATTTAAGTTCAACTGTAAGTCACTTGTGAATTTATGTCTACTGTAATTGTGTTTGTAACTTTCCCCTAGAATGTATTTTGGATGATCTAGTAAGATTTCAAGGAAAATTCATGGGATTTATTTTTCTCAGTGTTAAAAGATGGGGAAAAGCAGCAATGGGGCTTTAATGTATGGTTTATTTATAAGGAAATTATAGAATGTATTAATACAACTGTTCTGTATCTAAATCCAGTGACAGTTCAACTACTCATTCTGGAACATGCTGTGCTGTTTCTTGCCTCTGTGAGTGCACACATGCTGTTTGCTCCACCAGGCCCTGTGCCCTGCTCTCCTTGGTCATGTTTACTTGTCAAATTCCAGCCAATCCTCCAAGATGCTCAAGCATCTTTCCTCTTGTTGAACTCTTTTCACTACTACCCACCAGGGGCCTAAATAACACTTTTTCTTTGTTTCCCTAATTCAGGCTATACCTTATAACTTTGTTATGGTTTCTACAGTTCTCCTGACAATCCTTATTTGCCTCTCCTATGAAGCAGGAGGCTTCCTTGGGGGCAAGACTGTTTCTTAATTCTCTGTCCACAGTGCCTAACACATGGTGTGTGCTCAGGAGATAGTTGGTAGGTTGAAGTTTTGAATAAACTATGCTTTAGACAACCTGCAATTGACCAAAAAGGCCATGCTGTGAAAGCTTTCATCCATTTCTGATTAGATTTCTGTTCTACTTGAAAACCTATTGCCTCCCCCAAAAGTTTTTAAGGGAAATACAGATATGCATGTGCAAATAAACACATTTACTATTGAACAAAGATACAGCCTTCTCTGAAAGCAATTAGTTGATTTCCAGTGCCATTCTCGGAGAAGGCAATGGCACCCCACCCCAGTACTCCTGCCTGGAAAATCCCATGGATGGAAGAGCCTGGAAGGCTGCAGTCCATGGGGTTGCTGTGGGTCGGACACGACTGAGCAACTTCACTTTCTTCATGCATTAGAGAAGGAAATGGCAACCCACTCCAGTGTTCTTGCCTGGAGAATCCCAGGGATGGGGGAGCCTGGTGGGCTGCCATCTATGGGGTCGCACAGAGTCGGACACGACTGAAGCGACTTAGCAGCAGCAGCAGCAGTGCCATTCTTAGCAACGTTTATGTGTATGGGTGTGTATGAATGTAAGTCTTTGTCTCCTGTCATCTCAGTTTTATTTTTAAAGATATTTATTTAATTATTTATGGCTGCTCTGGGTCTTTGTGTGTGCTGGCTTTCTCTAGCTGCGGCAAGCAGGGGCTACTGTCTTGTGTAGAATATGGGCTCTAGGTGAGCAAGCTTCAGTAGATGTGTCATGGGCTTAGTTGCTCCATGGCATGTGGAATCTTAGTTCCCTGACCAGAGATTGAACCTGTGTCTCCTGAATTGGTGGGTGGATTCTTAACCACTGGACCATCAAGGAAGTCCCTGTCATCTCAGTTTAACTTCTGTACATTTAATTTAATAAGTCAAGTCATCTTTACACCACTGTTTAATACTTAAGACTGATTCATCCCAACATTCATCTGTGCAATTTCTGTGACTACAATAATGACTTTGAGAGTCCATACACATGAAGTGTGAGTATTATAGTTGTTAATATGGGAAACAGCTTCTGAATTCAGCTCTTCAAAGCATTTCTTTGAGTTGTTATGTTTCTCACCCTGAGAAGAGGTGTTTGGGGCAGTGTCTTGGGTACCCTGGGTCACGTCCTATCTGCCTGGCACTGTGAGGGTCCTCAACCCTGAAGGGCATGGTAATTATGGCAACTTGATTGTTTACACAAAAGCCAAAAGAGCACTAATTACCTTTTTGGGGTTGAAATGGTAAAACCCAAATAGTTCTCTCTCAGTCTACAGAATATTATGTGTCTTGATGACACATTGATTACTTTCCATCAGTATATCCTGACTTTAAAATGACTGTATGGAAATTCATTCAGTATCTTGAGATCTTTTCAGTTTGCTCAAGTTCTGGCTTCTTAACTTGTTAATTCATATTCCATGTTTTTAAATTACCCAGAGTGAGGAGTTAAAAATAACTCATCACTTACATTTACGAGTCCTAAGAAACATTTAAGTTATATACAATCACATGATTTCAAAATTTAAGGTGCTGTGCAAGAAACATGAGGTGACCAATTAAGGCAATTATTTATATGATTCACATTTAGTCTTATAAAAAAACTTTATTTGGCATGATTAGTCATAATTACTTGCTCATAGTGGTTACATTCTCTGTGTAGATTTAGTTTTTATTTTGATTTAAGTATCACACCTGGTTTCCTAACTGTTACAAGAAGCAACTGGAGCACACAGTGAATATAGTCTGAGGCCTTTTGCTCTTCTCAGTGTTTGGTGATTATGTTTGTTTATTTCTTTATTTTTGTTACGATATTTGAAATCCGTGGTGATTGGGCATTTGTCTTGGTGATTTCTAGAAATTTCAGGAACTTTGATTATTTCAGTGATTCTGCTTCGAAGGACTTATTTGCTAGCTGATCAATTGGATACTGGAATTCTCACAAATAAGTTAATATGACACACTCTTAATTTGTGACACAGAAAGTATGTGAGCTCTGCCAATCTTGGTGGAGCCATATGATAGAGTTCTAGAAACTGTGTAAGAGTTCTCGGTTTACCCCCGTGTACTCTGAACCCTTCACTCACTTCTCTTATGTGCTGGAATTTGTCTGTGTGAAAAGGAATCTTACATTTTAATCTGCTCCATGAACTGTTTCTTACTTAGGAAATACTTTCCACATTTCTTATTTAATTGAGGTGGAAAGAGGGAGATATTTTCCTAGAAAGGCATCAAATTATTTCCTTAAAAGTCCAAATGTAATTCTGTGAGTTTTATGTGTTAGTCTCACATTTGATCATAAATCTGAGCTATGTGGGTAAGATAAAAAACACATGAAAAATTAGTGATTTCTCCTAATATGTTAACTCCTTCACATTGCTTAATTTGAACTTCAGATCCTGGAGAGGAAGTATAAACACTATTAGCTATGGTTTTCTACAGGATTTCTTTCCTCATTGTAGACTCTCTTTATGCTCTGTATTTGGAATGTCAAGATATGTTGACTCTAAAGGTAATTCCAATTAAGTGTGCAGGGATGTGAAGTTTGGAGAACAGTAGAAGGGACTTATAACTACTTTCTTCTGAGTGTAATTGGGTTCTAGACTCAAGAAGGGTAAGATAAAGCTACTTTGCTTTAGGCTTCAGTACACTGGTCAAGGGGCTTCCCAGCTGGTGCTAGTGATAAAGAACCTGCTTGCCAATGTAGGAGACATAGGAGATACAGGTTCGATCCCTAGGTTGGGAAGATCCCCTGGAGGAGGATATGGCAACCCACTCCAGTATTCTTGCCTGGAGAATCCCATGGACAGAGGAACCTGGAGGACTGTCTTCCATAGGGTCACAAAGAGTCAGACACGACTAAAGTGACTTAGCAGGCATGCACACTGGCCAAGATAGTTTCATTTGGTACCCTAGTGCAGAAAATAACATATATATTTTTTCCTAGTACTGGCTAATGAGTTGGGTTCTGGAACTTGCTCAAGAAGTTAGAAACAGAAAATAAGATGAACTCTGTGAGCAAGTTAAATTATAGAATTAATGCATATTAGTGGAAGAGTACAGTTAATCAGGTACTTGAATAGCTTGAGACCTACCAGACATATGTATCTCCTATAACTAATAAGTTAATTTAGCAAGTTCATAGGACATAAAGTCAATATGTAAAAATAAATTAGATTTCTAAATCTTAGCAATGAATAATTGAAAATTTTCTGAGTTAATAGACTTATCCAGGATGCTTCACCTAGCTCTAGAATTTTCCCCAAAGTAGGATGTAAGCAACAAGAGGACTGAATGGTTTCTGGAACTATGTTTTTGAACTGACTTTCAGGGTGGTATGTACTTGAACAGTTGTTCCTTGATTCATGATTAAGTAGTGGAATAGAAAAAAAGTGATTATGCGCATGAGACATCACTAACGAAACAAGTAGAGTTGTCTGTTGCATTTTCTCTGATTACTGTGTTTTTGGTGAAATACACCTTGGGGCAGGAGAGGGGATGGTGTTCTCATAATCACAATCATTTAATTTTGTTTGTGTTTCTCAGTGTAATAAAATCTCATGTGTTAACTTTGAGCATGGTTGTACCCTCTAATCCTGAGATAGAAACTCAGTCAAAGAAGAGCGTATACCCAGTAGGATGGAGAAGCATGTTCCTTCAGAAGGGAAATTTTCTCATTTAAAACTGTTGCAATGTTATATAGGACTATTTTATATATTTGCGTTTCAATGTTGATATAGTCTCAGAGGAGCTTTAAAATTACTGCCCTGGTTGCCTGGATTCAATACTTATGATTTTACCAAAGAGAAATAGAAAACTTTCCCTCTGTTGTGTCTTCCCGAGGCTTTCCACCCAGACCTTGGATGCTGTAGGCATGTCATAGAAAAGTTATTGCCTAGTCAATGGGCATGGAGAATGCCAGGGACCTCATAGGCCTGACCTTGGTTTGAATGTAGGAAGAAGCAAGACAATGGCTCTTTTCTTGTACCTTTTAATTACTATGTGTGAACTGAATGTTCAAGAACATGCTTGGAGTGGACACCACAGGTCACAGTAACAGTGGTCTGTTTTCTACTTAATTAATAACAAATGCATTATGTAGAGTCTTTTCAAAGAACTCTCACATTTTTTTCTACCAACACATTCTGCCTTATTTTACCCTTGCAGTGATTTTACAAGGCAGGTGGAGATCTGCTTTTTGAGATAGGGAAAGAAGCTTGGATTGAGAATCAAATTTAGATTCTAGTAATCAATTTTATCACCTCAATTTCCCCATATTTAAAATAAGATGCTTCTAAAGCTTTCATTATTTCCACTCTCTTTGTAAAAGACTCTGATGCTGGGAGGGATTGGGGGCAAGAGGAGAAGGGGACCACAGAGGATGAGATGGCTGGATGGCATCACTGACTCGATGGATGTGAGTCTGAGTGAACTCCAGGAGTTGGTGATGGACAGGGAGGCCTGGCGTGCTGCGATTCATGGGGTCACAAAGAGTTGGACACGACTGAGCGGCTGATCTGATCTGATCTGATCTGTAAACTCATAAAACACAGAAAGTTATTTCTTCACGATCATACTTTTCCATGTATTTATAGTTAGGAATGGCTGTAAGCTGATAGCATTCATCTTTAAAATTTAGAAACAGCATGTTTGGAATGTCAAATACTCACCTGCCCCCATCATGCCTAGAATTTGTGCATTTAGTAGAAGCTCAGTAATGGTTCACCAAATGATGACATCACAATCATATTTCTTCTGTAACTAATTTTTTGGTTGCACCCGGGATCTGTCTTTTGCTATTTTACATCATCTATTAATATGAAATTGATTTAAATTGATCCAACTTTCTTGGAGAATTTCCTTAAAGAGAGGCTTGCTATATCAGAGCTATGATAGGCTGCTGCTGCTGCTGCTGCTGCTAAGTCACTTCAGCCGTGTCCGACTCTGTGCGACCCCATAGACAGCAGCCCACCAGGCTCCCCCGTTCCTGGGATTCTCCACTCAAGAACACTGGAGTGGGTTGCCATTTCCTTCTCCAATGCATGAAAGTGAAAAGTGAAAGGGAAGTCGCTCAGTCGTGTCAGACTCTTAGCGACCCCATGGACTGCAGCCCACCAGGCTCCTCCGTCCATGGGATTCTCCAGGCAAGAGCACTGGAGTGGGGTGCCATCACCTTCTCTGTATGAAAGGCTAAAATTTGGAGAAAAGGACACAGGCAGTGAGTCACTGCTACAGATATAAGCTTGGGGTTTATAACCACAGTGAATGGCTGGAACCATTTGTAATTACAGGGAATGTTATTTATTTCATCAAACTATTCCGACTTGCAGGCTTTTCTTTCTCTCAAACAGCTTAAATTTTATTTGATGTTAATGTATCAAAACTAAAGATGACTAGATACATAAATGAGTGGGTTTGTATTTTCCCCAAACTGTGTGATTTGACGGTGATGGCTGTGAAACAGAGGAATGTTCTGATGGTAGTGTTAGAAGAAAAGTTATTAACTGCAGCATTCTAATATAGTATCTAGATTGGAAAATAGCTTTCCCTCATGGAAGAAAATCTCCCTGACTCAGCCTGTTTGTTAGCACTGATGATGTCTCATTAGCTGCTAAAAAGCTGCAATAAGTAATGCTTACATCACAGGACCTACATTCTGTATTAAAAAGACCATATAGTAATAAATGATAATTATTTTAAATACTACTCAA
The DNA here is from genome assembly GCF_029407905.1 of Bubalus kerabau. Classification (NCBI taxonomy): domain Eukaryota; kingdom Metazoa; phylum Chordata; class Mammalia; order Artiodactyla; family Bovidae; genus Bubalus; species Bubalus kerabau. The sequence continues at coordinate 33,080,849 of NC_073632.1, read as the reverse complement.
GGGAAAGAAAACTTCCAGAGAATACATTTTTAATGTGCCAAGCTGATGAATAAAATGAGCATTTTACATCATTTTAACTTTCCTTACCTTCGGGCAATAGTATATTATGTTCTTGTCTGAGAAATATGACATAATTTTTATTCTATTGCACACGTATCGAATGTGAAACAGTCTTTTATTTTTAATGGCTTCTGAAGCATGATTTGTGAATTTTTTGGGTAATATCCTGGGTGTTCTCAAACTTTTTAATCAACTGAAATTTTTAAAAATCTGAACTTGAACTAATATTTCTTCATCTCATCTTTACTTCTTTTGCTTCTAGAGATTTAGTTGGCTTATGAAGATGAAAATCTGTTTAAGCTCTTTATTTCTGAACTCTTTAATTTCTTTACATTTCAATATGTGTGTGTTCTCGGGGTACAAGCTGGGGAGTGTGGGCAGTTAAGAGAGGAAGTGGAGAAAAGCACTTAAAAATGCCTCTTACCCGTTTAAAGAAACATCTCCAGGCTCTCTGTGTTTATTCTTATGGTAAGTGGTTTTACAAAGTGCTGGGTAGGATAATTTCCCTGAAATTTTCCCTGGATTTTAATGACCTGAAGAATTATTCAAAATTTCTTCCAGAACACTAAATGGAAGGACGTGTGGTCTAGTTTGGAGTTTCCCCACTGTTTTTCTGGACAGATCACACCTCTAGACTCAGCAGGCCACCCGAGAGGCACCATCCTTCTTTCCTCTTGTTGAAGAACCCTTCTGCTGCCCCTGCCTTCTAAGTTGTTATTTGGACTAATTTACTGCACTTGATGTCCACTCGCTGTCCTCTCTGCTCCTCTCCATGTCCTCTGTGCTGTGACCCTCATTTCCCTGGTCAGGTGCTGCTCAGCCTCTGCACAGGTGCTCCTGACTGCACTGTGGCAAGCTTTCTCTGTAAGGCCTCCCTCAATCCTGCCCACTCTGAACTTCTGTACCCTCATGACAATTTGTCTTCTCTTTGTCTTGGGTACGATTTCAATTTAAACTGGGACGACCCAGAGGGAGGGTATGGGGAGGGAGGAGGGAGGAGGGTTCAGGATGGGGAACACATGTATACCTGTGGTGGATTCATTTTGATATTTGGCAAAACTAATACAATTATGTAAAGTTTAAAAATAAAATAAAATTAAAAAAAAAAGAATTGAGGAAAACAAAAAAAAAATAAATAAAAGGATTATTAAGTGTGAATCATGTATATTCCTCTTAGATATATGTGCCTTTTTGTTCTTTTTGGTGCTATAAAACCATATTTATTAACTTGAGACCTAAATTATTATGTAGAAAAAGCAAGTCACTGAATAATGAAATAGTACAATTCAGTTACTATAAAGTATAAAATTATTATATTGCATAGCATAACATTTAGAAAACATAGATATATGTGCCTTTTAATTAAGCATGTTTCTCAGATGCAATATTGTAGTGCAAAGGAATGAATAGTGGTTACTTTGGCTTCCATAAAGATCTGATTTTTTTTTTTTTTTCCAAAGTGTGCCTTGTATCACTCCATATAGGCTATGGGTACCATACAACACTTTCAAATTCCTACCCCAACCTGCTTCTCTCCTCAGCTCAGTTCTATGCCTTGCCCTCTGACTTGGTTGCAATCACTCTCTTTCTTTAGCCTTCCTGTTAGGATCTTAGAGAAACAAGATTGAGAGAGAGGTGGGGAGCATGACAAGTTGGAGAACTGTATAGTTAGGAGAAGCCCACCAAGGAATATTAATATGTACCAGTCCCTCACTTCAGGTATCAGTTTCCCTCTTGGTCAAACGGGCCAACATAAACACATGCCTATTCTGTTTTGCTCCCTCATGTCTCAGTAGCTTAGTGAAGTGAAAGTCACTCAATCGTGTCCCACTCTTTGAGACCTCATGGACTATAGTCCATGAAATTCTCCAGACCAGAATACTGGAGCGGGTAGCCTTTTCCTTCTCCAGGGGATTTTCCCAACTCAGGGATCGAACCCAGGTCTCCTGAATTGCAGGCAGATTTTTTACCAGCTAAGCCATGAGGGAAGCCCAAGAATACTGGAGTGGGTAGCCTATCCCTTCTCCAGGGGATCTTCCTGATCCAGCAATCAAACTGGAGTCTCTTGCATTGCAGGAGGATTCTTTACCAACTGAGCTATCAAGGAAGCCCTTCAGTAGCTTAAGAAATGTCCAAAAGGGGGAGTTTTTAAAAACAGGAAATGGATTAAAAAATTATGGATTTAAGCAACTAATCATTTTAGAAAATGTAGGTATTCAACATTTCATTAAGTCTACAAGTATATGTTTAGTACCAGTTATGTACCATACAGTTGGAAAATAATTAAATTAGGCAACTGTTCACACAGGATTCAATCTACCAAGGAGTTACTTCCCATCCTCTCTCTTTGGAGAGTTACTTCTCATTGCTAGGAACTTGGTAACATCCTTAAAGGAAAAAAAAAAAAAAAAAAGTGAAAAGTGAAGTCGCTCAGTCATGTCCAACTCTTTGTGACCCCATGGACTGTAGCCTACCAAGGCTCCTCCATCCATGGGATTTTCCAGGCAAGAATACTGGAGTGGGTTGCCATTTCCTTCTCCAGGAGATCTTCCTGACCCAGGGATTGAAACCCGGGTCTTCTGCATTGTAGGCAGGCACTTTACCATCTGAGCCACCAGGGAAGTCAAGGTACATCCTTAAAGTATCTGTAAATAATGTCCATCATTTGGTTGCCTTTTAGGAAGGCAAAAGGAGATGGGCAGCAGAGGATGAGATGGTTAGATAGTATCACCAACTCAATAGACAAAAATTTGAGCAAATTCTGGGAGATAGTGGGGAACAGGGAAGCCTTGAGTACTGCAATCCATGGGGTTGCAAAGAGCTGGACATGACTGAGAGACTGAACAACAACAGGAATATATTGCATTTGGGATACTGTTTGAATGTGTGGTGTTTTGAATTCGGGAGAGAAAGCTCCCCCAGATTTCAGAAAAACTCTACTCTTTGATGTAATGTTAATACCATATCTCTTAGCTTTTCCTTTCACATTGTGGTCTATCCAGTCACACCTCCAGTTCAGCAAAATTCTTTGTCTAGAATTCTTGTTCTACATATCTTTTGTTAAAATGAAAATAAATTTTATTCATTACTCAAAATTTATCCACATGCTTGTGAGTTGATATCAGAACTAATAGACTCTACATAATTGACTCTCTGTGTATTGGTAATTGAGACAATGCTGAAATCTACCGGATAATTCTCAGTAACTTTTTGCATGGCAAGTTAGATCCAGGTACTTTTCCTGATAATAATAGTAGTTAAAGTTTATTGATGTCTGCTAGGCTGGGCTTATGTACAGCATCTCATTTAACCTTTGCCAGTCCTTTGAGGATGGGTGCATTTTTTCTCCTGATTTTGCATTTGAGGAAATGGAAACCTAGGTTAAGTCATAATGATAACAAGTTAAATTTAGCAGATATATTTGGGAGTGTTAGGAAAATCAGATTCTTTTTTAGCATCTGAGACATTGTAAAAGTAAAGTAAGGTAACTTTTTTCTGTGTATTTTGAGAAGGAAAAAGAAAATGAAGTTCTTTAAGGATTGTGAAATCCTTCCCACATCTTTCCAATACTGAATGCAAAAACCAGGGGGACAGGGATTAGATCTTAGTTAAAATCATTGTATATTGTAAAATAATTAGCCTCCAATTAAAATAAATACATTGAATTAGAAAAACACCATCAGTTCAGTTCAGTTCAGTTCAGTCCAGTCGCTCAGTTGTGTCCGACTCTTTGCGACCCCATGAATTGCAGCACGCCAGGCCTCCCTGTCCATTACCAACTCCCGGAGTTCACTCAAACTCACGTCCATCAAGTCAGTGATGCCATCCAGCCATCTCATCCTCTGTTGTCCCCTTCTCCTCCTGCCCCCAATCCTTCCCAGCATCAGAGTCTTTTCCAATGAGTCAACTCTTCGCATGAGGTGGCCAAAGTACTGGAGTTTCAGCTTTAGCATCATTCCTTCCAATGAATATTCAGGACTGATTTCCTTTAGGATGGACTGGTTGGATCTCCTTGCAGTCCAAGGGACTCTCAAGAGTCTTCTCCAACACCACAGTTCAAAAGCATCAATTCTTCGGTGCTCAACCTTCTTCACAGTCCAACTCTCACATCCATACATGACCACTGGAAAAACCATAGCCTTGACTAGACGGACCTTTGTCAGCAAAGTAATGTCTCTGCTTTTGAATATGCTATCTAGGTTGGTTATAACTTCCCTTCCAAGGAGCAAGCGTCTTTTAATCTCATGGCTGCAGTCACCATCTGCAGTGATTTTGGAGCTCAAAAAAAATAAAGTCTGACACTGTTTCCACTGTTTCCCCATCTGTTTCCCATGAAGTGATGGAACCAGTTGCCATGAACTTCGTTTTCTGAATGTTGAGCTTTAAGCCAACTTTTTCACTCTCCACCATACAGTGTATATCATTTTGATATACTGTGTATGTCTGGCTCAGTGGTAAAGAATCCACCTGCAATGCAAGAGATGTGGGTTTGATCCCTGGGTCAGGAAGGTCCTCCGGAGAAGGGAATGGCAACCCACTCCAGTATCCATCCCTGGGAAATCCAAAGGAACCTGGCAGGCTACAGTCCATGGGCTTGCAAGAGTGGGATAAGACTTGGGGATGTCTTATCTCTAAGAGTGGAGAAGGAACTGGCAACCCGCTCCAGTATTCTTGCCTAGAGAATCCTGTGGACGGTGGAGCCTGGTGGGCTGCTGTCCATAGGGTCGCACAGAGTTGGATATGACTGAAGCGACATAGCGTGCGGGCGTGCGTATCTCTAATAGACCACCGCCACCATATGCTTTCCCTGATAGCTCAGTTGGTAAAGAGTCCGCCTGCAATTCAGGAGACCCCGATTTGATTCCTGGGTTGGGAAGATCCCCTGGAGAAGGGATAGGCTACCCATTCCAGTATTCTTGGGCTTCCCTTGTGGCTCAGCTGGTAGAGAATCTGCCTGCAATGTGGGAGACCTGGGCTCGATCCCTGGTTTGAGAAGATCCCCTGGAGAAGGGAAAGGCTACCCATTCCAGTATTCTGGCCTAGAGAATTCCATGGACTGTATAGTCCATGGGGTCACAAAGAGTTGGACACGACTGAGCGACTTTCACTTCATTTCACTTCACTCACCATATGTCTGAATATTACACAACCTCAGGTTTTAGGCCATTTTTTATTTTTCCAATGAAAAGATAACAGAATCAGTTTTGTGGCCAGTTTGAACATATATCTCTTTCAGGGATGGATAAAATAGGTAATTTGTGCCTATATAGTTGATTAATTAATTATCCATGTATATTTGAAATATTTTAGAGCCAATATATTGATATAAAATAATACATGAGCTAGTATATTGATTTAGAAATGATTTATTTTTTCTACACTTTTCATGAAATGATTTTACTTAAATGCTTCACATATATCTTAAACATTATTGTCCTTTTTATCATCAGAAGAACTTTGAATTTCCCATCAAAGTATTACCAACATCTTCATCTATTACCTTTAACTATTTGTTATAATATTTTTGGTTTAGTATATGATTCTGATATGGAAATTTTATGCTATTTGTAATTTCTGTGTTATAATAACTTGTTTTCAAGAAGCCTGCTTACAATGCTAAAGCTGTATTGAGTTTGTTTGCCCCCTAATTTTTAAATATCTGGTGTCTCAGGTGATCTCTGTAAACATTGTCTGATACAATTTCAGCCAAATTACTTTGTTCAAGTTAAATTCAATTGAGAAAGTGACCTGCAATATGAGAGAGACTGTAAGGACTTCAAAATATGATGATTCTCTCATTTTTGAAGTATAGTTTTTTGAATGAAACCAAAAGCCAGGTTTTTGAAAACAAAAGCTACAATATTCATGAATATATTGTAGTTCCAGAATTTTCACTTCAAAGCATAACTATAGTAACTTATGTGTGTCCAAAGGATTCTATAATGTCTATACAATCCAACCTTTTATTTTCAGCTCTTTATTATAGTGAAGACACCAAGACTGAAGATAAGATGTTGACAAAGTTTCTTGGGTAAGAGTAGTGGATGAAGTAGTACATGGAGAGACAGACCTGAATTCAAAATATATTATCAAAAAGGAGGCACAGACATTGTCCTTTCTAATTCTGCTTCAAAATCATGATAAGAATAGACATTGCCCTTCATGTGAGTACACCTCACCCCCTCTATTTCATCCTTCTTTGTTCTCATCTGATGTCAAAAGCAAAAATGCAAGGGGAGGAGCATAACTAAACTCTCTGAAGTCAAGAAGAAACCTGACCCCTGCCCATGATGAGTGAGCCACACCATTATATGATCTAGGAAGTAGCTGGAGGAATATCAAGACAAACCATGTTGCAGTTTCATATGCAACATTTTTAAGCTGAATGTGTGACTGGTAGGGCTTCCCAGGAGGCACTAGTGGTAAAGAACCTGCCTGCCAATGCAGGAGACATAAGAGATGCGGGTTCAATTCCTGGATCAGGAAGATCCCCTGGAGGAGGGCATAGCAACCCACTCCAGTATTCTTGCCTGGAGAATTCCATGGACAGAGGAGCCTGGCAGGCTATGGTCCATAGAGTCACAGAGAGTCAGACACGACTGAAGCGACTTAGAACACATACACACACAGCCATGTGCCTGGTACTTGGCTAGGTGTTGGATGCTGATGGTGGGTATGGTTTGACCCAAAGAAAAATAAAAGTGCTCTCCCAGTTTTCAAGGAGCTCATGGTCTTAGAAGGGGAACAAACCTTAAGATCTTAGCTATGAGAAGAGTTCCAAATTCCTGGTCTCCTGGAAGTGAGTTGGGAGGATAATACAGCTTAATGCTTAAAGTGGAGGTACTTCAACGAGGGAAGATAGACCAGGTAGCTACTCTGGGAAAGAGGTTTAATGAAGGAAGATGGAACATGTGTAGCTGCATAATCAAGGGAAGAAGTGGCATAAGACTATTGCTGTTTTTAATCCCAGAGATTGAAAAGGAAAGCAATCAGACTTCTGAGGTAATCTTTGGGATTGGAAACAAATATGTGGTTGTGGGTCTGGAAGAGATGGGACTCTGTACCAGCCTGGGCACGGAGCCTGTGGGGCAGAAGGACTTTGGAAGGGCCTGTTGAGTTTGTGCCTGGCAGGTCTGGCAGCCTGGGTGGAGTGTGGTGTCAAAAGAGCAGTGCTGCTGACAGCTTTCCCTTCTTTCCAGAAGCCATGCCAACCTAGGACACTTTTCTTATGCTTGGGTTGGAAATTAGGTGACCCTACTAGTGGGTTTGTTTAAACCTAGTGTTCTCAGATGATGCAGGGTAAGGAGAAGAAGGAGAAGATGAAGCCAGTATAAGATTCTTGAGTTAGTTTTATTCATATCTGGTGAAATAAGAGACAGGATCTCGTTTGTACCCAAAATTTTATAAGCATTTCAAACTAACTCCATTTTATGATGTGCTTAGTGTCACATGACTAATAAGTCACCATGCTGAGATTTCAGTAGCTGTAACCAGATAACTTAGATGGTCTCCTTTCTTATCTATTACATTCCTTCTTTTTTATATCCACACCATGTTGAAATTCTGTCCTTTTCTTTGTACCCTTATCTCACTATTGTCTCCCATATGGTTTTAGAAATCTTTCTTGTTGCAGGTGACAGAAACCCAACTTAAAGTGAAAGAAAGTGAACTCACTTAGTCATGTCTGACTCTTTGCGACCCCACGGACTGTAGCCCACCAGGCTCCTTCATACATGGGATTTTCCAGGCGAGAATACTGGAGTGGGTTGCCATTTCCTTCTCCAGGGGATCTTCCCAACCCAGGGATTGAACCCAGGTCTCCTGCATTGTAGGCAGATGCTTTACCATCTGAGCCACCAAGGAAGTCACTATAAAGTAAAATTTGCTACATGGAATTTACTATATGGATGTGGGGGTTACTTCACATATTCTGAGAGTAAGAATGTGGCTAAGCCTCAGAAACATGTCTCAGTCGTCTGTGACCAGGCAGACTCATGCTATGCTAACATGGTGGTTCTGACACTTCAGATGAAGCCCAGCTAGGGAAGGGGGAGTGGTTGCTGAGGCATCGGTTCCCACAAGAAGGTGTCTTCTTTGGAAGGCAAATATTTATTACAGCTAGCCATAATTTTGTATTTATTATTGCATATGCCTCACTTACAAAATGATTCAGTAAGGCCAATAATAATAATAATAATGTTTTATAAGACTATACAGATATTCTTCAACTTTCCTTGGTGGCTCAGATAGTAAAGAATCTCCCTGAAATACAGGAGACACAGGTTTGATCCCTGGGTCCAGAAGATCCTCTGGAGTAGGAAATGGCAACCCATTCCACTATTCTTGCCTGAAGAATTCCATGGACAGAAGAGTCTGGTGGGCTGCAGTCCATAGGGTCGAAAAGAGTCAGACACAACTGAGTCAACTAACCCTATAATGGGGTTTGTCCCAATAAATCCATCAAAAATTGAAAATATGTGTGTTGAAATGTATTAAATATACCTAAACTACTGAACATCATAAGCTGGCCTGCTTTAAATATGATCAGAGCACATACATTAGCCCACAGTTGGGCAAAATCATTGAGCATAACCATGTGTAATGAAATGTGGAACATCTCATGTAATTTTTTGAATACTTACCCAAAGTGAAAAACAGAATGGTTATGTGGGAACAGAATGGTTGTAAGGCTATCAGTGGTTTGCCCTCCTAACCACATGAATGACAGGGAGCTTCAGCTTGCTGCCATTGCCCAGCATCATGAAAATTTATCGTGCTATACTTTGCTAGCCCAGGAAAAGACCAAAATTCAAGGTACAGTTTCTACTGAGTGTGTATTGCTTTGGCACCATCATAAAGTAAAAAATTGTAAGTCCAATCATAAATCAGGGACCATCTGTGTACATTGTGGGCATGTGTGCTAAGTCACCACAGTTGTGTCCAACTCTTTGTGACATTATGGACTGTAGTCCACCAGGCTCCTCTCTCCATGGGATCCTTCAGGCAAGAATACTGGAATGAGTGCCATGCCCTCCTCCAAGGCATCTTCCCAACCCAGGAATCAAACCTGTGTCTCTTATGTCTCCTGCGTTGGCAGGCAAGTTCTTCACCACTGACACCACCTGGGAAGCCCCTTTGTACATTGCCACTGTCAGCTGCTAAGTTGTGTCTGGCTCCTTTTAATTCCATGGACTGCAGCATGCCAGTCTTCCCTGTCCCTCACTGTCTCCTGGAGTTTGCTCAAATTCATGTCTATTGAGTCAGTGATGCTATCTAACCATCTCATCCTCTGCCACCTCCTTCTCCTTTTGCCTTCAATCTTTTCCAGCATCAGGGTCTTTTCCAATGAGTCTTCACATCACGTGGCAAAAGTATTGGAGCTTCAGCTTCAGCATCAGTCTTTCCAATGAATATTCAGGGCTGATTTCTTTTAGGATTGACTGGTTTTATCTCCTTGTAGTCCAAGGGACTCTCCAGCACCACAATTTGAAGACATCAGTTCTTTGCTGCTTAGCCTTCCTTATAATCCAGCTTTCATATCCATACACTACTACTGGAAATACCATAGCTTTGACTAGACAGACTTTTGTCAGCAAAGTGATGTCTCTGCTTTTTAATATGCTGTCTAGGTTTGTCATAGCTTTTCTTCCAAGGAGCAAGTGTCTTTTAATTTCATGGCTGCAGTCACCATCTGCAGTGATTTTGGAGCCCAAGAAAATAAAATCTGTCACTGCTTCCACTTTTCCCTTCTATTTGCCATGAAGTGATGGAACTGGATGCCATGATCAGAGTTTTTTGAATGTTGAGTTTTAAGCCAGCCATTTCACTTTCCTCTTTCACCCTCCTCAAGAGGCTCTTTAGTTCCTCTTTGCTTTCTGCCATTAGAGTGGTATCATACATGGTCTAATAGGGACTATAGCCCACCAGGCCCTTCTGTCCATGGGATTTTTCCAGGCAAAAATACTGGAGTGCATTGCCATTTCCTTTTCCAGGAGATCTTCCTGACCCAGGGATTGAACCCCAGCATCCTGCAGTGGCAGGAGGATTCTTTACTCCTAACACCACCTGGAATTTTCACACTTGGACAGCTGATCATCTGATGGACCTGTAATGTTTCCATTTCTCCTTTGGTTGGGAGAAGGGCCATTCGCCATGCTTCTCTTTTCTTTTGATTTCCTATTAGCATCTCTATTTCCCTACATACTTTTCAACATTCAAGCCAGATGCCAATTGTCTGTGTGAAGACATACGGCTTCTCAAATAAACCAGGATGCCAAATGTATGTGTAATATTTGACCATATGTGAATGTTCCAGTAAATTCCTGGGGACTTATGTTCCGATGTCATCACTGAACAACAGGAAGACTGTAAATTCCATCACCTAACCAGAAGACTCACATATGCCTCATATTTATAAGTTTTCAATAGATATAATGGACTCTAAATTTGACTTTTTAATATGATAGAGATTTTATATGCTTTCTCCAGGGAAGCAATAACAGTCTGCAAAAGTACAGGTTGATGGGACCTCATCAGGTTATTGCTGTCATTTTTCATTATAGCATTTGATTATTGTGGAGAAGCTTACAAGCAAGGAACTTTTCTCAAGATGAATACTGAAAGAAAAGAAGTATGTATAAGTGGTATGTTATGTTACCAGCAGATATGTTACCAAAAAAAAAAAAAAAAAAAGTTGAAATTCCTGTACTTAACTTGGGTGGGTAAATTCCCCTGAGGCTGGACAGGATGGTCTTAAATTTTGGAACTTCAAGCAGATGTGAATGACATATTGGCATTTGCCATGGGCACTTGCCATCTACCTCTACAAGGATTAGATCAGGTGCTGCTGCAGCTACTGACTTTCAACACCTCCTGAAAGGAGTTCAGGGTGTAGAGCAGAAATGAGGCACTCTGTGCTCTAGGAAAAACTGGCAGAAAAGGTCTTCAGATAGATAATTTCAGGAGCCCAATTCTTGTATCTCCTGATATCTAGAAAAGCACTAAACTCCTTCATGGTGACATCCATTCCTCGTGACTAGCATTAACTGCCACAGGACTAGCAGAAACCTTCTTAAAATATATATATATATCCTTGATTGCATGTGCTCCCCCTTCACCAAAATCACATATATGCTGACCTTCCTCCTACCTCTTCATAGCAGTTTCTTAGAGCTATCTGAAACGCTGTCTCCCAGGCTAGAGTCCTCATTTTACCCCAAATAAAACTTAACTCATAACTCTCACATTGTGCATTTTTCTTTAAGTTGGCACAAAATATTTCAAAAAACATAGGATAGAGGCTAGAATTTTAAGAAATCTCTCTATATCCCTAGCCCTCTCCCAGATCCCAAGATTTCTGGCCTAATCAACATTAGAGAAAACAAAAACACAAAATCACTTTAGGAGAATTTATTACATGCAAAGTTTTTTTGGGACCTGGTAGGACACCACCCTTATGGCAGAAGGTGAAGAGGAACTAAAAAGCCTCTTGATGAAAGTGAAAGAGGAGAGTGAAAAAGTTGGCTTAAAGCTCAACATTCAGAAAACGAAGATCATGGCATCGGGTCCCATCACTTCATGGGAAATAGATAGGGAAACAGTGGAAACAGTGTCAGACTTTATTTTTTGGGGCTCCAAAATCACTGCAGATGGTGACTGCAGCCATGAAATTAAAAGACGCTAACTCCTTGGAAGGAAAGTTATGACCAACCTAGATAGCGTATTCAAAAGCAGAGACATTACTTTGCCAACAAAGGTTCGTCTAGTCAAGGCTATGGTTTTTCCAGTGGCCATGTATGGATGTGAGGGTTGGACTGTGAAGAAAGCTGAGCACTGAAGAATTGATGCTTTTGAACTGTGGTGTTGGAGAAGACTCTTGAGAGTCCCTTGGACTGCAAGGAGATCCAACCAGTCCATTCTGAAGGAGATCAGCCCTGGGATTTCTTTGGAAGGACTGATGCTAAAGCTGAAACTCCAGTATTTTGGCCACCTCATTCGAAGAGTTGACTCATTGGAAAAGACCTTGATGCTGGGAGGGATTGGAGGCAGGAGGAGAAGGGGACGACAGAGGGTGAGATGGCTGAATGGCATCACTGACTTGATGCACATGAGTTTGAGTGAACTCCGGGAGATGGTGAGGGACAGGGAGGCCTAGTGTGCTGCAATTCATGGGGTCGCAAAGAGTCAGACATGACTGAGTGACTGAACTGAACTGAAGAGTTAAGAAGATGAAATAGAGCGGCCTTTTTCCTTGACTCATAGCAGAAGTTGAAGAGGAGCTAAAGAGCTTGTTGATGGTGAAAGAGGAGTGTGAAAAACCTGGCTTAAAACTCAACATTAAAAAAAAAACTGAGACCATGGCATCCAGTCCCATCACTTCATGGCATATAGATGGGGAAACACTGGAGACTGTGAAAGACTTTATTTTCTTGGGCTCCAAAATCACTGCAGATGGTGACTGCTGCCATGGAATTAAAAGACATTGCTCCTTTGAAGAAAAGTTATGACAAACCAAGACAGTATATTAAAAAGCAAAGACATTACTTTGCCAACAAAGGTCCATGTAGTCAAAGCTATGGTTTTTCCAGTAGTCATGTGTGATTGTGAGAGTTGTACCATTAAGAAGGCTGAGTGCCAAAGAATTGATACTTTTCAACTGTGATGTTGGAGAAGACTCTTAAAAGTCCTTTGGACAGCAAGGAGATCAAACCAGTCAACCCTGAAGGAAATGAATCCTGAATATTCATTGAAAGGACTAATACCGAAGCTGAAGCTCCAATACTTTGGCCACCTGATGCAAAGAGCTGACTCACTGGGAAAAACCTGATGCTGGGAAAGATTGAAGGCAGGAGGAGAAGGGACGACAAAGAATGAGATGGTTGGATGTTATCATGACTCAATGGACATGAGTTTGAGCAAGCTGTAGGAGATGGTGAAGGAGAGGGAAGCTTGGAATGCTATGGTCTGTAGGGTCACAAAGAGTCAGACATGAATGAGCAACTGAACAACAGCAACAACATCCTTGAGTCACTCATAGTTTGGTACAGGGAATCTGCATTGCCATCATAGTGTCTAACAACACAAGGCTGGAAGCCAGAGTAGAATGCAACATTTCTTTGAAATAGCCCCAGCACAGAGAGAGAGGCTGAGATACTTAGCTTGCCTCTGAGCTGTTAAAAGTCAAAGTGTTAGTCACTCAATCATGTCTTACTCTTTGTGATCTCATAGACTGTAGCCTGCCATGCTCCTCTGTCCGTGGGATTTCCTAGGCAAGAGTACTGGAGTGGGTTGCCATTCCCTTCTCCAGGGAATCTTCTCAACCCAGAGACTGACCTGGATCTCCTGCATTGCAGGCAGATTCTTTACCACCTGAGGTACCAGGGAAGCACCTATAGGATGGTAAAGGATATGATGGTAAAGATGAAAGGAGCTGTTAAAGGATATGGTGAAAAGGGAGCTCTCTTTCCTAGCACGTATTAACAGTTCTATTAATAATAAAAGAGCAAGTATTTATCAGGTGCTTAGATGTGCTAAGCTCCACTCATCAATAGAAAATAGGATTAAAGATTTAATTTAATAAATTAAAGATTTACTGAGCATATCCCCACCCATCAGAACAAAACACAGTTTGCCCCTTAGTCAATCTCTCCAATCAGGAAGCTTCCATAATCCTCTTATCCTTCTCCATCAGAGGGCAGACAGACTGAAAACCACAATTACAGAAAACTAGCCAATCTGATCACATGAGTCACAGCCTTGTCTAACTCAATGAAACTATGAGCCATGCTGTGTAGGTCCACTCAAGACAGACAGGTCATGGTGGAGAGTTCTGACAAAATGTGGCCCACTAGAGAAGGGAATGGAATGCCACTTCAGTATTCTTGCCTTGAGAACCCCATGAACAGTATGAAAAGGCTAAAAGATAGGACACTGAAAGATGAACTCCCCAAGTCAGTAGGTGCCCAATGTGCTACTGGAGATCAGTGGAGAAATAACTCCAGAAAGAATGAAGAGATGGAGCTAAAGCAAAAACAACACCCAGTTGTGGATGTGACTGGTGATAGAAGCAATGTCCGATGCTGTAAAGAGCAGTATGGCAGAGGAACCTGGAATGTCAGGTCCATGAATCAAGGCAAATTGGAAGTCGTCAAACAGGAGATGGCAAGAGTATATGTGGACATTTTAGGCATCAGTGAATTAAAATGGACTGGAACGGGTGAATTTAATTCAGATGACCATTATATCTACTACTGTGGGCAAGAATCCCATAGAAGAAATGGAATGGCCATCACAGTCAACAAAAGAGTCCAAAATGCAGTACTTGGATGCAATCTCAAAAACGACAGAATGCTCTCTGTTTATTTCCAAGGCAAACCATTCAATATCATGGTAATCCACGTCTATGCCCTGACCAGTGATGCTGAAGAAGCTGAAGTTGAATGGTTCTGTGAAGACCTCTAAGATCTAGAACTAACACCCAAAAAAGATGTCCTTTTCATTATACTGAAATGCAAAAGTAGGAAGTCAAGAAACACCTGGACTAATAGGCAAATTTGGCCTTGGAGTACAGAATTAAGCAGGGCAAAGGCTAATAGGGTTTTGCCAAGAGAATGGACTGGTCATAGCAAACACCCTCTTCCAACAACACAAGAGAAGACTGTACACGTGGACATCACCAGGTGGTCAATACCAAAATCAGATTGATTATATTCTTTGCAGCCAAATATGGAGAAGCTCTATTCAGTCAGCAAAATCAAGACCAGGAGCTGACTGTGGCCCAGATCATGGACTCATTATTGCAAAATTCAGACTTAAATTTAAGAAAGCTGGGAAAATTACTAGACCATTCAGGTATGACCTAAGTCAAATCCCTTATGATTATACAGTGGAAATGACAAATAGATTCAAGGGATTAGATCTAATAGACAGAGTACCTGATGAACTATTGATGGAGGTTTGTGACATTGTTCAGGAGACAGGAATCAAGACCATCCCCAAGGAAAAGAAATGCAAAAAAGCAAAATGGCTATCTGGGGAGGCCTTACAAATAGCTGAGAAAAGAAGAGAAGTGAGAAGCAAAGGAGAAAAGGGAAGATATACCCATTTGAATGCAGGGTTCCAAAGAAAAGCAAGGAGAGATAAAGCCTTCCTCAGTGATCAGTGCAAAGAAATAGAGGAAAACAATAGAATGGGAAAGACTAGAGATCTCTTCAAGAAACTTAGAGATACCAAGGGAACATTTCATGCAAAGATGGGCTTGATAAAAGACAGAAATGGTATGGACCTAACAGAAGCAGAAGATATTAAGAAGAGGTGACGAGAATACACAGAAGAATTATACAAAAAGATCTTCACGACCCAGATAATCACGATGGTGTGATCACTGACCTAGAGCCAGACATCCTGGAATGTGAAGTCATGTGGGCCTTAGGAAGCATCACTATGAACAAAGCTAGTGGAGGTGATGGAATGCCAGTTGAGCTATTTCAAATCCTAAAAGATAATGCTGTGAAAGTGTTGCACTCAATAACCCAGCAAATTTAGAAAACTCAGCAGTGGCCACAGGACTAGAAACGGTCAGTTTTCATTCCAATCCCAAAGAAAGGCGATGCCAACGAATGCTCAAACTACTGCACAATTGGACTCATCTCACATACTAGTAAAGTAATGCTCAAAATCCTCCAAGCCAAGCTTCAACAGTACATGAACATGAACTTTCAGATGTTCAAGCTGAATTTAGAAAAGGCAGAGGAACCAGAGATCAAAATTGCCAATATCCGTTGGATCCTCAAAAAAGCAAAAAAAGTTCCAGAAAAACATCTATTTCTGCCTTATTGACTGTGCCAAAGCCTTTGTTGACTATGCCAAGGCCTTTGACTATGTGGACCACAATAAACTCTGGAAAATTCTGAAAGAGATGGGACTACCAGACCACCTTACCTGCCTCTTGAGAAATCTGTATGTGGGTCAAGAAGCAGCAATTAGAAGTGGACATGGAAAAACAGACTGGTTCCAAATTGGGACCGGAGTACATCAAGGTTGTATTTTGTCGCCCTGCTTATTCAACTCATATGCAGAGTACATCATGAGAAATACTGGGCTGGATGAAGCACAAGCTGGAATCAAGATTTCTGTGAGAAATATCAGTAACCTCAGATTTGCAGATGATATACCACCCTTATGGCAGAAAGCAAAGAAGAACTAAAGAGCCTCTTGATGAAAGTGAAAGAGGAGAGTGAAAAAGCTGGCTTAAAGCTCAAGATTCAGAAAAGTAAGATCATGGCATCTGGTCCCATCACTTCATGGCAAATAGATGGAAACAGTGACAGACTTTATATTTTTGGGCTCCAAAATCACTGCAGATGGTGACTACAGACATGAAATTAAAAGACACTTACTCCTTGGAAGAAAATCTATGACCAACCTAGACAGTATATTAAAAAGCAGAGACATTACTTTGTCAAAAAAGGTCCGTCTAGTCAAGGCTGTATTTTTTCCAGTAGTCATGGATGGGTGTGAGAGTTGGAGTATAAAGAAAGCTGAGCGCTGAAGCATTGATGCTTTTGAACTGTGGTGTTGGAGAAGACTCTTGAGAGTCCCTTGGACAGCAAGAAGATCCAACAGGTCCATCCTGAAGGAAATCAGCCCTGAAAATTCATTGGAAAGAGTGATGTTGAAGCTGAAACTCCAATACTTTGGCCACATGATGCAAAGAACTGACTCATTGGAAAAAACCCTGATGCTGGGAAAGATTGAAGGCAGGAGGAGAAGGGGACAACAGAGGATGAGATGGTTGGATGGCATCACTGACTCAATGGACATGGGTTTGAGTAAACTCTGGGCATTGGTGATGGACAGGGAAGCCTGGCATGCTGCATTCCATGGGGTTGCAAAGTATCGAACATGACTGAGCGACTGAACTGAACTGAACTAGGTGAGCTAAGCACTTTAATTCTTTTTTTTTCATTTGACTTTCAAATGAAATTTGGAAAGATATTGTTCTTATACCTATATTACAGTGAGGGAAACTTAGTTTTGAAGATAAACTAACTTGTCAAGGTCATATAATTATAGTCTCATAAAATTGTTAATCCCATAGAAAATTGAATTTTCATTCTACAGAGATTGAGATTTAGATTCTGTAAAAGAGGGCTTCCCAGGTGGTGCTAGTGGTAAAGAACCTGCCTGCTAATGCAGGAGATGTAAGATACATGGATTTGATCCCTGAATCGGAAGATCCCCTGGAGGAGGGCATGGCAACCCACTCCAGTATTCTTGCCTGGAGAATCCCTTGGACAGAGGAGTCTTGTTGGCTATAGTCCATAGGGTCACACAGAGGCAGACATGACTGACGTGACTGAGCAGGCAGACCAAGGAGGTGTACTGCATGTTACAAAGTTGTTCCATTTCCGTCTCTGCTGAAACAAACCCTGTTCATCCTGCAAAAACTGTGGGATGGGCTCAGATTCCATCAGAAATTCTTTCTGGGACTCAGTGAGCTCCCTTTCCAAAGTGCACCTAGAACACTTTAGCCAGCCTCAGTTATTTGACAACTAATTATGAACAGCTCTAAACTAACTCTCACTTATCACAGGGTATTGTTTAGCCTCGTTTAATCTTTCTATCTAAATTGTAAACTTTTTGAATGTTGGAAGCTTTGTCTTAGAAATGATAAAAACAAGTCTCCTACAGTATCCACCACAGCATACATTGTAATCAGTTTTGTATTTATTCGATTTAGAGTTGTACTCATTTATTGCTACTTAACAAATTACCACAAACATTGTGCTTAAAAGCAACACACATGTTGTCTTTCAATTTTTGTGGAAAGCTGGACACATCTTGACTGGGTTCTTTGTAAAGTTGCAAGTTAGGTGTCAGCTGCATCTCAGTTCTCATCTGGAGTCTTGAATGTGTGAGTGCTGTTGCTTAGTCCTTTCCGACTCTTTGCTACCCCTTGGACTGTAGCCCACCAGGCTCCTCTGTTCATGAGATTTCCCAGAGAAGAACACTGGAGTGGATTGCCATGCCCTTCTTCAGGGGATCTTCCTGACCCAGGGATCAAATCTGCATCTGTCTCCTGCATTGGAGGCAGGTTCCCCACCACTAGCATCCCCTGGAAGTCTTGAATGGTGATGATTGTTTCCAAGCTCACTCAGGTTGTTGGCAGAAGTCATTTCCTTGTGTTTGTAAGACTGAGGTCTCCAGCTGGTTGTTGGCTATCAGATGGAGCCACTCGCTGCTCCTATAGGCTGCCCCAGTTCCATGCTACATGGTTCTCATCCATAGACCATCTTCCAAAGTCACAGTTTTCTTCCTTAAAATCAGCAACTGAGAGTCTCTGGTGTGAGTCTGTTAGTAAGATGGAGTCTTGTGTGTGAAAGTGAAAGTCGCTCAGTTGTGTCCGACTCTTTGCGATCCTATGGACTATACAGTCCATGGAATTCTCCAGGCCAGAATACTGGAGTGGGTAGCTGCTCCCTTTTCCAGGGGATTTTCCCAACCCAGGGATTGAACCAAGGTCTCCCGCACTGCAGCAGATTCTTTACCAGCTGAGCCACAAGGGAAGCCCAGATGGAGTCTTAGATAGTTTAACATCTCATTGCCTTTGCCACATTTTATTGGCTAGAAGCAAGTCACACATCCTGTGCACTCTCAAGAGGATAGAATTATACAAGAGCTTTAACAGCAAGAGTTGAGGATCATGAGAAGACCATGTTAGTGTCTATGTACTACAAAAGTGAAAGAAGTAGGAAATGCACAAATATTTGAAACTTTATCAAATTTATTTAGCAAATCAATAATAGCACTTGAAATATAATTCAGAAATCTGATTCTGATCTTCTTGTTTTAACTATTAAGTCATAGCCATCAACAGATTTCCCAGGTGATACGGTAGTAAAGGATCTGCCTTCCAATGCAGAAGATGCAAGAGATGTGAGTTTGATCCCTGGGTTGTGGGGAATCCCCTGCAGTAGGAAATGGCAACTCACTCCAGTATTCTTCCTAGAAAATTCCTTGGCCAGAGGAGCCTGATGGGCTGCAGTCTGTGGGATTGCAGAGTTGGACATGACTGAGTGACCGAGCATGCCCATGCTGGTGGGGGGTGGAGGTCAGATTGTGGCTCATTGAGCCCATTCCTGGCTCCGAGGACTAGAATTTGGCAGCATTTGTAGGCAGAGGGAAGGTTCCTAATGTATTCCTTGTGAAAGACCTTGCTGAAGGGGGAGAGTCAGAACTATCTCCAGAAATCTAGGCTCTGATTCCATGTTGATCAAATCTGTCAGATACAATACATATTTGCTATTTGCATTTTGTTTTTCTTTGAATATAAGGCAGATTTTCTTAATTATTTCTAATAAGACTTCTGTTTTTCCATCTTCCTATCTCCTCTTCGCTAGACACTTAAGCTTTCATTAAAATCCTTGGATTTCTGTCCACTTATTCTTTTTTCATTGAAAATCTAATGATAAAAAGATATAATCCTATCAATTGAACAAATTGCATCAGATATGCTTTTTTTTTTTTTTTTGCAATTTTCTTATTTATTTTACAACTTCCTGTATCTTTTAAAGCAACACATGTTTTATAGGGTCTTTCTCTCATGACTCATTTTTGGAGCTGGTCCGAGAAGGAGTTATTCTCCAGACGTGCCACCATTGACCCTCATTTCAAGTTACATTTTTAATTTATTTTTTTAAAGATATTTCATTCACAGAATCCCCACTGAGCTTTTTATTGTAGAAAATTAGGGCCTGTAAATCATCCCTCTCAGAAAACTATAAATTTTATACAATTGAAACATTCCATGGACTGAGCTTGGCACTTTGATGAAATCACTCCTTTGCTTCTCATAATTTATGAGCTTCCCCCATTCTCCTCCCTTTGGCTCCATCATCACCTTGGCCCTCCCTGCAAGATTGGGGGGTGGTATCGTGCCTTTAAATTGTTCACTGGGGTTTATTGAGTATAATTTTTGAGTGAATTCACATGAACCTACAATATTACAACCTATCCAAAATTATGAATAATAAAACTTTTCATTTTTCTTCTGGCAGGCAGAAGGGACATGGGTTGATCACAAGGGCGGTGGCTCACACGATGCACTGGGGAAGGAAAATGTCCCCGGGACCAGATGATATGGGATCTGCTAGTGGCTTCCTGAGACCCAGACTTCAGTTTCCTCAGAAACTGGTGGATCCAGATGGATGATCTTTAAGGTTCCATTTAGCTCTCACTCATTCTGATTCTATGGCTTGAAGATGGTTCTTGGCATGTGGCTTCTTTTAAAAGGTAATTAAGAAACCCAACAAGATATATCGCTAAGGTTTGATGTGCTATTTTGGATGTGGGTGGTTAGCTCTAATTTTTTTAGGGTAAAGGAGAACAGCACAACAGTAGTAAAGAACAGCATACTCCTGATTTTCATCTGTTGGGTTTGCACTAGATTGTGAGATCTCAGAAACCAGAGGCTGTGTCTTATTTAACTTGGAAACCCTGGCTTTTAGTATTGAATTTGCTTCCTGGGCTTCTTTCAATGATAAAAGCATTGAATGAACACAGAGAATCCAAAGGTATGTTGCCTCCATAAATTCAAGTGCCTGGAACGGTGCCAGACACATAGTAGGTACTTAATACTTATTTGTTGAATTTCCAACAAGTGGGCTACTTGACAACACTGGGATGTTGGAATTTCCCTGTGGCCATTCCTGGTCTAGTTGGAATCTTTGTTTTTTTATATCTTAGTGTTTTTCCTCACTAGAACTCCAGATGGGTCTTCTAAGAAACTGCTAGCTTTATGGCATCACTAGTACTCAGAGTCCTGGAAAGAATTTTGTTGCTGAAAAACAGGACAGAATCAGAAGATATAAGTGATATGGCAGAGTGGCTGAACTCCACCTTTGGAGTGAGACCTGGGCATATGTCTTAACAGCACTGTGACCTTGGGTGTAATATCCTCTCTGCTAAGCTCTACTCTCTCTATCTGTAAAAGGGGGGCTATGTGTCATAGAATATATATATAGAAAGGGGGTGATCATAAATGTATCAGTACTGATGTCTTGGGATAGAAGACATCATTCAAACAGATCATCTATGTCAAGTGCTTAGCCTAGTGCTCAAACAGAGTAAATAGTCAATAAATGTGGGCTATTTATGACCAACCTAAATAGGACATTAAAAAGCAGAGACATTACTTTGCCAGTAAAGGTCCATCTAGTCAAAGCTATGGTTTTTCCAGTAGTCATGTATGGATGTGAGAGTTGGACTATAAAGAAAGCTGAGTGCCAAAGAATTGATGCATTTGAACTGTGGTGTTAGAGAAGACTCTTGAGAAGTCCCTTGGACAGCAAGAAGATCCAACAAGTCAATCCTGAGGAAAATCAATCCTGAATATTCACTGGAAGGACTGATGTTGAAGCTGAAACTCTAATACTTTGGCCACATGATGCAAAGAACTGACTCATTGGAAAAGACCCTGATGCTGGGAAAGATTGAAGGCGGGAGGAGAAGGGGACAACAGAGGATGAGATGGTTGGATGGCATCACCGACTCAATGGACATGAGTTTGGGTAAACTCTGGGAGTTGGTGATGGACAGGGAAGCCTGGCATGCTGCAGTTCATGGGGTCGCAAAGAGTCGGACACGACTGAACGACTGAACTGATGACTTATTTTTCATTATTATTAGTAGTATTAGGGTATACACCAGTAATTGCTATAGTTTTTACTTTTGTGTTGAAATTCAGACTATTTTGTGGCAAGGTAACTATTGTCCTAAGTAAAAATTATTGCAATTTTAATTTAACCATTTGTTTAGCTTTTCAGGGCATCCTTGCAGGAAAAGAAAAGCGTATCACTAAAAGAACCTCATCATTTTGGATGAAGAGTGTTGCTTTGATTTCTTGTTATTCTGAAATGTAATTTTTGTGATTCCAAACTTTTAAGAAAAAATGAGAATACACTGCTGTATAGAAAGCGTCTGGTATCTCTTTTTCCCCACAAGATGGAAATTTATTTTCCCAGTAGTTGTCTGTTATGACTTTTCCTACAAGCAATTACAGCACACTACTATTTAAGGAAAAACATTACTTAGGGTCAAGAATGCAAGCCAGTTTGAAATACTACTTGAAAACCAAGGTGAAGCCAATTTCCTTTTCTTTGACCTGCTTGCAGGATACCCTGACAAGGTATGAGCTAGAATATGTGTCTTGGAAATATTTACCTCCTAAATATTAAGAATATAAATAAGCAGTAGAGTTTGGGGTGACAGTAGATCTAAAGTGATAGCCACCCAGTCCTTGCTGGTCAAGTATGGCTCACCTAATAACGTTTCAGCCCTAAATCACTTCCCTGCAGGCAGGTCTGCCGCTGAGGGGGTTGCACAAAAACATTCCTTCAGGACCATTTAAAAAGGCTGAATAAGCAAGTATCCCATGTGACAACACTCAGAATGTCTAAGAGGTAGTTCAGGTACACATATTATTGCCCATGGCTCCAGGCCCAATAACCTTTTCCTCATAGCGATAGATTCCCTGGACAGAAAACAAATCTGTTTCCAACTCAGAGAACTTTATCAGATTTATCTCTCATTGTCAGATCAGCATGTAGGACACAAACGAAGTCTGCAGTGTGATTCAAATTAGAGGCACAGCAATTTACAGTGCTCACTGGTTTCTCGTAAACCTTATTAAGGTTCGGCACGGGGTGCCAAGGAGCTATAAAGAATCACCACGTTGGACATTTATATCTGCTTGGTCTCTTATTCTGTATCCTCAACACAGCTTATATAATGGCAGCCAAAGCATCTCATGAGCAGGAAATGAGAAAGTTACACATGTTTTTGTCTCATAATCAAATATTCTTCCCTATCTTTTTAAAGTCTCCCCCTGGGAGGCAAAGTACTGCTTTTTTTTTTTGGTTTCATTTTTCCTTAAGCTGTTGCCTGTAATTTCCACTTTGTTTTAGATTTGTCACAGCTCTAAAATGGAATTAAGTTGCTTGTTTATGCTCATGTCTTCTATTATTTTGGATTTGGGGCATTTCTTTATTCAGTCATGGTTCTATAGTTGCTTGAATTCATATTCCCTATTGATTCTAGCCCATGGTGTCCTAATGATATGAACACATTCTGGGTTGCACCAATTTTTCATTTATTAGAGTCAAGTTTTCTTATTTCTTTTAAGGTACTTCATTTACTTAACCTAATAAGACAAGCAGGAGACTTTTGTTGAACACGTATATGTGGCAGACATCTTACATTTTAATCTCATTTAATCATAACAACCTCATGAGGTAAGAACTAGTGTCACCTTCATTTTAGAGATTAAAGAAAAATTGTTTTCCCAGACACACTGCAGTTAAACAGAAGAGCCAGAAATAGCATCTTAACATTCTGCTCTATCCACTTCACTGCACGCCATCTCTGACACTATAGTTCATTAAATACAGTGCCTTAGAAAGCATGAGTATAGCGCACAAGATAGGAGGAAGATGCGAAGAAAGAATGTTAGGTGTGGCAAGAGATATAACATGGAGTTTTACCAACGTGAGAGAATCTTAGTCACACAATTGGCTCTTGTTAAATTGTCTTCTCAGGTACGTTGTTAGTGTGCAGTGATGTGAGTGGGTCACTCACACATTCTGATCACAAGACGAAGACAAAGTTCTTCTAGAGATTGTATATTTCTTGGTACTTTTTTATTTTGAAATAATTTTAGACTCTTAAAAAATTATAAGAAAAGTACAAAGAACATTTTCCTTCACTCAGTCTTCTCCAATTATTAATATTTTATATTTGTTTTTATCATTTTCTCTCTAGAGATACTTAATATTATTTTATGAATCATTTAGGAATAGGTTATAGACACAATGTCCCTATATCTTAACTATTTTGGTGTACACTTTTTTAAGAATAGGTAAATTTTGTTACATTACCACATTATAATGGTTACCCTCTGGAAATTAACACTGATTCACTGCTAATGTTTACAGATATAATTTATATTTCACCAGTTGTACCAGTAAAAATATTTGGAGGAGGTGTTCTGAGACCAATCTAGGATCACACGATGCATTTAGTTGTCATGTCTCTTTAGTCTCTTTTAACCTGGAAAATTTTCTTTGTCTTTTTCCATTTTAACATTTAAAAAAAAGTTCAGGTCAGCTGTTGTGTAAACTGTCTTTCAACTGAGTTTGTTTCCTCATGATTGGATTGATATTATACACTTTGGGCAGGAATAACATGGAAGCAATGTTGTGTTCTTCTCAGTGCATCATGTCAGGAGGCACATGATAGTAATTTGTCCCATTACTGTTGATATTAGTAGGTTTCTTTAGTGTAAAGTTGCCATTTTTCAAAGGATTAAATCTAAATTTGATTTAGATGCCAGTTTCCTGGGAACTTGTTTCAAAGAAGGTCCATTACCTGAACCAACTTTGAATATTCTGAGAAAGCTAGCTTGCCAATCTCTAAGTCTTAGGAACATGCTGTGAAAACCGGTGATTCAGCTGAGATATTCCTTGAGAAAAAATTAACCTAAATCTCGTCTCCTATCTTCAGAATCTCATGTTGTGATTCTGCTTGAACTTTAGAAAGTATCTTGATATTTGGCAAATCTTTAATAAATAGATGAAATAGCAAAATATTTCTATGTCAAAACAAAATATGACTTTTACCATAGATTCAGGTTATGGCTGAGCAGAGTAATTTCTGAGCAATTGCTCTTGGGGTGGGAATGGAGGGTGTGGCCAATCAGCTCTGAGCTCTTGTTAGACAAGAAAGTAGATGCCGTCATATCTAGTCTGGAGGCCCAACTCGTTGCAGCAAAATTAGGCCAAGTGGGAAGGGCTGCCATCTGAAATCACAACCTTTCCTGGAATGGAGGAAGCTGTTTGTCAGAACATCGTCTCCTGTAGAAGACAATAAGGGATCATGTCCAGAACAGCAGGCAGTTGCGTCCACCAGCAACCCATGTGTGTGCATGTGCTTGTATGTGTCATGGGGAAATGAAAAGGGAAATGAATGAATGTGTAAGTAGGGGTGGCACAGATAGAGATGATAATTAAAGGAGGAAAGACAGGTAAAAATTCAAGTGTCAAGGCTTGGGGAATTAAGCAGATGCACAGATTGCTACTCTAGCACAGGGAAACAAATCAGAGGATTATAGAATTGAGCTACAAGACCAAGTCTGGGCTGGTACCAAGTATGACTCAAAGGAGACTTCTGTCAGAGAGGTTAGAGAATCAGTGAAACTTTTAGCCTAAAGTCTGGTCTGGTCTTAGAGACTGAGCAGGACACAGGTCTGAGGACCAAGTGTGATGGCTTTGCTGTTAAAGATCTGAGACTCATAATCAGCATTTAGGCAATCAGTGTGAGCAGCTATACTCACCTCATCCAAGCTACACTCACCTTGGCATTGCATCATTATTGGGTGGGGTAAGGATTTTTTTTTTTTTTGGCATTTTCATGAAAACTTCTCTCTTTCCAGGTTATCCTTCAATCACATATCACTTGTGCAATGCTATTGGGGCTGAGAAACACATAGCATAATCTGGTCTGGTCTCCATACCCTTCCAAGAAATACCTGAAGACTGAGAAATATAGCTTCCTTTCCATACCTTTGAGTTGGGTGAAAATAGGAGAAAACCAGAATGCACAATGACATATGTATTGTTAAAGAATTTATTTAGAAAATAATTGCTTCTGAAAAAATTGCCCATTCTTGCCTCTGTAATTCTGGTCCCTTTCAGCTTCCTTTATTTTCATCCTTTTCTTCTCCCATGATATTTCCTATTCATTTAATTTAATCAATGTTCCTGGAGATCATAGCAATGAGGTGTTGTATAAACATAAAATGGGGCAATGGAAGCCCATAGAAACACACACATGTGTGTATATAAAGCTCTTTTGGGGTCAAAGCTTTGTGGGGTTCATGCATTTGGGAAAATGAAGTGTTTCATTGTGATCACACTGCTAGTTGAATCTAGTGTTGTTGTCATCATTATTTAAACATTTATTGCAAGTCTATAGTCCCCTGGACAGACCCGGGAATTAAATGTCAAGTTTGCTTAGTGAATTTATGCTTGAAATGAGATAGCAAAGCCACAAAATGGAAAAAGATAATATTTCCAAAACAGAAATATTGAATAATGCATTCCCAGAAAAGGTAGGTAAGGAGAAAATGAGTTTGATCCAGGCAGTTAGGAATGAAGCAAGTGTGAGAAGACTTAAATGTCGAGCTTAGGGATGGTTTGCAGCCATTTCCAAGAACCCTGGGAGGGACTGTGGGGACTGCATGACCTAACGCTTTAATCCTTGTCTGCTGCAGCTGAGACCCCATGGGGAGGATTCTTGATGAGGAGACTCCCTGTTCTGGGTAATAGTAACAAGCTGCCCTCTCTGTAGGCAAATTTTCAGGTGAAAGTCTTGGCCTATCCTTCGAATAACCACTGCAGCAAAATCAAGTCCTCAAACTTCAAGGGAAACCCTGAGGGTTTTTTGTTTTGTTTTGTTTTAAGGATGTAAGGGTTATTTGAAAATAAACACAAAATTTCTTAGAATAATTTTTTTCCCCTTTAACATATGCCTCAGACCATCTCTTTCCTAACTCAGACACCCCCTACACTTTGTTATATTAAATGTCTGTTAATAACAAAAGTAAACTGCATGTTATTTACGGAAGCTACACAATATTAACTTTGCTAATTACACGGTTGCTCACTTCCCAGGACCACGTCACCTCCCATTTGTTTTCCAACTGCTGTGGCTACCATGTGTTTTCAAAGTAAGACAGACATAAGAAACTGCAGATTTCACATGTTATTTCTGCAGCTCACACAGGGATTGCAGGGTTCATCATCTCACGCCTGAATGGAATGGGTTGGGCTTCCCTTGTCACCTGCCTATATAACTTTGGGGAAATTTCCAATGGAGTTTTCAGAGACCTGGTGCGGCAGCTTCCTGAGTATGTGAAATCTTCAGCAAGTAGCTTCTCTGCCTCATGGTTCTTTGTATATAAATTAATGATAATGGTCCTACTTTCCAGTGTGGCTCTGAATCTGAAATGAGTGATACAAGATGGTGCTTGGATGCTAGGGTGAGTTGTTAATAAATGATGGTTCTTAGTTTCTTTCCATCCCATTTTATGTTCTTTCAAACTTCTGAATACTTAACTGAGAAAGCATAAAAGATAGCATACATACCTGGCTTGGTCTAAATCTAGAGTCAAAAGCTCAAACAGGGCTACATTCTGAAAGGGGATTTGCTGTGTCACGGGAACTACTGTTTACCTGGTGTTAACTTTTTCTCCCATCCCTCTTTGGTTATTGAACTCGTCCTGTCACCTGCTTATTGGAGATCTGGGCTATTTATGGAAGTATCTCTGAACTGAGCTTGACTAAACTGAGAAGTAGGGCTTCCCTGGTGGCTCAGATGGGAAGGAATCTGCCTGCAATGTAGAAGACTTGGGTTTGATCCCTGGGTTGGAAAGATACCCTGGAGAAGGAAATGGCTACCCACTCCAGTATTTTGGCCTGGATAATTCCAGTAATGTATGAATATGAGAGTTGGACTGTAAAGAAGGCTGAGAGCTGAAGAATTGATGCTTTTAAACTGTAGTGCTGGAGAAGACTCTTGAGAGGCCCTAGTACTGCAGGATCAAACCAGGCAATCCTAAAGGAAATCAACAACCCTGAATATTCATCGGAAGGACTGATGCTGAAGCTGAAGTTCCAATACTTTGACTACCTGATGCAAAGAGTTGACTCATTGGAAAAGACCCCATTACTGGGAAAGATTGAGGGCAGGAGAAGAAGGGAATGACAGAGGATGAGATGGTTGGGTGGCATCACAGAGTCAATGGACATGAGTTTGAGTAAGCTCTGGGAAATGGTGAAGGACAGGGAAGCCTGGTATGCTGCAGTCCATGGGGTTGCAAAGAGTCAGACACAGCTTATCGACTAAATAAGAACAAACTGGTAAATCAGTTAACAACCCTTTACTGAGGTCTATTAAGAATGGCAGGAGTGGTTCAGTCTTCCCAGATCTTTGACATTATTGCTGTGGTTACATCAGCTTGCATCTTTGGAGCTATACATTCTTTCCATATCTTTTCTTCATGGGTTTTCTACATGAGTACTGTTTCGCCTCAAGCAGTCAGTTCCATTCTGAGGGAGTGGAGATACAGAGGGGAGATTCTTTCAACTGACATGGCTTGGCTAGGTGCCAGCCAAGTGTTCCTCCAGGGTATTTCAGCTGTGGGATAAGTTACAGATAGCTTGGCCTTGCTATGTGTGACAACCATTTGTTGTAGTAATAGCAATCACTGGGTACATAATTGGTTGTCTAAAAATGTGCACTTTATTAATTACCCTAAATTTCTGCTTGGCTGCTAGCAACTCTGTCTAGATTCTATTTCTTGGCATTCTCTCATCTTTCATTTTTACCACAAATCTTTCACTGATTTCTAGCTGCCTACTTTCCTCTATGTCATTGTCAGTCTTTCAGCCTCTGGCTTTTACTGTGATTTTTCACCGAACTGGAGATTTAATGTCCTCCTTGTGTTCAGTCACTCAGTTGTGTCCAACTCCTTGTGGCCCCATGGACTGTAGCCTACCAGGCTCCTCTGTCCATGGAATTTTCCAGGAAAGAATACTGGAGCAGGTTGCCATTTCCTCCTTCAGGGAATCTTTCCGGCCCAGGGATTGAACCTGCGTCTCCTGTGTCTCCTGCATTGGCAGGCGGATTCTTTACCACTAGTGCCACCTGGGAAGCCCAATGGCCTCCTTAGTCATAAGGAAAAGAAACGGAGTCCCTTTGAATCAGTATCTCCTCACATCTTCTTTTTTTTTTTTTTTTTTTCATATGGCTATAGCCCAGATAACCTATTACTGAAGTAGGCTGTGTGTCTTTAGACGGTCAGATCCGTTCAATATATCCTTATTGAACATATGGCCTGAACCAGTTAGATGGTAAGCTTGCAGCTGGAAATGCAGAGGTGTCACACCCTTTCTGCTCTTGAGGAATTCCCATTTCATTTGGAAAGTTAGGCATTTAAACAAACATAATACAATGCGCTAAGTGCTATAACTAAAGTATAAACAAAGTGGCTTTTGGGGATGTGATGTTACTTCCATATGAACATGAAGCACTCTATAGTATTTTGACTTCCTCTGCAGTACTGTATATCTCTGTTTGTCCAGCATTTCTGATGTATCAGTAAGGCCCTCTTTCACTTTTGGTGTCTTTATTTCAATATAAATTATGTGGTCTTCCTATTTATAAATCAAGGACCAATATATGAAGCTAGTTTAATTGGGGGACAATTACATTACTAATTATTGAGGGTTTTTGATTTGCCTGGGTTTACATAAGTGGTTGAGGTAGTGGGGTAGGTTCCTGATCTGGATTATCTTTCTTACCAGCAGAAATACTTGTACGTTTTTCAGTTACATCAAGCATAGGGTGACAATCCTTTGCCCCACCCTCTTTTGTTCTTTTAGTAAATAGATTCAACAATAGTATGAGTTTTAAAAGCATTTCCCCCTCACCCATTTGAGTTTTAAAATAACTAACTACTTAAGGAGTTGACTAAATAGCTAAAAAAAATGACTAATACATTGAAAACTTTTAAAAGAAAAAAGAAAAAAATCAGAGTGCATTTTATATCCTGATGGTGTGCTGTTTTTTGAAACTTGTCTCAGCTTTTTTACACACACACACACACAAGTATATGTACTGAGTCTTGATAAAGGTGTATTTCTTCATATGAGTCTAACTGAATAGAAGTCTGAATTAACTCCTCCAGACAAGCTTACGTAGACACAGAATGAAGTCCTCAGAGCTGACTCAAGGCTAGAATGCAGAGATCACCCCAAAAGTACTCGGTTAACATCTTGAATCCTAGTGGAAACTCCCAGAAAAAAGTAGAACATTGGTGCTAGAGACATCCTCTATTGGGGTACCAGTGTGGGTGATGATTAGGTCTGGAGATACCATGTTTAGCTGAATGTGCCAGTTGACATTAGGATTTCTTCATGAGCTGATATTTTGGACTGTGACCTCTTTAAGGACAGGGTCTGTGCATTATTGCAAGAGGTTATAAGAGTGCTGTGCCATAGCAGGAGTTTCCTGTGTACCCTGACTTTTCATTTCTTTCATACAAAGCAACACACCTTATGTTGCAATTAAAGTCATTTCTGCCTCCACCAGTAGGAACTGTGTCTGATCATCTTTTTTTTTTCTCTAATGTCTAATTCAACACCTAAAAGTAGGTATTCAGTAAATTCATTCATTCAATAACTGTTTTCTCTGTTATTCTGGAGAGTTTATTTTCTGTCAGCCATGCTACAATACTTCTAGAAGACATACAGGTGAACAGGCTTGATTAATAGCAACTCTGTAAAGAACAAACTCTATTGTGGCCTAAATAGAATCGTACAGCATAGCAAGTCACCCTTGGCACTGATTTTTATTCTGTATCATCTTACTTTCCATTCCCCTTGCTTTAAGTTCTGGTTTTTCTCCTAAAGTTTTGTGTATCAACCCCTATCTCCTACCTTCAAGCATTTATTACTTCATGTGTGTTTTCCCATAGACTTTGTTCCCTAAATCACTAAAGTGAAAAGTAGAAGTTATTCAGTCGTGTCTGACTCTTTGTGACTCCATGGATGGAATTCTCCAGGCCAGAATACTGGAGTAGGTAGCCTTTCCCTTCTCCAAGAGATATTCCCAACCCAGGGATCAAACCCAGGTCTCCCACATTGCAGGCAGATTCTTTACCAGCTGAGCCACAAGGGAAACCCAAGAATACTAGAGTGGTTAGCCTATCCCTTCTCTGGGGGATCTTCCTCACCCAGGAATCGAACTGGGATCTCCTGCATTACAGGCAGATTCTTTACCAACTGAGCCATGAGGGAAGCCCTAAATTACTAAGGAGCTATCATAAATGATAGCTGGTCTAAATGTCTGCCTTCTGACTGCTCTTCCTGAGGTCATCAGCTTTATCTGTGCTGCAGTTGGGGAGCCTTTATGGCACAAAGCATCCTCTCCCTACCAGCCCCAGCCACCAAAAACTACCTGCCCAGCTTCAGGAATTGCTGCTGTGTTTCTAATCTCACACAATTTCAATGCGCAGTAAAAATTAAGAACAAATGCGTAGGCGGAGAATGCAGCGGCTTCATACTTAAAAGTTCAGGAACTTTCTTCAGCACTCAAAACGTATTTGTGTCTCTTCTAGTCCTGCCCAGATCTGACAGTATTTACATTACTGTTTGAGGTAAAGCAGTTAGAATGTACGTTACCCAAAAGGGAAAAGGCATTAAATCATTACTTAACCTCTCACCTGTGCTGGTTATTAATCTATTTCCTTAGCTTCCAAGATTCCTTTTTATATTCCACTTTGTGATGCTGGGGCTGTAAATCTACAAATGACAAATTCTTAACCATCTGGCTCCTTGGGGGTCCCAGTGGCAGACCCTATGGGAGGGAAGAGGAACGCACTTCTACCTGTCTCCTTTCTGTTCCTATCGGTGTCACCGCAGCATGGAGCTTTCACCCTGGAGTGGCAGGAGGGACTAGTTTCCAGCTCCTTTGGGTGCTCCCAGAATCAGTCTCGATGCACCTGCTGAGAGGAACTGGCAGCAGTTAGGTTTGGATCCCAGCTTGTGGGCCCCTCAAGATTCTAGCTTACTGTAATCTCCTGGTGTTATTACTTGTGTTACTTTAGTATCTTAAAAAACAAACAAACAAAAATCTTCCAACACTTGCTTAACCGATTTCCTATATTAAATTACTTTATAGAAATATCTGTTCTTTTCTGCTCCAACCGGATCTGAGTCTTACTATGCTCTAAATGAAATTAGTCTCCAGATTATCCAGTTTAACGAGTATGGTTCTGCAACGAGGTCGGCTTTCAGTGGACGCAAAAAACCAAGAAGGCTCTGGTAGCTCATCTCCATCTGGGGCAACAATGACAGTGTGCTGGAAATCTTCCTAGGGGCTGGAACTGGGGGAGAGGATGCAAGAACCAAGAGGTGGACAGACGTGGGGGGATGAAAGTACACTGGGTCCAAACCTTCATAATTTTGCTTGATCTGTCTTAGCTAAGAGACTCTGGGAATATGAATCAGAGATAAGGGTAAGCAAGGAAGAATCCATAGTAATCCACAGTGACATTTGTTAAGAATACAGTCCTTCTGGCCGGCATTCCCTTTCCTTCCTCGAGGCCCACGGTTTATAATTTTTCTGTATTTGTGGTCTCATCCTTAATCACAGGGCAGTGCAAATGGCTAATCTTCTGCGTGTGTGATTCACTCCAACTACTACTAGGAATAGCACACCTCAGATCATCCTGCCTGTTCTTACACAACATGTAGTAAATCCATGTTTCATTAAGTCAAAACTTAGATTCTTCTTTCTCAGATTTGTTCATTTTGGTCAGCAGTACCTTAACTCTAAAAATAAGGGGATTCTATTTGGCCCAATTATCCCTACTGCATTTAATGTGTATTAACTTTACAACCATTGTTATATAACCGGGAGTTGACTCACGTACTCTAATGAAAGAACTTTAGGCATTCATAAGGGAGAGTTAAATTCACATACCACTTTCCTATATTGTTTCATTGTCTTGAGAGTCTGCTATTATTAACTTTTCTGGCGTTATTTTGTGCTAAAAATGAACACATTTTAATCCCCTCTTGAGAATATTTTTTCATGTGCAACAGTGTAAAGAAAAACCAAGCCTTGCTAAGATGCAGAACCTCGGATCAACACCTAGTCAAGGGGTTCAACCCCAGCCCATGATTCAGATTATGACACCAAAAAATTGCAGAGGTGAATTTTGGGGTGTTGTTTATCAATTACTGAAACCACAAATATTAACTCTTTATGTCTGGGTGCTATTTTGCCATAAGTGCAGCAACTGTCAAGATTATGTACTCAATTTTTTATATTCTTGCTAAAGAAAGGGGTAACTATTCCCCCATATATTTAGGGGAAGTTTAATACAGCTTACATCCTCTATCATGAATTCTATACTCCTCGTCTAATGAGATCTTTATTTCTTGCTTCTGATGCTTATTATTAATTACAAAAAATGTTTAGTTTTAATATCTGTTGAACTGGCTGAGCAATACCACAGCTTTCTTTTCCTAGTTTGAAGAGTCTCAAATCTCAAATCCCGTTCCTTGATGAGTCTGTTTGTCTGTGTGATTAGCATTCTCTATGGTGTGGTGGCTTAGAAGGTAAAGCGTCTGCCTGCAATGCGGGAGACCCAGGTCCAACCCCTGGGTTGGGAGGATCCCCGAGAGAAGGAAATGGCAACCCACTCCAGTATTCTTGCCTGGAAAATCCCATGGACGGAGGAGCTGAAGGCTACAGTCCATGGGGTTGCAAAGAGTTGGGCATGACTGAGCAACTTCACTTCTTTCTTTCTTTTCTATTCTTCCTTTCTATGGCGTTGAAAGGGGTGTTTATACCTTCTTTGAGAGGGAGAGTCAATTCCTGTTTGTCATCTGAAAGTGGTTCCCCTGATGTGTAATAACATGCAGGAAACAGTTATTCTTCTCCTCTCACCTTGAATGGGTAGGTCAAGTCACACTGTTAATGTCTAGTTTATTCCTATGTTGCTTATATTATTTAGTGCATAGTGTAATCTAGGAGGCTTCCCAGGTGGAGTAGTGGTAAAGAACCCATGTGCCAATGCAGGAGATGTGAGTTCAATCCCTGGGCTGGGAAAGTCCCCTGAGGAAGGAAATGGTAATCCACTTCAGGATGCTTGCTTGGGAAATCCCGTGGACAGGGCAGCCTGGAGAGCTGCAGTCCATGGGTCACAAAGAGTCAGACATGACTGAGCACATGTGCACACACGTGCACACACACACACACACACACACACACACACACAGTGTAATCTAGACCTTCAAGACCTTCAATTGCACCTTTTGTTCTGACTTGTGATTATTTGTAGGATCTATTCATTAGCTTAAAAGGAATATGAATAACTAACTGTAACCCTGCCCTTTGACTGGGAAAACAAATAATAATGACAATAAACTCTTCAAAATGTTTGCCTCCAGAAAGCAGTGAATAGGAGAAAGATCACTGAAAATGGAGTCAGGAAAGAGAGTCTCTAGTCAAAGTACTACCACTTAATAACTGTGCTCTGAATCTTAGTTTCCTAGTCTATAAGGCAAAACATAAGTTGTAGTATGAATTTTGTCTACTTCACAGGCTTAGAACTCTTAGAAGCCTGAAAATCCCCCCAACCCTTTGACGCAGGTTGACTTTCTAGAAAAGGGCTTTATTTTCAGAGGATTTGATTACTGAGTTATCTTTATATTCCACTGCTGTCTGTAGATGTACCTTAAATGCTTCCTGAGAGTCTTTCCCTTGAAGAGATTCAGGCCCCAGTTAAATTCATCCCAATTAAAAATAGAACCCTGAGAAGCAGCAGCTGTAGCACCTCTTAAACCTCTTCAGACAACATTGAACGACTAAGTGCCTGCTACTGTGGAGATAGTGCCCAGAAAACCAGCAGCAGGCCCTCTCAGAAGACGATTACACTTCAAGTGGCCGTCAGTCCTCAGTAATTTCTAGTAGCTGAGGATGCTGCCTTATCTTCTAAGGGTTCTAAAAGTTCCTGGGGGAAAATCACATGTTCATTATTATTTTTTTTAAAACTCCTTCCTACAACTAAATCTTTCAAAACAATATTGAACAAATAGGCATACAACCCATAATGAAGGTCCATCATTTGAATGGAGTAGGTAACTGTAGTAATGTTGGTATCTGGCTTTGGATATAGGAGTGATGAAGTGATAGCATTTAGAAAATGAGCATTTTGTACTTCTTTTTTAAAATTAGTTTTTCAGTTCATTTGCTCAGTCATGTCCGACTCTTTGTGACCCCGTGAACTGCAGCACGCCAGGCCTCGCTGTCCATCACGAACTCCCAGAGTCCACCCAAACCCAGGTCCATTGAGTCGGTGATGCCATCCAACCATCTCATCCTCTGTCATCCCCTTCTCCTCCTGCCCCGAATCCCTACCAGCATCAGGGTCTTTTCCAATGAGTCAACTCTTCGTATGAAGTGGCCAAAGTACTGGAGTTTCAACTTTAGCATCAGTCCTACCAATGAACACCAGGACTGATCTCCTTTAGGATGAACTGGTTGGATCTCCTTTCAGTCCAAGTGACTCCCAAGAGTCTTCTCCAACACCACAGAACAAAAGCATAATAAAAAAAAATAGTTTTTATTGGAATGTAATTTAGTTGGTTTACAATGCTGTGTTAGTTTCTATGGTACAGCAAGATGAATCAACCATACATATATAAAAGTATGTTTCATGATATTACAATAACTTTGGATGGGGACTCACAGATTCTAGGCTCATCATGGTGCTCATTTGTATGTGAATGTTGAATCATTATGTTGTACACCTGAAACTAACACAACACGGTGTGTCAACAATTCCTCAAGTAAAAAAAGAAAGAAAAAAGAAAGGGAACAAAGGACAAAAGAAAACAATGAGCATTGATTTCTAGGGAGATGGATAAATTCATTTCCTTCTTCCTATTTCTTGAAGAAATTGACTTTCAAAAGCATGATTCAAAAATTGAATTTAGTTCTAATGCATTTTCTTTTGATTCTTTAAGAAGAGCTTGAAAATAAACTTTCCCTATCTTTTCCACAATAGAAATTTTGACTATTAAGAAATTACCATGGGTGGTGGGTGGAGGGAAGTTTAAGATGGAAGGGATGTATATATATATGTATATATATACATGTGTATATAAATATACGTATATAGTTATGACTGATTTGCATTGTAAAGCAGAAACAAACACAATGTTGTAAACTAATTATCTTCCAATTAAAAAATAAATAAAAAAATAAATTACCAAATGAAACATTCGAGAAGGTACTGTGTTTGTAAGGCAAAGCTCAGAGGAAGATCTCCATTGTATTTCAGCCAGTTTTCACTGTGGAAACATTTCTTTTCCCTTTTTAAAAATCTAAATTGCATGTATTCATTAATAGAAGAATGACAATTATTTAGGCTGCCAAATCTCTTTTATAAATATTTCTGTAGGTAGGTAGGATTTTATACACTTTCCCAAAGGACCAAGTTGACAGACACAGACTTTTGCTTTATTTCCACGAACTCTGAATCCAACCTCGGGGCCAAACTATATGCCATTCACTTCCTACATTTGGTTGTGTGATCCCTCTGAAGAATGACCCAAGAGAGTCCTTTCTGATGAGACTTTCAGCACAGCCATTAGTCACTAGATAAATATGGGAATGTTGGTCATTTGCAAAATAGAAGCTCCCAAAACAAAGACCTTGTTCTTCACAGTAAGAACAGGTCCAGTTTTCCTTAAAAGCTTGTGACTGCCTATGTGGTATGATTTGAGAAATCTTAAACATTTTGACCCAAACATATTTCCTGTTGAGCTCTAGATTTTCACTAATAGTGTGTCACTAAGTGGCTTAAATCTGGTCTTTCCAGGTCATCCTTTTGAAAATATGGCCATAGCTCTGGAAAGGTCCTGACACCTTAGTGTGCTTGACTTCTAAGATCCTTTCTCCTTTGACAACAGAGATAAGGCAGGATGAGAAAACTGGATGGCTGGCAAGGAAAATATGTTGGAAGAAGAGAGACAATGCCCAGAATGGAAAATGAAGTAACAGTGTGCCAATGAGAATCAGCCTGGTCTTCTATTAAATGTCCTAAATTTATGAATGAGGATTCAATATGCCTGTGCACTGTGTTAGGCTTTGGAATGCTCCCATTAGTTGGAGCATCAGGTTGACTGTAAATTGAAAATATCTTTCTGGAAAAACAAGATGGAAATATTTATCAAAGGGATAAAGAACATTCATATATGTAGAACCAATAATTTCAATTGCAGGACTCTATCCTCAAAAAAGAATCAGAATGAGCAAATTTGGACCAAAAGATATTCACTGGGACATTATTTGTAATTGCAAAAATAAAGGAACAAATTAAATGTTTATTAATAGCAGAATGAATACTATGAGAATGAATTTATGCCATAAATATACACTAAAAGAGTATATAAAATATATTAATAAAAAGATCTCAAGCATATAAAATACATATGATAAAAATAGAATTTTAATTAGTGGCTGTCCATAAATGGTTTCATT
Source organism: Bubalus kerabau (assembly GCF_029407905.1). Classification (NCBI taxonomy): domain Eukaryota; kingdom Metazoa; phylum Chordata; class Mammalia; order Artiodactyla; family Bovidae; genus Bubalus; species Bubalus kerabau. Next base: position 33,043,616 of record NC_073632.1, on the reverse strand, counting down.
TTTCTTTATTCCTTTTGTATTTTCCAAATTTTCCACAATGGTCATTTATTACTATACAGATGGAAAAAAATGTTATTAAGAAATTGATTCAAGAGCAAATATTTGTGTCAAGGTTATAAACCTAAAATATGGGTGTCCTGTGAGGAGGTTGTCTATTGTTGTATAGCAATTTCCCAGTGGATAATTAAATATCTGTTAGACTTTCCCTTATGTATGGGTCCTTTATATTCAAGGGTTATAATTCTACATAAAGATATCTATATAGGATGAAATTTGGCATCTAATGTTTGATTTCGGATAGTATTAGAGCTTGCTGTGGCCAAGTTCAGTTCAGTCGCTCAGTCGTGTCTAACTCTTTGCTACCCCCTGGAGGACTGCAGCACGTCAGGCTTCCCCATCCATCACCAACACACGGAGCTTGCTCAAACTCATGTCCATTGAGTTGGTGATGCCATCCAATCATCTCATCCTCTGTCCCTTTCTCCTCCTGCCATCACTTTTTCCCAGCATCAGGGTCTTTTCCAATGAGTCAGTTCTTCACATCTTAGAATCCATGAGGTCTCCACTAACCGGTGACGCCTTTCTGAGCTGCTGTGCTATCACACGTCCCAGTCTGGAGACGAGATGACTTCTCTCTCAGAATATGTGTCTCACATGAAGGAGACCCAGAAGTCCATCTATTACATCACTGGTGAGAGCAAAGAGCAGGTTGCCAACTCCGCATTTGTGGAGCGTGTGCGGAAGCGGGGCTTTGAGGTGGTGTACATGACAGAGCCCATCGATGAGTACTGTGTACAGTAGCTCAAGGAGTTTGATGGGAAGAGTCTGGTCTCTGTGACCAAGGAGGGCCTGGAGCTGCCCGAGGATAAGGAGGAGAAGAAGAAGATGGAGGAGAGCAAGGCAAAGTTTGAGAACCTCTGCAAACTCATGAAGGAGATCCTGGATAAGAAGGTGGAGAAGGTGACGATCTCCAACAGGCTAGTGTCGTCACCCTGCTGCATCGTGACCAGCACCTACAGCTGGACTGCCAACATGGAGCGCATCATGAGAGCCCAGGCGCTTCGGGACAACTCGACCATGGGCTACATGATGGCCAAAAAGCACCTGGAGATCAACCCTGACCACCCCATCATGGAGACCCTGCGGCAGAAGGCAGAGGCGGACAAAAACGACAAGGCCGTCAAGGACCTGGTGGTGCTGCTGTTCGAAACTGCACTGCTCTCCTCTGGCTTCTCGCTTGAGGATCCCCAGACCCACTCCAACCGCATCTACTGCATGATAAAGCTCGGCCTGGGCATTGATGAAGATGAGGTGACGGCAGAGGAGCCCAGTGCTGCTGTTCCTGATGAGATGCCCCCCCTTGAGGGTGACGAGGACGCCTCTTGCATGGAAGAAGTAGATTAGGAGTTTCTACCTGCAGACTGCTCCCTCTGTATAGCGTCCCCATGGCTCCTGCAGCAGCAGCAGCCCCAGTGGCCCTGGCCCATGTGGTTCCCTCTGCTGATGTCTAGTGGTTTTATTTCTGTCCTTCTAAGGCAGGATACATGGACCTCAAGCCCTATCCTTCCACATTTGACATGAGGTTTGAATGTTGTGTGTTGTGTTTTTTTTGTTTATTTTGTTCTGAAATTAAAGTATTAAAGAAGATGCAGGTTTTTTACACACACACACACACACACACACACACACACACACACAAGTATCTGAAGTATTGGAGTTTCAGTTTCAGCATCAGTCCTTCCAATGAATATTCAGGACTGATTTCTTTCAGGATTGACTGGTTGGATCTCCTTGCAGTCCAAGGGACTCTCAAGAGTCTTCTCCAACACCACAGTTCAAAAGCATCAATTCTTCAGCCCTCAGCATTCTTTAGAGTCCAATTCTCACATTCATACATGACTACTGGAAAAACCCATAGCTTTGACTAGATGGACCTTTGTTGGCAAAGTAATGTCTCTGCTTTTTAATATGCTGTCTAGGTTGGTCATAGCTTTTCTTCCAAGGAACAAGTATTTTTTAAGTTCATGACTGCAGTCACCATCTGCAGTGATTTTGGAGCCCAGAAAAATAAAATTTTCACTGTTTCAATTGTTTCCCCATCTATTTGCCATGAAGTGATGGGACTGGATCACATGATCTCTGTTTTTTGAATGTTGAGCTTTAAGCCAACTTTTTCACTCTCCTCTTTCACCCTCATCAAGAGGCTCTTTAGTTCTTTTTGCTTTCTGCCATAAGGGTGGTGTCATCTGCATATCTGAGGTTACTGATATGTCTCCTGTCAATCTTGAGTCTAGCTTCATGGACTGGATGAAGTCCATGGACTTCATGGACTGTTCTTCATCCAGCCTGGCATTTCTCATGTTGCACTCTGCATACAAGTTGAATAAGCAGGATGACAGTATACAGCTTTGATGTACTTCTTTCCCAATTTGGAACCAGTCTGATATTCCATGTCCAGTTCTAACTCTTGCTTCTTGACCTGCATACAGATTTCTTAGGAGGGAGGTCAAGTGGTCTGGTATTCCCATCTCTTTAAGAATTTTCCACAGTTAGTAGTGATCTACACAGTCAAAGGCTTTGGTGTAATCAATAAAGCAGAAATAGATGTTTTTCTGGTATTCTTTTGCTTTTTAGAAGATTCAACGGATGTTGGCAATTTGATCTCTGGTTCCTTTGCCTTTTCTAAATTCAGCTTGAACATCTGGAAGTTCACGGTTCACATACTGTTGAAGCCTGGCTTGGAGAAATTTGAGCATTACTTTGCTAGCCTGTGAGGTGAGTGCAAATGTGTGGTAGTTTGAGCATTCTTTGGCATTGCCTTTCTTTGGGTTTGGAATGAAAACTGACCTTTTCTGGTCCTGTGGCCACTGCCGAGTTTTCCAGATTTCCTGGCATATTGAGTGCAGCACTTTCACAACATCATCTTTTAGGATTTGAAATAGCTCAACTGGGATTCCATCACCTCCACTAGCTTTGTTTGTAGTGATGCTTCCTAAGGCCAACTTGGCTTAGCATTCTAGGGTGTCTCGTTCTAGGTGAGTGATCACACCATTGTGGTTATCTGGGTCGTGAAGATCTTTTTTGTATAGTTCTTCTGTGTATTCTTGCCACCTCTTCTTAATATTTTCTGCTTCTATTAGGTCCATACCATTTCTGTCTTTTATTGTGCCCATTTTGCATGAAATGTTCCCTTGGTATCTCTAAGTTTCTTGAAGAGATCTCTAGTATTTCCCATTCTGTTGTTTTCCTCTATTTCTTTGCATTGATTGCTGAGGAAGGCTTTCTTATCTCTCCTGGCTATTCTTTGGAACACTGCATTCAAATGGGTATATCTTTCCTTTTCTCCTTTGCCTTTCACTTTTCTTCTTTTCTCAACTATTTGTAAGGCCTCCTCAGACAGTCATTTTGCCTTCTTGCATTTCTTTTTCTTGGTGATGGTCTTGATCACTGCCTCCTGTACAGTGTCACAAACCTCCATCCATAGTTCTTCAGGCACTCCGTCTATCAGATCTAATCCCTTGAATCTACTTGCCACTTCCACTGTATAATCGTGAGGGATTTGATTTAGGTCATACCTGATGGTCTAGTGGTTGTCCCTACTTTCTTCAATTTAAGTCCAAATTTGACAATAAGGAGTTCATGATCTGAGCCACAGTCAGCTCCCGATCTTGTTTTTGCTGATTGTATAGAGCTTCTCCATCTTTGGGTGCAAAGAATATAATCAGTCTTATTTCATTATTGTCCATCTAGTGATGTCCATGTGTAGAGACTTCTCTTGTGTTGTTGGAAGAGTGTGTTTTCTATGACCAGATCTCTTGGCAAAACTCTACCAGCCTTTGCCCTGCTTCATTCTGTACTCCAAGGCCAAATTTGCCAGTTACTCCAGGTGTCTCTTGACCTCCTACTTTTGCATTCCAGTTCCCTATGATGAAAGGGACATCCAAATTTGAGATTAAACAAATTCGATGGAGTATAATTTTTTAAGCCATTTTATTAGAACTGGACAATGGCAGATATATGTGAGAAGCAGAGGAAGCCTTGAGTTACATCTCTCTCATCCCAAACGTATATGTTATAGTTTCACTTATTCACTGGACATGGACCTGGGTCATCAAACTCTTTTTTCCTAAGTTTGGTTTGCTTTCCATGTTTCGGACACATTTGCCATATCTGAAGAGCTGATCTGGACTTACTGTCTTGTTACCATTTTGGTGGTCTTTTCTCCACCTGGAATGCATCTTGGACTTATCCCCTCTCATGTTCTTTGGGTCTATGTTACATGAAAGCACTTCCTTGAAGCCTGTATTGCCACCCCTACGAGTGTGATCACCCTCTCCTTTGAACCTCCATGACACATGTAATGTATTATGACTTTCCATTAGATTGTCAATTTTTTAAGCACAAATACTGCTGCCTTTTATTCCCCATGCCTTGCCATGGACAAAGGAGCCTGATGCGATAGAGTCCATGCGGTCACAAAGAGTTGGACATGACTGAGTAGCACTTGCCCATGTTGGCAGAACTGAACTTACCTATTTAATGAATCAGATGGTAATTTGGCTGGCTCAGAGTCCCCCTTCCTCTCTTCAAGCAAGTTAGATATGATATGCCCATCTATCAACTCAAAAAAGTTGTTGCAAGTAAATTTTAAAAAAACTGTAAAAACTAAAAAAAAAGAGGCATCTTTCTAGAGTACTGCTTACTAATGAAAAATATGGAGTGCAGAGCTACAATCTACACTTGATCTAAGTTTCCAGGGCTCTCCACCACGTTTTACTTAACTTTATAATGTAGAAGAATGATGTGGGCTTTAGTGTTAGAAAGAACTGGGTTAAATCTAACCTTGACACTTATTGGCAGTGGGTTAAATGATTTATCCTCTCCAAGCCTCAGTTTCTTCATCGGTAACATGTGAAGTTAATTAATGGCTGTCTCCCAGCCTTGTTGTGAGGACTATGTGAAATGAGGCATGAAAGCACTTAACATAGTATCTGGCACGCAGATTTAAGTCTCTGCACTCATGAGGACAGAGGATTCACCATGTCCTGAACAATTTATGTCCTCTTGGAAAGCCAGGGCTAAGCCCCTTAGAATTTGTAGGGCAGTATTTACTTAATATTTGGGGTCTGTTGCTCTGAAATCACTAGTCTATCCTTATAACACATGCCCCCAAACAGTGGTCCCTTTTGAAAATTGTGAGGGAATACCGAGATGAAATATTGAGTAAATTTCTGCAGTCAAAAGACTTTGGCTATAAGTATGTATTATACGGGCTTCCCAGATGACTCAGTAGTAAAGAATCTGCCTGCCAATGCAGGAGACTCAAGAGATGCAGATTCAGTCCTTAGGTTGGGAAGATCCCCTGGAGAAGGGAATGGCAACGCAGTCCAATAATCTTGCCTGGAAAATTCCATGGACAGAGGAGCCTGGTAGGCCACAGTTCATGGGGTTGCCAAGAGTCAGACACAGCTGAGTGCCTAAGCACACACCCACACACCCGCTCCCCCCTACACATAATCTATGAATTTTTTTATACACTCAAAGCAGGAGATTTTAGTGGACTCCAGAGATGAACTGCTTGAATTAAAAATCTTACTGTGGTGGGGACTTCCCTGGTGGTCCACTGACTAAGACTCCACCCTCCCACTGCAGGGGACCTGGGAGCTAGATCCCATATGCCGCAACTAAGAGTTGACATGCAGCAGTGAAAGATCTTGCATGTCGCAGCTAAGAACAGGTGCAGCCAAATGTATCAAAAATATAAACTCTTAAAAAAAACTCCTGCTGCTGCATTGAACCTTTCTGTTTGAGAGGTTTTTGTCTGTCTGTAACAGGACTAACAATAATAGTAGTAATAAGAATACCTGCTATAAAGAGCTTCTCTGAGGATAAAATGAATGCATGTCTGCCAAGCATTTAGAATAGTGTCCAGCACATAGTAAGCAGTCAACCAAAGCTAGCAACACCTAATCAAATAATTCAAAAGATGGAGCTCTTGAAGGATTATGTTGAGCCAAGTCTTCCAGTAATGAAATGAAGCTTCTGTTTTAGCCCTGGTGCCATATTTGGTGGCACAAGAAAGGGAGCATATACCTTGGAGATTTGTGCCTCACAGTGATTTGGACTTGTTAACAGCACTAGTCAAGGAACACAGTGTGCTGAAAAGGTTGCCAGACCCCACATGAGATAAGGAGCATCCTGTGAGCAGTGACAGACTTCAATACTCCCGACAAATAGACAAGGAAAGTGATGGCTCTGCCCAAGAAATCTTTTCCTTCAATCTTGACGCCACTGATTTTTTTTTTTCCAGATGCTGCTGGCATCTGAAGAAAATAAACACAGGAACATCCTGATAATGGAACATCTTTATTTTCTGATGTAATTTCGAGCTCTACTTGCAACATGGGCATTTATTATATTGGAAATAAAGTGGTATGCCTGGGTGGATAACCAAGTAACTTGATGACCCTAATAAATAAAGAAAATGTGCAATTTGCTCTGATTACCAGATTGGCTTCCTTGGTGGCTCAGTGGTAAAGAATCTGCCTGCAATGCAGGAGATCCACATTCAATTCCTGGGTTGGAAAGATGCCCTGAACAAGGGAATGGCAACCCCTTCCTGTATTCTTGCCTGGGGAATCCCGTGGACAGAGGATCCTGGCGGGCTACAATCCATGGGGTCACAAAGAGCCGGACATGACTTAGTAACTAAATAGCAACAAGCACTATGGCTAAGTCATTTGATGTTTCAGGCACTATCTTCTTGTATCTAGCTTCTAACTTTTGGATACGGAATCTCCTCTAAAGATCTATCAGACTTTTCCTTCTTTCTCTCCTGCTAGTCTACCTCTTGTCTGTTGTCCTTCTCTTGAGTCTTTTTAAAACTTAATCTTCTAACCTTTGATTGAATATCTATTTTGGCTGTAATAGTTTTTAATTTATCATTTGACAGATGATTTAACATATTTTAAAGTTTTTTTCTGCTCCCTGGACACTGTCTCTTCTGCTTTTTTGGGGAAGAGTTGTTGTTTGTTTCTGCCTTTTGTATTAGGAGATTTCCTTGAATGTCTGGTGAGCCTAGGTTGTTCATTCATAATTGTAAGTAAAAAGGTATATTGATTTTGTGCTTCACAGAAGATTAACATGGGAGTAATTCCAATTTCTTGTCGGGAGTGGTCCCAAAAGTGTCCCAGTCTTAATTCTTCTCTCTTCTGTGTCTGAAGAAGAATTCACACTGGAAGGTATACAGTTGAATGCTAACATTCTCAGAACTGAGTGTGGGCATGGAATAAGGGAGTATCACTCCTCAGTCTGCAGACTTTCACTTCATTGCCCTCTTTTTTAATACAGGTGTGACGGATTGCAACAGCAATGCCAGTTTTCACACCTCCCTGTATTCATGCCCTTTGCTGTATGACTGCAGGTCCTCTCACCTCAGAGGTGTCTCTTTCTCCATGAATTAAATCTGGGCTACCTGTTACTTCACTTTGGGGAATAGATTGTGGCAGAATTGAAAGTGTGGCCCTTTCAAGCCTGGGACTCCAAAAACCTCATGAATTTTGGCCTGTTCTCTCATACCTGTCATCAGCACAAGGACGTGTTGAGCTCTCCTGCTGGAAAATGAGAAGTTTGTGGATCAGCATAGTGTCACTCTGGTCACCCTAGCCTAAGTGAGCCTAGATCAGCCAACCAATCTCCCAACGTGTTTGCATCTCTGGCTAACCCCATACTCATAAGGAATGCATTGTTGTTGTTGAATACCACTGTGGTTTGGGGGTTGTTTGTTACAAAGCATTATTGCAGATAACTGTCAATACTACTACAAGGCTCTACCCTCCTTCTCAGGGCTGCAAACCTCTTCAGAAATTAACCTCTTGCCTTCTGCCCAGACTGCATGTAAGTGACCATGTTATACACAGTAGGAGAGGAATTGGGTTGATTCACACATGCGTGCCAAGTTGCTTCAGTCATGTCCCATTCTTTGTGACCCTATGGACTATATTATGGCTCTTCTGTCCATGGGATTCTCCAGGCAATATTAGAGTGGGTTGCCATGCCCTCCTCTAGGGCATCTTCCTGACCCAGGGATTGAACCCATGTCTCCTGTAGCCCCTGCATTTGCAGGTGGATTCTTTACCACTAAGCCATGGGTAAGCCCATTGGGATGATTAATTCCACCTTATTTGTACTAATTTTCCACAGATCCTCTTTTAAGTCACACCCTGGCCCCATTCTCAGCTGTCTCTGATGTGACATATTCCTGAGCTTTTCCAGGGCTCCGTGTCATAACTGGAGTTGTTTCTTTGTAGGCACCAGGATTTAGTCTTTTCCTGTTGGCTAAGTCACCTGCCCATCCACTTTCTAGTGTCTGAGGTTTTTTGCTCATTCTTCTCTACATTTATTCCTCCTTGATTCATTTTGTCCTATGAAGTTTGCTACTGCTACTGCTAAGTCGCTTCAGTCGTGTCCAACTCTGTGCGACCCCAGAGATGGCAGCCCACCAGGCTCCCCCATCCCTGGGATTCTCTAGGCAAGAACACTGAAGTGGGTTGCCATTTCCTTCTCTAATGCATGAAAGTAAAAAGTGAAAGTGAAGTCGCTCGGTCGTGTCCGACTCTTAGCGACCCCATGGACTGCAGCCTACTAGGCTCCTCCATCCATGGGATTTTCCAGGCAAGAGTACTGAAGTGGGGTTCCATTGCCTTCCTCTTTAATTCTTTTCCTCTCATATGGAAAGATTTAGGAGGACATGGGGATAAATATGTGTTTCAATATTTCATATTTAGCTGGAAATATCTCGTTATTTTTTTTTCCTCCCCGATTCTAAGTCTTGTTTTTGTTTATTGTTTTCTTGTGATTGTTCATCTATCTGCTAGTGTGATTTACTTCAGGGTGATAAATGATACGATTATAAACATCTCTCTGAAAAGTTTAATAGTATAATGATAATTGACTCTTCTGCCAATGCTTTCACTTGTTTGTGCTGAATCTCATATGTTAATTCATTCCATGACTACTTGTCAAGGGTCTACTATGGACCAAGTATTGTTCTAGCACTGGTGAAACAGTGAAGAACAAAATAGACTTGGTTGCTGTCCTTAGGGAACCTACAACATAGAGATCTACCAATTGTCTTCCCTGAACACTTCTCTCTGCATTGTCCTAGTAAATATACTGAGCTCACCCAACAGTTACCTCCACTGGTCACTGGGGTTTATAATGTGCTGAGCCAGTTTAAGAATGGAGTCCTATTGTTGGATGTCATCACCGACTCAAAGGACATGAGTTTGAGCAAACTCTGGGAGAGAATGAAGGACAGGGAAGCCTGCTGTGCTGCAGTCCATGGGGTAGCAAAGACTCAGATATGACAGTGACTGAACAACACATAGTTGTCAGCTTAACTGTGCTGTGCTAAGTCACTTCCGTCATGTCCGACTCTTTACGATCCTATGGACCATAGCCAACCAGGCTCCTCTGTCCATGGGCTTCTCCAGGCAAGAATACTGGAGTGGGTTGCCATGCCCTCCTTGTCAGCTTAACTATTGGATAATAACTTATCCTTTTTAACTTTCAGAAGTGTAGTGCAGACTCCTAAAAAAAATTAGAATATCTTGTCAATATTTAAAAAGCAGGATTCTTCTTCTCTTTCTCTCTGACACATACAAGCATTTATAAGCTTGAATGCATGCACACACACACACACACACATTCTGATTTCCGACTTCAGAAAAATCAGAAGTGCTACAACATTGGGCCACCTTCCTGCATGACAACATTAAGTAGAACTCATGGGGTGGACTTCTTTATTTTTTTTTAAATTTATTTTATTTTTGACTGCACCACACAGCTTTTGGGATTTTAGTTTCCCAATCAGGAATTGAATCCAGGCCCTCAGCAGTAAGAGTACAGAGTCCTAACCACTGGGTCACCAGGGAATTCCCAGGGTTGACCTCTCAAATAGGGTTTGATCTGTCTCATTTGTCAACGTCCCCAAAACTTCCCATTGTAATGGACCTGGCTATTTTAGATGTTTACATTAACGTAAGATACAATATTACTTTTCCCAGATCACATTCTTCTTCTGTTATTAATCAGTTCTCCCTAAATATAAATGTATTTAGTGGTATATATTTTTAATTGCATTTCAATATTTGTTTCACCAGTATTTGTTAATGACTAGGTTGTGGATTCTGAACAGGTTTTCAGCCTTCTGAGGTATTCTGTGAAATTCCTCATCTACCTGATCTCCAACTCTTGATGCCAGATCACTGTCCCCTGTTGCCTCAATAGCCTCCTCCAAATTGTTTCTGCTTTGTTTTCACTTTCGTTTAATCTCCACACATGACTGAACTCATGACTCCTTTTATTCAACTTCATACTCTCCCTTCAGATCCAGTCTTCATATTTGCTCTCTGATATTTTGATATGGATATTCCTTTACCACTCTATCCTGGCTTATTCCTCCAGTCCCTATTGCCTCCTATTAACTTTGGTGGTTCAAAAGAATTGTTTGCCTTACCCTTTCATCTCTGCAGGATGTTAGCTGATTCAGCCCGGCTGAGGCCCACTGCTCCCAAGATCAAAAAAAGGGGTTCAGACATCCTGTAGCCCTAGGATCCTATGATAGTTACATTGAGCAGAACATTCTTGAGATATTAAGATAGATTTGAACACTTGAAATAAACTTTATAATTGGTTTCCACTTATGGAAACTCATGAACAGGGATTTATTCTCACCTCCTTAGGAAAAAAATAAATCTTTGTTCTTTTAGGGAGCTTCTCTGGTGGCTCAGACAGTAAAGAATCTGCCTGCAATGCACGAGATCCAGGTTCAGTCCCTAGGTTGGAAAGATCCCCTGGAGAAGGACATGGCAACCCATGCCAGTATTCCTGTCTGAAGAATTCCATGGATAGAGGACCCTGGTGGCTATAGTCCAGGGGTTGCAAAGAGTTGGACACAACTAAGGGACTAACGCTTTGTTCTTTAGGTGCTATATGGTGACCTTATATTTTGCCTGATTCAAGAGATGAGATTAATAAAGGCAAATACAGAATACAGTTCTAGAGCATTGTAGTGCATGCCTGCTCCGTTGTGTCTGACTCATTGCAAACCTATGGACTGTAGCCCGTCAGGCTTCTCTGTCCATAGGATTCTCCAGGCAAGAATACTGCAGCAGGGTGCCATTTCTTACCCCAGCATATGTTCCTTGCCCAGGGATTGCACACGTATTTCTTGTGTCTCCTGCAATGGCAGGCAGATTCTTTACTACTGTGCCACCTGGGAAGCCCAGGTTGTTGTAGTAGGAGGACAATATTAGAAGAAAGAGGCTGATCTTATTCTTCCCCACAGTGTTCAGCCCACTACTTCCAGGCATTGTGTTTCCACCTACACACCATCAAATGAGGGAAATATAGATAAACTAGAGGGGGTCCCCATGAGAACCTTTAGGATTGATTGTGGGAAGCCAAGGGCATATTAGCTGAGGGAAGATTGAGAAGCCTGGGAAGAGTAAACTTGGAGAAGAGAAGACTTGGGGATGGTTTGAGAGAGGACAAGGAATATAGTTATCATCAGAGCCATCAAATTGTCATGTGGAAGAGAAAGCAGATGACTACAGGGAACTGAAGCTGGCTCAATGAGTAGGAACCCATGGAGATATATTTGGGCTTTTTTTTTTTTTTTTTTTTTTTTTAAGAATGGTTTAAAACTGAAATTTGCTGTCCAGGGAGACTATTCTGAACCTCTGGGCAACCAAGGATAAAGTGGATGACCACTTGGTGGGGATGTTGTAGAAGGGATTGATTCACTGATGAGTTGATTGGACAAGAGATTTTAAAGTCTCCTTTTATCCAGAGATTCTGGAGTGTTTGAAATTGTTATGGCAGGTGATTCCTGAACATTTAAAAAACTAGCATCACAGTATTGTAGAATGCTTTTATATAACCTAGGAATTTATTTACTTCTGTCTATTATAATGGGAATAATGAAATATTAATATGTGAGTGTGTTCTATTTACTCATTTGACTCAAGGAATGCCGCTACACATAGTTGAAATAACTTTGGCATTTTTTTCCCATAAATTAACCATTTGGGGTCAATTAACAGAAGTACAAATATCAGCTTTGATCCCAATTTCTAGGTTAAAAATAGCATTTATTCCTTTTCCCTTTTCATTTTATCCTTCCAAATTAATAGATAAAATATTTAACTGTCCTTTGCATATTATTGCTGAGAATTAAGAATATGGTAAATCTGGACAATCTAGTTATGAGGATTTACAATTGAACAATTAATTCTCATTTCTATCACATGGGATGAACCTCAGTCATTGATTTTTCTCCCCAAAGCCTTACCTAATCTTCTCAAACTGAATTCTTTCCATTTTCTTCTGTGTCCCTGGACCACTCCCTGTGTTTTGACCAGGGCGTGGCCATTTGTGAATATGTTCATTGCCTCCTGTGTATGACAAAAAGGAATCTGTCTTATACATTGTTGTAATCTCCACAACCCCTACTACCCTCTCCTGCATGAAGTGATTCTCAATAAATGTTTGTGGTTTTAAATTATTTTTATCATAAACTCATTCCATTTATTCACCACAAGTCTGGGCTAGCAGTTGATATGCTAGCACTCATTAAATCACTCCTATGAGATTGTAATGAAGTCACTTTCAAAGCTACAGATCACGACCATTACCTGAGAAGATGACGAACTTGATGACTCCGCCATGTAGGAGCATAGTTGAAAAGAAAATGTGTCTTTTTTTGTTTTAAACATAGTTTTTAAGAGGGGAGAGTCTTTTCCTACAGTCTGTTCCCAGCACTAACAGAGTTGTGAAAGGACAGAGAACACGAATCTAGTCCTGGCTCTACCACTAATTAGCAATGCTGCGTTGGACCAAGCGTCGAATCTTTCTGGTCTTAACTTCCTCATCTATAAAACAAGAAAGCTTAAATTCATTGGAATTCTAGCCCCTACCAGCTCTAATATTCCTTGAGAAGAAGTTGGGAGATTCCCTCTATGTCTAACCTTGTTCCCATTCTCTATACTCCTCGCAGTGTGTGCAGCTGCAGGCAAGTCATTTAGCCTCTGTGTGGCTCAGCTTTCCAACTCATAAAATAGGGGATACCCATTTGCTAGCATTATGATCAGAATCAAATGAGTTGATGCACGTGAAGTATTTGAACACTGTCTGATGCAGAAGCAGTGTCAACTTAATGGTAGTGCTTTATTGCATTGGCCAAAAAGTTCGTTCTGATTCGCCATATGATATGGAAACCCCCAATGAACTTTTGGGCCAACCCAGTATTTTGCTACTTTGCTGAAAATATGCTAGTCCATCACAAATTTGTTAAAATTACAAATGAATTCCTGACATGATGTCTGGCACAAGAAGTACACCCTATATGAGTTTTAAATCTATTTCCTATCATTCATCTTTCAAGCAGCATTATATAAGTTGTATTTTCACCTATTCTTAGAATAGCTTGATCACTCATTCACTGTGGTTCACAATATGCTATATTCACCTCATAGTCTGTGATGCTCTGCATGTTTGCTTTTACACAAGCAAACTTTGGCTCATTTTTCTGTGTTCTGGGAGAGATTTTGGTGTTGCTATTTCCATGTTTATAGAATTCATCAGGAGCACGGCTGGAGAAAGTGGCATGCAGAGATGGTGTCTTTGGAGTATCTGAGTCTAATGGGAGGTTCAGCAGGAGAATGCCCTGATCTACCAGAACCTTTATTTTGGCTTGGAGGAAGATGTTACCTTCATATAATGGAATGCCAATTATTCCAGTTCAGTACATTAGAAGCTTAATTAAATCTGTTGAGCATTTTGATCTGTGATAAGCCCTGTACTAGTTTTGTATATGTAAAGAAATACATTTCTCTGAAGGTGGAAGAGAGAAAGCTATGAAAGAAATAACAATGGAGTCATTGGTCTTAAGGAGTTTGCAGTCTTATTTGATGGTGTTCTAGATATTCTGAGAACAGTATGCCTTAGAACATGATTGTGGACACAAGGAAACTCATTGCACACAAAATCATTTAATACATGTGATATCCTTTACCACTATTATTTGATGTTTTAAATCAAAGGGTCAGTTAAACCTGAGAGTTTAAATAAGGTACTAGCAGGTTACCAAGCCAGAAGGTGAATTTGGGTCTTCTGACTCTTGGGTATAGTGCTCCAAGTTGTTCAGAGAGGAGAATGTAATGATATTTCTGCCAGAGAAACCTTGGATAAAATGCAGAGCTTCCTAGCATATTTTATTGTCAGTCTGCAGTACATCTCTGATTCTCCAAAGTGGTCCACAATTTTCCAACTATGAATTTTGACAGAGTCATGATTTAATGTTTCAAGCATATGATTATGACATGGTGGTTCTCAACACTTACCACAGCCTCGCTGCTAACCACACAGCAGCCACTCTCAAGATTTCCTCTAGAAGAGTAGAGAGATTTTCTCTCTTAGGCAGTCCAGTTCCATGGGAAAAAATTAGCAATGACAAATGACTCTGAATGAATGTTCGAATCTGAGGTCAGTTTGAACCTTTGCTCCTCTGTAAGAGGAAGCCACCATCAGAGTGTTTTCCATGAATATGTTTGAAAGACATCATGTGAACAGTTTTGGTCACTATCTATTAGGCTTTGGAAAAATTGCTGTAATTATTTAGTGTGCAGTGGGAAATTTTTTTTTTTCTTGGAGTCAAGTATATATATATATATATATATATATTTCCTTCAGCAGACATTGACAAACACATTTTTGAAAAGTACTTCAAGTCAATGGAAAAACAAAGCATAATATATTTAAAAAAAAACAAAAAAAACTACCACAGAAAGGATAATAATAGCTTCCATGTCTGAAGACAACAGGCAGGCATAAAATATAAGGGAATTATTTTATCCTGGACAAGAGAATTGCTGTTACAGCAAATTTTGACCCTGTCACAGTCTGGATAACTCGTGGGTTTAAAACTTCCACTCCCACAGACCCCAGTCCACAGAGGAGATAACTGATCTGGGGCTTAGCAGTATTGGCAAAGTGGCGCATTATGGGATTTAGCTATAGAGTGTTTGCTCCCCAAGGAAAGAACTGCAGGAATTTTAAGAACTTGCATCAATTCCCCTGGGTAGAAGCAGTATGTCTAAGTATATTTCAAGTAAATCCTCAACTCAACACATAAAGCTGCAGTTCCACCACGCCTTTAAAAGGAAATTAGAGCACGGGAATGAGGCCAGACTGACCCTCCCAAAGACAAATCCACCATTTATCTCTTCAATTGCCCTGTCAGTCCGCTGGAGTCACATGTTAGAGACGCTATCATTTTCATTGAGAGCAAGTTCACCTCCCCTCCCAAACAGCCCACCACATCAGTTTCAGGTTCCTGAATTTTCTTTTAGACCCTGAAGAGCATACTGCAAATTGGATTGTTTCTTCAGCCATTGCTTCTCTAGCAAAATGATTCAGATCACAACTCTTTTTCTTCCATATATATATATATATATATATATATATATAGTCATTGATTACCATTTCTTTTTCTTAAAGGATGTCCTCTAATGTCCTCAAGGATGTCTTAGAAGGGAGATTTGATCTACCTCAGTAGATTTGATACAATCTCAGTCTTTGACAAGAGAAAACAAATGCTGGTGAGAATGTGGAGAAAATGGAACCCTTATGCACTCTTGGTTGGATTGTAAACTGGTATGGTTACTATGGAAAACAGTAGGGAGGTTCCTCAAAAAATTAAAATAGAACTATCATATGACCCAGTAATTCTACTTCTGGGAATGTATCTGAAGGAAATGAAAATATTATGTTGAAGAGATAGCTGCACCCTCATGTTCATAATAGCATTATTTATGATACCCAAGACGTGGGAACAACATAAGTGCCCGTTGATGGGTGATCTATGGCAGTGGCAGTGGTGTTCAGTAGTGTCCAACTCTTTGAGACCCCATGGACTGTAGCAGACTAGGCACCTCCATGGACTTTTTCAGGCAAGAACACTGGAGTGAGTTGCCATTTCCTGCTCCAGAGGATCTTCCCAACCCAGGGATCGAACCCAAGTCTCTTGTGTTTCCCAAATTGGCACGCAGATTCTTTATTACTGTGCCACCTGGGAAGCCCATATGTATATACACACACATATGTATCAGTTCAGTCACTCAGTCGTATCCGACTCTGCGACCCCATGAGTTGCAGCACGCCAGGCCTCCCTGTCCATCACCAACTCCCGGAGTTCACTCAAACTCATGTCCATCGAGTCGGTGATGCCATCCAGCCATCTCATCCTCTGTCGTCCCCTTCTCCTCCTGCCCCCAATCCCTCCCAGCATCAGAGTCTTTTCCAATGAGTCAACTCTTCGCATGAGGTGGCCAAAGTATTGGAGTTTCAGCTTTGGAGCATCAGTCCTTCCAATGAACACCCAGGGCTGATCTCCTTTAGAATGGACTAACAACAGACTGGTTCCAAATAGGAAAAGGAGTTCGTCAAGGCTGTTTATTGTCACCCTGCTTATTTAACTTATATGCAGAGTACATCATGAGAAATGCTGGGCTGGAAGAAGCACAAGCTGGAATCAAGATTGCTGGGAGAAATATCAATAACCTCAGATATGCAGATGACACCACCCGTATGGCAGAAAGTGAAGAGGAACTAAAAAGCCTCTTGATGAAAGTGAAAGAGGAGAGTGGAAAAGTTGGCTTAAAGCTCAACATTCAGAAAACAAAGATTATGGCATCTGGTCCCATCACTTCATGGCAAATAGATGGGGAAACAGTGGAAACAGTGTCAGACTTTATTTTTGGAGGCTCCAAAATCACTGCAGATGGTGATTGCAGCCATGAAATTAAAAAACGCTTACTCCTTGGAAGGAAAGTTATGACCAATCTAGACAGTATATTCAAAAGCAGAGACATTCCTTTGCCAACAAAGGTCCGTCTAGTCAAGGCTATGGTTTTTCCTGTGGTCATGTATGGATGTGAGAGTTGGACTGTGAAGAAAGCTGAGTGTGGAAGAATTGATGCTTTTGAACTGTGGTGTTGGAGAAGACTCTTGAGAGTCCCTTGCACTGCTATAATCAGCAATAAAAGATAAAAAACAAAGCATAAAAAGCAGGGAGTTCTGCCATTTGTGACAATATGGAAGGACCTTGAGGGCATTATGCTAAATAAAATAAGTCAGACAGAGGACTTACTTCATGGGCTTCCCTGGTGGCTCAGCTGTTAAAGAATCCGCCTGCAATGAGAGAGACCTGGGTTTGATCCCTGGGTTGGGAAGATCCCCTGGAGAAGGGAATGGCTACCCACTCCCCTAGAGAATTCCATGGACTGTATAGTCCCTGGGTTCCCAAAGAGTCAGACACGACTGAGTGACTTTCACTTTCAGACAGAGGAAGACATATACTGTTTGATCTCACTTATAGGTAGAATCTAAAACAAAACAAAATATATTCAAAAAGAGATCAGATTTGTGGCTATCAGAGGCTGGGGAAAGGGTGAATTAGATGAAGGTGGTCAAAAGTTACAAACTTTCAGCTATAAGATAAGTACTAGGCATGTAGTGTATAACATGATAACTGTAGTTTGCTGTATGATATATATGAAAGTTAAGACAGTAAATCCTTGGAGTTTTCATCACAAGGAAAAAATTTTCTGTTTTTTTTGTATCTGTGTGAGATGATGAATGTTAACAAAACTTATTATGATAATTATTTGACAGTGTATAAACATACACCTTATGCTGGTTACCTTAAAATGTGCATAGTTCTTGTATGTCAATTATATATCATAAACTCAATAAAATGGGAAAAAATGCAGAAAAAAATACATAAGTTTTTGAATAAATGCAGTATACTTTAGTGGCATAGCAACTAGATTGCTTAGATGAGGGTGCTCACTAATTATGGCAACTTGGCATAATGACTAGGGTCACTTACTCATATTAATGGCTATTTTTCAAATGTAATCTGGGAGAGAATGACAATAAATAATTAACCACTCTACTTTCTTCAATAGAGATGGTGAGATTCTATGGGTTTATATGGGGGAAAAAATGGGACAGCAACACAGATAACTTTACAAATTCATAAAGCTAATAATGGTTTATCTATTTGACATCTACAAAATTTTAATGGTTTTAGTCCTAACCACAAATTAGAAATAAATCTCATTGACTGAAGAGCTTAATGATAGCATTGTCATCTGTGTGTTTTGGAGGTGGCAACTTTGAAGAGAAACCTAAGACATGGGTGGCACAGATTCTGGGACCTGCCATTCAGTGGACCCACTTCTGAGTAGGTCAGTTGCTTTTGCTTCTAGTCATCTGCATCAGATGAGTACATTTTGAAATATTCCAAGCAGGTCAGAATTACCTGACCTGATTCAAGTTGTGCTTTGGTGTTTCTCCCATTGACCTTTTTTTTGGTCTGTTTCTTGACTTTGGTTAAGTACTATGTCACAACATGGATATCCTGCCATTTCATGTTCTGGCCAGACTTTATATCTATCTCAGTGTGTATCTATGATGTAGTCTTACTGTCTAATAAAGGTTAATGTGAAATATAGATTAATTTTATGAGTTTGAAACAAAAATGATACCATTATTTTTATACAGTGATGACCAGTTACATTCATTCTCTTTGACTGCAACTGATTACAGTAGTAGGTTATGGTCTCTTCAACACAGTAATGACACCATGACTGTTTTTAATGATTTCCAACATAGAAAGAAAAACTCAGAACTCAGACTGGGTGTGGTAGGGAAATTATAGTATAAAATCCATATGTTTTAGAGTTGGTTGTACTATAGAAGGTTAGAGGAGCTCAGGTATGTTTTGGGTTAGTCTAGTCCCTCAAACTATTTCTTTCAAACGTTTTCTTTCAACCAAATCTGAAACACATTTTGCCAAAACCTTTTTTCCCTTAATTTTTAAATCCGTGTGTATTTAAAAGGACATTTAATCCATATGCTTTGGCTCATTTACACTTAACTCATCAAGATATTGTTTTAAAGAGCTATTTGAGCTCCACAAAACCCATTTATGTATTTTCTTCTGCAGTACTAGGAAGTTGTGTTTTGCTGGAAACAGAAATGGAACCCCCAAAATAATTAAGTTCGGATGAAAATCGAGAATATACAATATTTTTGAGAGCCACCAAACTCCACTTAGAAAGAGCATGTTATTCTCTTGCCATTTTTTTCAGTTACTTTTAAGTACATGTATGCTTTGGCCAAGCTATGGAATTTGATCATTTATTAAATCGTTACTTCACAGTCAAATGTCTGAATACATACTGCTCAAAATTTCTCCTTTAGTGTAAAAGATAAAGACAAGGTTCAAAAAATAAGGAGAATACACAACGATTGAGCTCTACACTCCATTTGAAGTTGATGCAGAGCAACAAACTTTCAGACTGTCTTTCCTTTCCCTACCTGCATTTCCGTGGAGTTCTGCCTGCTCTATCTCTCAATGCTCCTTTTCCTGTGTTTCAGGGACATAGGGAGCTGCTGTTGTCTATATGCTCTGCTACTTGAGAATCCTCACATCTTTCCTACTAGGTGAAGGGATGACTCTAGGACACTTATTAAACATATAATTGGGATTACCCATCTGTCGAGTGTTTCCCAGGAAATTCAAGCCCTGAAGAGATTTCAAGAAAGTCAGTATATATCTTATACTGGACAATGAAGAGTTATGAGGCTAATAAAGTCATTCAGACCAATAATGACTATAAGTTAAAGTCTCATCATTTCAGGGAGGAACTCTGAAACAAATTTTGGCCATTGAACCTCAATATCCAATGAAAAGGAGTGACTCTCAGCAACAAAAAAAAGTTCTACAATTCAATTCATCCATATGCCTCAGAATTCTTTAATCAAGATTTCTGGAGTGAGTTGAGTTCTCAACACGCTTCATGCGTTTGAGTGGACATGTGAGTAAAAATCTATTTCAAATGAGAAGTGAGTAAAAGTTAATAAGATTTTATTTCACAGTAAGGTATAAAAATGTGTGTTATGATTAGCTAAGAATCAACTGATATAAAGTAGAATCTCCAGGATCTTAATAGTCTGAACAACAGAGAGTAAATTATATTTCTTAAAAGACTGTTTCTTTCCTTTAGGAAATTAAGTCTGCTGTGCAGTATTAGTGGAGAATATTAGTGGAGACTCAACCCTGAATTTTCACTGAAAGGACTGTTGCTAAAGCTGAAGCTCCAATACTTTGGCCACCTGATGTGAAGATCCGACTCTTTGGAAAAAGACCCTGATGCTGGGAAAGATTGAAGGCAAAAGGAGAAAGGGGTGGCAGAGGATGAGATGGTTAGATAGCATCACCCACTCAGTGGATATGAATTTGAGCAAATTCTGGGAGACAGCAGAGGACAGAAGAGCCTGCAGACGGCTCTGCTGCAATCCATGGCATCTCAGAGTCGGACACAACCTAATGACTGAATAACAACAGTCAGTGGAGAATAATGACTTGGACAGGGCAATTTTGTATACTTTCTATGTCTACCACTTTGGAGTGAATGTGTATTCTTTTCTCTCAGTGGCATCTAGAGAGTATTTATTACTGAAGCACACACTGAGGCTGTCCTTAACAATAGGATGTCATCATGCCTATAAATGAGTCATCAATCTGCATGGAATTCTTGAAGAGTTTACTATTATTTTTAAGGCACATATTTGATTTGGGAGCAGATGTCCATCATTCTTAAATTTTCAAGGCCTCTGACAAGTACAAAAAGGAACCTGGTTACCAGATGTTTAATATATTGAGAGAGAAAGAGAAATTCAATGATATAGTGGTCTTTTCTGAAAAATAGCATTAAAAATTTTAGTTGTCATAGTCTTGAATAATAACTTCCAGTGTTTTTTCATAATGAACCTATTTCACTGACCTGAGTTTATGGCTAGTTTATTATTTTTATATTGTAGTGCTAGTGAAGTTGTGGAGAAAATTATATACCTAGACATGTATATGTATACATATACAAACTTTTTCGATCTTTGGCCTTCATATTCCTAAATTTAATTTATTGAGATTTTAAAACATCAATAAATCAGTTCTCACAAATATTAACTCAAAATAATAATGTGTACTTCGTAGCAAAGTTAAGTTTTATGAACTTGTAATTTTTAATGTTTTTTTATTTTCCTGATGCTATCCTAGAACTAAGTGATAATTCAAACTTTAAGAAATAGTATGAAGTTATTCAAATAAATGTTTGAAGTTGAAATAGTTAGAAATAGTTGAAGCTATTTATTGTATGTTTTCAGTTCCATTCATAAATTTGTAATGGTACAACTAATAAATATCTCCAGGCTGCAGGAACAAAAATATTATAGATAAAGCTACAATCTCTTTTCATCATTAACATCAATCCTAATTCTTTTTTGAGAAGTGGCAACATGTAACTTGATCTATATCTTTCCAAACCATTTTATCTTTATTTACAAGAGATATATTTACGATTATTCACAAATGTGTGTGGTTTAAAATGTAAATTGTATTTAATGTATGAGTTATTCTGCAACTTCTTATTTATTCAAACTATATATATCTTCATTTATAAGTGTTACTGAGCCATAATTTATTTTCTCATGCTTTGTCTTGTTTTGGTATCAGTGCTGTATTTGTTCAGTAAAATGGATTAGATAACTTGTCATCTTTTTCTTTGCTCTGAAAAGTTTAAATAAGATATATCTGTTTCTTAAGGGTGTGATAAAATTTCAAGTAAAAACTTAGATCAGGTTCCTTTTAAATTACAGCATTTTAGTTATTAGTCTAATTCCTTCAGTGGTTATTGATTTGTGAAGTTTTGTAACACTTTTTCTTTGAGTCAGTTTTGGTGATCCACATATCTTTTCTGGAAAATTGTCTATTTTGGCTAAGTGTTGTGTCTAAGTATTTAGTATACATCTAAGTATACTAAATTTGCCACCTGAAAACAAAAGATGCATTAATTCTTTCCCCTATCACTAGCTAGAAGTAGATATATTGCTTTTCTTGCTGAGTTAATTTTATCTTTTGTACCAACAAAACAACCTATGCTTCACTCCAGTTTTTGTGCTGTTTACAATGAATTAAGTTATTTTGCCATCAAGTAACTGTAAGAAATTAAAAAAAAAAAAAAAGATGACAATGTGTTTAAGTAATGCCACCCCTAACTCCCTGGTGGCTCAGATGGTAAAAAAATCTGCCTGCAATGCAAGAGACCCAGGTTTGATCCCTGGTTTGGGACGATCCCCTGTAGAAGAGAATGATTACCTGCTCCAGTTTTCTTTCCTGGAGAATCCCATAGACAGAGGAGCCCGGCAGGCTACAGTCCATGGCATGGCAAAGAGTCATACACGACTGACCAATTAACACTTTCACTTTCACCCCAACTCCAGGCTCAATAACCAGAGAATTCCAGAATGCTTCTTATTTTCTTAAACTCTGTGTATTTCCTCACCAATAAAATTGAAAATAATACCTTGCTATCTCACAGATGTAACTGTATTAAAACATATAATGACTCATATTGGCCTCCATCCAAAGTTTGTGTTTGTTAACTTATAGGGATAGGTTTTTATTAATATATCCCTTTGCTTTAGAGAAAATGTATTTAGTGAAAACTATTATTTGCCTAAGAGAGTTTTACTCTATGTATAAGTAATTAGAATTGAATCTGGGGCTTTGGACTGTTATTTCATCATCTTAATTAATAGGGTAAAGTTAACTACTTTGTCTAATTTGAGTTATCAAACAAGTAGACTGGTCAGCTTAATCAAAAGCAAAACAAACAAAAAGTGATTATACCTAGTTAATTGTAGTTCTAATCAATTCAATAAGTAAGCCAAATAGTCAAAAGTATGTGTTTTTACACATACCTTAGATCAGTGAGGATGATTTTTTTCTGACTTAATTGTGATTTTATGAAAGTAGCAGTTCTGAAGATTTTGTTTCACCATCAATCTATTGGTTTTTCTGCTGCTGCAAAAGCTAAAGTGCGTTTGGCATGGAGAGAAACTTCTCTACCCTTAGCCTGGCAGGACAGTGAAGGTGATGCGAGAAGAAAAGTGCAGGAGATGAAGTCAAGAAGCTGAACTAGATGCTCTGTTAAGTTTGCCACACACAGTTATCTAAATAAAACCTTTCTTTTGGAAAAAGAGGCTATATTCAGTATTAGCTCAACACCCACTGTTTTGCAGCACTTTCATGGTTTTGCCCCTTATCTTTGAGCTTCTTACAAGGTAAGTTTCTTTTACACTGAGCATAAGTAAAATCCAGTCTAGTTAATTATTTTTTTCTTTCTCATAGTGTTGCCTTAGACTTATTCCAAGACTCTTGGTCTTGATTTTCTTGTAATTTGAATATTTCTTTCTCTGTTAAACCCTACCAGGAAAAGAGTTTCCAATCTCTCTTAGCAGAACCATTTGTCTTACTGACTAAAATTTCAGACTGAAGATGCAAGATTAGAAGTTTGTGTCCTTTTTATACTTCCTTGCATTATTCTACTCAAGAAAGTTAAAGTTTCACCTAGTAATAAATCTAAAGTTTTTTGGTGGTGATCTCTGAATTTTTTGTGAGGAGCAGATTTCTATATTTTACCTAATTCTTCTCCCCTGGAAAAGAATAATAGGTGATAGATGGTGGGTATTACATTGAAGAAATGAGGGAAAGGGTGGTTGAAAAGGATATCATGCTTGCCTTGCTTTATGGAGTAAGGAACTTATTTTTTTAGCTTAACCATGCCAAGTCCTTGAGAGATGTCCTTGCAAGATAGGGTATAAACATGGTATATTGTAACTACTCTGTTGGCATTTGGTTTTGATTGTATTTGTATTAAATTATGATTTATAAACATCAGTTTATTGATTTAGTTTTAAAATGAGTGGAGTACTCTAAGCACTTAAATTTGAATTTTATGCAAGACTGTAACTACCAATTTGTAGGGAGAATTGGCATCAAAAAATAATGGAAAGAACATGGATTGTATAGTCAGAAATCCACATTGGAATTCTAACTATGCCATATTTTCAGCTGGGTAAATTTGATGAAATTTAAATAGTAAATATAGTCTTCCCTAGTGGAGCAGACGGTGAAGAGTCTGTCTGCAATGCAGGAGACCCAGGTTTGATCCCTGAGTTGGGAAGATCCCCTGGAGAAGGGAATAGCAATCCACTCCAGTATTCTTGCCTGGAAAATCCCATGGATGGAGGAGCCTGGCAGGCCACCATCCATGGGGTTGCCAAGAGTTGGACATGACTGAGCGACTAACACAGTCACACTGAAATTTGATGAGAGCTCTCACAATTTCTGAATTTTGGTATACACATTCATAGGAATCATAATAACCCATCTCATAAAGATGAAATGAAATGTCCTTTGTAAATCACCAGGAAGGTATCACATAGAAGCTTCTCAATGTCTATTAATTTTTCTTTTCCTCAATAGTTCCATTAACAGGAGGCTGCTTTGTTCTAGGCTCTATTTCTCACAAATGATATCACCTTGCTAGTTCCCATTTATAGGTAGTTCCCATAAATGTTCTAAGCCCCAGTTTTCTTAACTGTAGAATGGGAAGAAGTATGCTCCCATAAGAAAAAAATCTGTCTTAGAGAAACTGGGTAGGTATCAAATGAGAAACTAATATGCAATAAACTGAAAATTATAGAACACTCAGGAAAATAGAAGCTGTTCACCTTAAAAGTAGATATTTAATCAGGCACTGATATTATATGTATTGTATTTTACCCCCAGAACACAGTAGATAAACATTCAGGAAAGGGGAGTTCTTAATATCCAAGATCATATAACATCACATTTATCCTTGGTCATGTACAAACAAGATTCTAAAGAATGATTTTTTTTTCTGACTGTTGACTTTTATTCTTTTACAAATGTTGCTCTGGGTCATAAAAATTCCCTTAGCTTCCTGAGAAACAACTAAGACCACAGCAAATAGTCTCCTGAGGGAGAATATTTATATATACACAAGGAAAAGATCAGTTTTATTTTGAAGGAAAATCAGTGGAAATTTTTGAGTTGAAAGGAGATGAAATTATTTACCAAAGTCAAATTACAGAAAATATTGTCAGAAATTTTATTATTATTATTATTATTTTAAGACACTACTTGTCTGGACAATGTCACTTGACAAAATAAATTTGCTTGCATGGCAGAAGATTTTATTTTTTGATAATGCATCAGATTTGGAGAAGAAATAAAAATTGTCTCTATTATTGTTATGTAGCCTCTTCTCAAACAATAGAACTGAATTACCAACATGTTAAGTCACTGACCATAGCCCTAGAAAAGAAGGGTTTGACTTTTGTTTTTCAAAATTAGGTTATGCATAAAAGTTTGATTCAGCATGTTCCTCATAATCTTTTTTTTTTCCTGGAAATCAGAATAACTCATGACATCACTTTACGTGATTTAATGGCACTTGGTTGCCTCCATAAGCTTAGTGCTGTTAAGTGGAGAGTCTGTGATAATGTTTAGAAATACCCCGAATTAGTGTCTGGGCTTTAGGATAGGGCCACTTGACTCCCTGTGATCTGAGTTGGAACACCCTGTCTTATTCCACAGCCTTCTAGACAGAGAGTGAGGAAGAACAATCTGCTAGCCAAGCAACAAAGCGAATTGAGGTAGACAGAAAGTAATTAGTTTTTAATGATCTTTTGGAAGTCCCATGAATAGATAGATTTCTGTTTTGATCTTGCTTGAATTAATAGCTGCTTTTGAGCCTTCAATCCCACTCCAGCAAGCATTGTTTCTCCATTTCACGGTCTGGCGCTCCCGCTGTGTAGGGTTTACTTGGACCATTGTTCCATTTTGTAAGGCTCAGCCCAGTGTTTTTGTGTTCTTCAGCTTTAAACATTGTTGTGGTGTTTTCCTTTTATTTCTATAGCTGTTTCCTCTTGGGAATTTGATGGGGTTATTATCACTCACACAGGACTAACATCTAAACAGGAGGTTCTTAGTCAATTTATTTCTCAGTGAGAACCTCCATGCTCCTTGCGAAGAGACATCTTAGCCCTGTCCTGGTTACAGCCCAACTTTTCCTTTCCCCCTTTTTTGATTATGTGAGTTATTTAGAACCAACATTAATGAGGCTGCAAAGAAGCAGTTGTATGGCTGGAGTGGCTATTATGACCAAAGGCTTTTCTCTATAACACGTAGTAATTTGCTTCTCCTCAAAGCTTTCCAGACAATGACAGCATTCCCAGTTTTTACTCGCATGTTGTCACCAACTCCCTGTCTCACTGTCAGATGGATGTCTACATTCTTACACTCTGCTTCCCCCTTGCCCATCCAGGTTTCAGACATGTTTCCTTGTCAAGAAGATAGTAAAAGCTTACAATTTATTTTCATTCTTTTTGTTGTTTCTTTCTGGTCAGTCAAGCTATTCATGTATATTTCTTTAAAATTATTTTTCAAGAAAATGTGGAAAATGGGGGAAAAAATCAGCCAAATTCCCCCCAACCAGAGACTTTCAACAATTTAAAGCAGACCTTCTGGTTTTTATATAATTATATTCTTTGATATATGACTTTTTATGTGATTATGCTTAAAAATAATTTTTCATTTTAAAGTGATCATCTTTCCATGTCAAAAAAAATACAGATCTCCATGATAATGTTTAAAGACTGCCAACGAAAGTATTGTATCTTTATGGTCCTGGCTTTAGGATGACTTTAGGAAGAAAACAGAAGTAACTTAAAAATAGGAAGAGAAGATAAAAAAATTACCACTAGTAAAGTCCTCTAGAAAGGAGAAATGAGAAGAAACAGGCTTAAAAAGGTCAAAAGAAATTGCCTTCTGGTCTGACTCAACAGAACACTACCCAAACACGGCACTTAACACCAAGCGTGTAAGTTAGCATTTTGGAATTTGAATCCATGGTTGCTGGCATTTCAGATCTCAGTCTGTTCCTCACAGCCCCTAACTCCACAGGACAGGGAAGGGAGGTGGGAAAAGAAAGAGAGAGCAGGATAGAATAAGAAGATAAGATGGAAAAGATAGGAGAATGCTGGACTAGCAGGTTGGGAGAAGCTTTAAGAGAGGAAAAGGGAGAGGGGGCTTCAGAATATTTACAGCCAACATTCCATTAGCAACAGACACCCAGTGGAGAAAAGGCAATTTATCCTTGTCATAGACCTGGCCGCTCTGCTTCTCCTGCTGCTAGGCATTTTGTTCCCAGAAGAAGGGGCTATCCAGGAATGTAAAGGGAGGATTGGGAGGGGGGTCAGTGAAGGCTTTCAGGGCCAGTGGCACCCTTAGTCTATTTCAGGTTAGATTACAACCTTCTCACTTGGCCTTCTGTGTTTGTTTTTTACTCTTTTCCATTCTGTGCTTTGTATAGGTAGGTATCTCTGGCTCTCTATTTCCCTCTTTTAGCTAAGTGTGGCCCTTTACAAAAAAATGTTTTAAGATTCTCTTCTAACTACACTAAGATACTGTCTTTTTTTTTTTTCCCTTCAATTTTTTACCTCTGGGGAACCTAACCTTCACCCAAAGGACCAAGGGTACCTTTATTAAGTGCCAATGATTAAGTTTACATACACACAATGGCAAGTATGCATTTGTTCAGTAACCTTTGGGGTAATTTGGCCTTTTGGAATTTTTCCAAAATAAAGTAGGAATTACAACAGTTGCTTATTCTTCTTATTAATTCAGCCTCATCCATAATATAGCATTTTGGGAATTTTCTACCTTTCCCAGTAGAAGTTCCCCAGCTCTGGTAAAGACACTTAGTATCCTCATCACGAGATATATTTTGTATAACACACTGGCCTACTTGCTTTGGAGGGAAAAGAAGTGGTGGGATTAGGCAGTGGATTTAAATTCCAGCTCTGTCTTCTTCTAGCAAAATGGTCTTCTAACTATAATTTGGATTCCCCATCTATTTAATGGGGATATAGTCGGGCACAACTGAGCGACTTCACTTTCACTTTGCATTTTCATGCACTGGAGAAGGAAATGGCAACCCACTCCAGTGTTCTTGCCTGGAGAATCCCAGGGACGGCGAGGCCTGGTGGGCTGCCGTCTATGGGGTCGCACAGAGTCGGACACGACTGAAGCGACTTAGCAGCAGCAGCAGCAGCAGCAGTGTTTACCTTACAGGATTGCTGTGACGACTAAATGACATCTTACATGTACTTGGTACTTCATAAGTTCTCCATATACAGTAACTGCTGGCTTTATTATGATTGTCTATATTAATAATAATTAGGATGTTTATATTTAGTTTAGGGGTTAAAATTATCAGAGGCCAATCACCCAGAGGCTACTTAAGGATATTAAAATGTTAAGCTATATGATAATAACCATGTTTTCAATTATAGGCACTCAGGTTAAGGAAAAATTTATGTTGACCAGCAGATGGGGAAAAGAAAACTTCCCTGAAGAAGTGAGGACTGAATTGGACCTAGAAGAGTAGACAGAATTTAGAATACACAAAGGAGAATTTAAGTTTCAAGAGAAAGGAGGTCAGGGAGAAAAGTGTGAGTATGCATATAACAGAAAAGGGCAGGGTTTCAGAGCTGTTTTTCTGGGTTATTTGGCAACATTTATACTTTCTCTTCTTTTTCTTTAACAGCTTTTTAATAAATTTCATTGAGTTTTTTAGCTGATACCTGTGCCAAAATAATAAATATACTCATAATATCAAATCACTTAAATCCTTAAGAGTCATGAGCAGTTTACTGTCCAGCTGCTGCTTTTAAAGCATACCATTTTGGAATTAATTCTTGAAAGCTATATTTGCATTACTGCATATAGACTGAGTAAATAAGAAGACTTTATATTCCTAAGAAAGGAAAGGGAAGTCGCTCAGTCGTGTCTGACTCTTTGCGACCCTGTGGACTGTAGCCTACCAGGCTCCTCCAGTCATGGGATTCTCCAGGCAAGAATACTGGAGTGGGTTGCCATTCCCTTCTCCAGGGGATCTTCCTGACCCAGGGATCAAATCCAGGTCTCCTGCATTGCAGGCAGATGCTTTACCCTCTGAGCTACCAGGGAAGCCCTGGTATATTCCTAAAGACAACACTAAATTTCTAAGGAAAAGCATTGTACTTCAATGACCAGTAAACACCAGCTAGTGTCTGTGATGGCTGTTCCTTCATTGATTAAGGAAATCGTATGGAGTGGTCTACTGTATGGAGTAAGACACTGTGCTGCAGTTACCTCTTGTCCTCAGCATTTGCCCATAGTCACAACCTCGAGGGAAGCTTTGGATATGGGATTTAAAATAAAGTGGGGCCATCGAGACAGTCGGGGTGGGAGATGGGGGCAGGGGGGCAGGGTGTGAGTGCTGAAGACTCTGGAAATGAAGGAAGTTAAAAACATAAACCAGGATTTGTCTCTTTGCAACTGTGAGGAGATTAGGGAGGCACTTAAAAAAAAATCCTGAGATTGTAAAATAAAATTTAGAGAGAGGGAACATTAAACTGTATGTAGTGATTTAGTGATTTATTCATTTTGTTCATACTCTACTGAAATATTGTTTGCTGCTACTCCTGGTATTGCCTCGCTGGCCTCTCATTTAGTCTGGTTCATGACCAGAGGTTGGCCACCCACCCCAGCCATGGTGTCCTGACCAACACGGACATGCTGGGCAAAGTTAAATGGTCTCCTTCAATGCCCAGCCTATCAACCTAAGGGTAAAAATGACAGAAAATATTACAAATGCATTTTTACCTTTAGCTCCTTAATTAAGTGTAGGGGAAATTTATGTGATCTATTTAATTACATAATTCTTTCCAAAAGTACTTTATTTTCCATGAAAACCCCTGTAATGAAATGTTCTGCTGGCCATTGTATGTGAACTTCTCCTGGAAGCATATTAGGAGAGGCAATATAGTTTAACGTGTTTGAAACTAAATAGATATGAGTTGACGTTTTGTTTCCACGATTTATTAGCTTTAATATTTGGGATAAGTTATTTAAGCTCTCTAAGCTTGTTTTCTCCCTGGAAAAATAGAGATAGTGATAGTATTTATTGCAAAGTTTTAAAAAAAGATATAAAGGTTAAAAGTTTAAGTCACCTAGTAGAGTGATTGATATGTAGTGAATCACCATTAAATAAAATTGATAATATTAACAATAGTGACTTAATTATGAATGTAAGTGTTAATGTGTTTGCATTGTTAACAACTTGCTTAATAAATATAGTGATTAACATTAAAAATACCTAATGTCATCTACTGCTACAACTATTATCGTAATGCTTGATTAAGTTAATTTGTATTAGTTTCCTCATCTGTAACATGAGGATAATATTACCTATAGATTGATGCTATGACCTACACACAGGTGTGCTGTGAGAATTAAATAAGGGACTGGGTGTGGTTGTACTTCATAAACTATATGATAATTATTATGGCAGAGATGAAAGAAAGCAGATGACTTCTGGGAGCTCTTCTCACCTTAATATATATGGCCAGAATCAGCATAGTAGAGTTTTTTGATGAGTGCTAATCTTTTCAGACCTAGGGCCAGTGTTTCTGGGGAGCCAATTGGATGGTTTGCAATGGAGCAGGATGCCGTGTCCAGAGAGGCTGGCAGAGCAGCAGCTTTCAGTTGTGTTTCCGTTGCCTGGCACAGTCACTGTTGTTGCCTTTTTTTTTTTTTTAGCACTGTAGCTACTATGGAATTCCAGCATTAGTCAACTTCTAAACAAGTTGTTTTGCTAAGGAACACTCTTTCTTCTTTTTCTACTTTTGTAACTCTGTTGAGATAAATGAACTGTGTATCCACCATTAGGCGAGACATGTTTTGAGGCAGTTTTACCTATGTTATTTAGCAGTAACCTTATAATCATCTGCTAAAATGTGCTTTATCACCTGTATTAACAGACAAGGACACTGAGGCTCACTAACTCACTCAATAGTAAATTGTAGAGCCGGAATTAAAACTCTTATTGAACTGGAGTTAAGTCTCTGTTCTTTCCACTACGTTAGTTAATTGGTGCTTGTATTGTTCAAGCACAAGTGTAGAAAAAGGACAGGAAAGAGGAGTGGTTCTCAGTGGAGAGAGATGCTGTCTCCCTTCAGAGTATTTGAAAGTAGTCAGGGGAATTTTTGATTGTCATGGTGACTGGGGTGATGGGGCGCTGCTGGATTTGGGGAGTAGGAACTGGATACCAAATGTCCCACAGTGCTCTCGACAGTACAATAAAAAATGTTCCCCTTGAAATGCCAATCGTGCCCTTTTTGAGAGACAAGGGACTAGGTCATTCAGAAACATCTCTTCTGACTTCTGAAGTGATAAAAAGGGCCATGGCTGTGCCAGTAGTTACATTTCACAGTTTTCATTTGTATGCTTCTTACAAAGTAGAAACCTCAACCCTCACTTTCTAAATTGTTTCTCATTAGGTCTTTTGTTTATATGCCCTTTATAACCCTTAGCATAATATATTAATCACTGTATCCCATACCACAAAAACGTGAGCGTGGACACTGTTTTATTCATTAGTGGTTTTGTGGTGCCCAGTGCAGAGTCTGTGCTCAAGGAACACTTGCTAATACGAGGGCATAGCAATTTGTCTATCATCTATAAAGGCCAAGAAACAAGTTTGAAAACAGGGATCTATGTCAACTGCTTCTCCTCCACATCTCCAGAAACCCTAGTTTGCCTTAAGCTGCTGCTGCTGCTAAGTCGCTTCAGTCATGTCTGACTCTGTGTGACCCCATAGACGCCAGCTCACCAGGCTCCCCCGTCCCTGGGATTCTGCAGGCAAGAACACTGGAGTGGGTTGCCATTTCCTTCTCCAATGCAGGAAAGTGAAAAGTGAAATTGAATTCGCTCAGTTGTGTCTGACTCTTAGCGACCCCATGGACTGCAGCCTACCAGGCTCCTCCATCCATGGGATTTTCCAGGCAAGAGTACTGGAGTGGGGTGCCATTGCCTTCTCCAAGTTTGCCTTAAGAAACATTAGTGTTTCAGTGGTCATTAAGTACACCCCAGGTTATTCCTGAATACTTGGTCCTTTCCCAACTAAGGAGTACTCTGGTAACTTGGGGTTCTCATTTGGTCACCAGAATCCTTCTAAGAAGCAAAGTTCTGTGTTTTGAGCCTGGCCAAGCACCTAGTGGCTCAGTTGGTAAAGAATCTGCCTGCAATGCAGGAGACCTGGGTTCGATCCATGGGTTGGGACGATACCCTGGAGAAGGAGATGGCAACCCACTCCACTATTCTTGCCTGGAGAATCTCATGGACAGAGGAGCCTTTCGTGCTACAGTCCACGGGGTTGCAAAGAGTCAGACGTGACTGAGCGACTAAACCACTGCCACCACATGTAACTGTGGGTTCATTTCAGCTCTGTGAAGTTGTAGCTCCATTTCCACCCTGAATACTTTGAGTGATAGAGATATAACCAGAGCTAGGATCAGTGTTCAGAATGATTGGCTAGAGTAAAAGCCTCACATCTAATTTTTTTAAGCAGGACTTTAGTTTATCAGAATTATTAGTTCTCATGCACGATACTGGATGCTTGGGGCTGGTGCACTGGGACGACCCAGAGGGATGGAATGGGGAGGGAGGAGGGAGGAGGGTTCAGGATGGGGAACACATGTATACCTGTGGCGGATTCATTTTGATATTTGGCAAAACTAATACAGTTATGTAAAGTTTAAAAATAAAATAAAAAAAAAAGAATTATTAGTTCTCATTTTCTACTTTTGAAAGAGTATTTATTTTCCCTTGTGGTGTTTGTATATATAACAGCATTTTTATCTTTCTTATCTTTCCAGTAGACTTTCATGTATTTTAATCTATGGAACACTTGGCACTGGCACTTTTTATTTCTAATTAGAACACCTCAAAGCTCTTTGAGAAAGAATTACCTAATTTTCCATTTTATTTATGAGACTTCACTTGTCCTGTTGCTAAGATCCCTTAGCAAGTTAGTTGAAGGATTAAAATAAGAACTAAACATCCTTGATTCCTAGTTTTTTGACTTTAATGCTTTTTTCTTTCCCTCCCTTCCCTGTCTCCTTCCCTCCCTCCTTCCCTCCCTCTCTCCTCTCTAGCTTTCTCTCTTTCTCCCTTTCTTTCTTTCTCTATTGCAGGCAGCATATATTCCGGTTTTGTTCTGTTTTTTCTCTCTCCTTCTTTGAGGATGAGGTAAGTATGGTGGTGGGGTGTGTGTTTCTATACAAAAAAGTTTAAAGCTGCTAGCTGAATGAAACTTAATGACTTTCTGTAGTGTGGATTATGTTGTGGTGTACTGTTCTTTTTCAATTGATATAGTTTCATCAAATGGCTGAAAAAAATCAATCAGCATACTTAAGAAAATGTATAATGAAGAAATAAACAGTGGATGTAAATATACTTCAGTCTTTAAGTGGGTAAAGAGAATTATCTTTGACTTGATAGTATATTCAAGAAAAGGACAAGACTTGACTTGGGAAGTCACTGCCTTTCATCCTGGGAAAAATCCAAGGATTACTGGCATTATAAGGAGAAATTGCAGATTATGGGTACTCTATGGAAGGATTACTGAGACACACTTGCCTTGGGCTAGAAGAAGACAATGAGAATTAAGCGATTACAATGAGAGTAGTATTAACTATATTTCCAAGCTTGAATAAAAAAGAAATAGGAACAACTATTTCTCAGGCCTATGTGTGGAGTGATGCTGGAACTGAGGTTGCTTTTTAACATTCTTCCAACTTTGGCTCCAACCAAGTCTTTAGGTTCTTCATATCAGTCTAGGGAGAAAGATGATAGTTGTGCTGATTTGATTCTTTAAAAGTCAGTCTTACTTTGTTGTCTTATTACGTGTGCTTCTAGCCCTTCCCCAGTCACTGCTGTTACAGTACAGCGAAGGGTGATGTCAGAATTGTGCTGAGGCAGTTATGGAAGAGAGTGCAAGGCCTCCGGACTGGTTTTCACAGATGTGGAATCTAAACCAAGCTCTGACCCAAATAATGCAACTGAATTTCTCAGACCCTTAGATACTTCATCTGCAAAATGGAGGGAATGATGCTAGATGATTTGCACAATTCCAGATATTGTTAAACATATGGGAACCTCTCAAAGGTCTATAAACGTATTAATTGGAAGCACTGAAAATCTATTTAAATTGTTCAGAGATATTATATCTTAGAAATATCAGATTAAAGTTCACGAATGATTTCCCTCTAGGAAGGCTGTAACATTTATGAGGTTTATACAGCCCCTATTGGGACAACGGATTTCATTTGAAAAGGTCTAAAACTTTTTATTTAAAAATGACAAAATAAATTTAAATATAAAACATTAAACACTTCAACATGTCCTTTAAAGTATGTTTTAGTCCAAAGATTGCTAATTTGTAGGAACCAATAGGCAAAACTCTTGACATTGAAGTAAACAAAAATGAAGTTTTCTGATCTAATTTTCATCTTCATTATTTCATTCAGTTTTGAAATTCCTGTAAGAATAAAGCCACATTTTGATAATTTACTTACACTTGATATATGGTTAATATGTAAAGAACAGAACAATTGAATAAGCAAAGCGAGAACAGGATCGTTCATACATACAGAAAACAAACAGGTAGCTGCCAGAGGGGAAGGGTGTGGAGGAAGGCAAAATGAGTAAAGGAGATTAAGAGGTACAAATCTCCAGTTATAAAATTAAATAAGCCATGAAAATGTAGTATATCGCCTAAGGAATATGGCCAATAATATAATAACTGTCTCTGGGGACAGATGGTTACTAGACTTACTGTGGGGTTCATTTTATAATGGATGCAAATATCAAGTCACTAGGTAGATACCCCAAACTAGCATTCCAATTTTAAAAATGGAGTTTAGGACTTTCCTGATGGTACAGTGGATAAGAATCCGCCTGCCAATGCAGGGGACAGAGGTTGAATCCCTGGTGGGGGAATATCCCACGTGCCTGGAGCCCATGCTCTGCAACAAGAGAAGTGTCTGCAGTGAGAAGCCCATGAACCCCAACAAAGAATAGTCCCCACTCATGGCAACTATAGAAAGCCCCTGCCAAGCAAAGAAGACACAGTGCAACCAATCATAAAATAAATAAATAAATTATAAAAAATAAAAAATGCAAAGGAAAGTTAACAAAATATGTCAGTATAGTTCATTTTTGGCTAAAACTCCCAAATGAATAAATATTGATAATGGAAAAATTATAATATAAAAATATAGCTGTAACTAACAAGACATTGTTACTTTAAGTCTTTCTTTAAGAAATACTAGGAAAGCTCTTAGTGGTTGTGCTTTCCTTATTTAGCTGGGTTAATCTCTTAGTTGCTAAGGGCAGATTGCTTTGTTTATAAACTTTTTAAACCAAATCTGCACACAACCACATCACAGATAATAAAGTGGGAAAAAACCATTCAAATTGTCAGTCTGCACCCACTTAACCACCTCCATCTTATTAATGCCTAATTTAACTTTTTCAGCAATGTCTTCCACATTGCATGTTTTGCACATTGTATTTTTATTTTTTGATTTGATTTTATATTTTTAATATAAATTTATTTATTTTAATTGGAGGTTAATTACTTTACAATATTGTATTGGTTTTGCCATACATCAACATGAATCTGCCACGGGTGTACACGTGCTCCCCATCCTGAACCCCCCTCCCACCTCCCTCCCTGTACCATCCCTCTGGGTCATCCCAGTGCACCAGCCCCAAGCATCCTGTATCCTGCATCGAACCTGGACTGGCGATTCGTTTCATATATGATATACATGTTTCAATGCCATTCTCCCAAATCATCCCACCCTCTCCCTCTCCCACAGAGTCCAAAAGACTGTTCTATACATCTGTGTCTCTTTTGCTGTCTCGCTTACAGGGTTATCGTTACCATCTTTCTAAATTCCATGTATATGCGTTAGTATACTGTCTTGGTGTTTTTCTTTCTGGCTTACTTCACTCTGTATAATAGGCTCCAGTTTCATCCACCTCATTAGAACTGATTCAAATGTATTCTTTTTAATGGCTGAGTAATACTCCATTGTGTATATGTACCACAGCTTTCTTATCCATTCATCTGCTGATGGACATCTAGGTCGCTTCCATGTCCTGGCTATTATAAACAGTGCTGCGATGAACATTGGGGTACACGTGTCTCTTTCAATTCTGGTTTCTTCAGTGTGTATGCCCAGCAATGGGATTGCTGGATCATAAGGCAGGTCTATTTCCAGTTTTTTAAGGAATCTCCACACTGTTCTCCATAGTGGCTGTACTAGTTTGCATTCCCACCAACAGTGTAAGGGGGTTCCCTTTTCTTCACACCCTCTCCAGCATTTATCGCTTGTAGACTTTTGGATCGCAGCCATTCTGACTGGCGTGAAATGGTACCTCATTGTGGTTTTGATTTGCATTTCTCTGATAATGAGTGATGCTGAGCATCTTTTCATGCACATTGTATTTTTAAATGGTGTGCTGCTGGTGATTGCTAACCATCTGTGTGGGTGTGACTGGAACTCCTTTCCCCATGACGCACCCAGGTTAAGCTACTGTCAAGTGAGCCATTCTCGCTGCAGTGACACTGGAGGTCTGTGTACCATCTGATGTCTTTGAGGTGTCTTGGCAGATACCGAGCATGTTGATTGCACATCAGTACCAGTAGTGCTAATGAGGAGTGTATGCCATGTGTAGGTTTCTGGTAATAAAAACTTTCCCTTGGTATCTGCCTCTTTTAAAAAGCCTCCTGATTTTGGGATAAATAAAACTAGATCATACGACTACCGCTCATCTAATGAGCTTTCAATCTTTATAGTGCTGTCATCTAACATAGAGAACTATAATGTTTGTGCAATTTAAAATTTCTCTAAGTGTCACATTCAGTTTTCTTAGCAATTTTTATGATACTGTTGTTGTCCTGACAGGCTAAATGTCAGTGCTGAAAGATAGCAAAGCTTGTGTGATTGCATGATTGTGTGTGTGTGTAGTAAAAGTTTAAAGAGCAGGTGAAATGACATTTTGACAAGTGATGGCATTAACCGAAATATGGAAAAGTTTCTATCGTAGCAGATAGAAATGTATACACCACAACCGAGGAAGGCAGAAATGTGATATTCTTTTCTCAAATTAAGAGTCCCAGTTTTACTCTTGAGGCCCTGCTCTGCAAAGACAGCTCAGGTTCTCCCAACCCAGTATTCTCAGTTTGATCCAATGATTTTTTTCAGCCAAAATTAAATATCTTCGTCATTGTTCATTTCAAAGCTCAGCTGCTTTTCAGTGAAGGGCATCTGAAAGGATTTCTTTCCGTTTTCCTCAGTGGCGTCTGGGAGCCAGGGAGAGTCATCACCATCGTGGCAGCGGGCTAGCTGTCCTCCTGGTCCCTGCTGGTCTCATCCCTGCCTGGTTCCAGCACATGACAATCTTTTCAGCATCCTGATCATTTCTGTAGCTTGTGCTTATGTACCTTTGGTTTTGAGACTCTGAATCAACGTGGCAGGTCCTTTCTGGCCCCAGGTTCTGAGAGCCTTCACATTTCCC
The DNA here is from genome assembly GCF_029407905.1 of Bubalus kerabau. Classification (NCBI taxonomy): domain Eukaryota; kingdom Metazoa; phylum Chordata; class Mammalia; order Artiodactyla; family Bovidae; genus Bubalus; species Bubalus kerabau. The sequence goes on along the minus strand of NC_073632.1, from coordinate 33,006,139 downwards.
ATAAGGATCTTCTGGTTTCTTTCTCCACCCTTCACTAGAGCGTGTGAACCCGCTGGGGATGAACCCCAGATTCACACACAGGCACCTTCCTCAGCTGTGGACACCGTATCTCACTTGCACTCCTGCTGCCATTTTGAATGCTATGTCATTTCAAATGTAGAGCTGTTTTAAAAAACATATATATTTTGTTGAAGTACAGTTGATTTTCAATGTTGGAGGAGGAAATGGGAGCCCACTCCAGTGTTCTTGCCTTGAGAATTCCATGGGCAAAGGAGCCTGGCAGGCTGCAGTCCATGGGGTTGCAAAAACTTCGACATGACAGAGCAATTATTACTCGCAAAGTTTAAGGTGCATAGCAAGGAAATGCACAGTTTTTAAGAAAGTTTTGTGTTGGGTCCAGTCTCTGCCCTGGGAAGCAGAGGCTCAGTAATGGCTCCTCAGATTCCCCCAAACTTAAGAGGGTGTTACCCTCTGTCCCTGAGATTTGACCCCTGGGCAGGGGATTGGGTTGCGAGCCTCTCGCATCTGATTGCTTGTCCTTCCAGCACAGATATGGTTTGACCTCTACAATTCCTGTCTTCTAGAAATTGATTTTGGTTCACATCATCTTTCTTTTCTACTCTAGAACATTTAATCATTGATGAGTCCTTCAGGCTTGGCTTTCATATGCAAAATACCCAGCTTTGGGAAGTTTCAGTAGAGCTCTTTTCTTCAGGAAAGCCTAGCCTCTCTCAATCAAAGCTTTTGCATTCAGGCAATAGTCTTGCTATGGATGTAAAATCTTGTATTTTAAAACTGTAAGCTGATTGATGACTGCTGTTCTTGGCTGTGTGATGCCCTTTTCCTGAAGCAATGAACTCCAGTGAATTAAGAGGGTGTGGGGAATATGGGGAAAACTACAGGAAAAGGAGGGTTTCGAATTTACCAAGGATGAAACTACATTGGTTTAATATTGGAAAAATATTATACCCATTACGTCAACATCTTCTCTAAGTCACCAATTTACCATGGAGATTTTTCAGATGGGTCTGATGAAAAGAAATGAAATCCACAGTTGGATTTCTATTAATGAACAGTACATTTTATTAAAAAGAAGAATCACTCTAGTTTTCTTTACCTTGTTGTTTCTCAGTCATTTTTTTCTTTCTTTGATAATTTAGTCTTTACATTTTTTGATTGTAAGATAAAATGCAGATGTAGACCCTTGCAAATGAATGTGTGTATACATTAATGAATTGCTTAATAAGTGTTAAGGTGAACACCATTGTAACCATCACTATGACAAGAAATAGAACTTTGCCAGCCACACAGAAGTCCCCTCTATGTGCTAGACCCCCTCCCTTCCATCACATGTAACTGTTATTGTCATTTCTGTAGTAATCACTTCCTCGTGTGTGTTTAGTTTTGACATTCGAATGTGCACCCTTAGATACTAGGATTTAAATTTGACCATTATTTAAACTTTGATGTTTTAAAGACCCTTTTAATCTGTGGTTCCTCCGCCTATCTCTTTCTTTTCCCTATGTTTCTGTTGAAGACATGGACTCTTGGATCTGCAGTTTCCCACAGTCTGGATTTTGCTGGTTGCACACTCATGGTGTAGTTTAGTATGTTCCTTTGTCCTCTTCTATTTCCTGCAAATTGGCAGCTTGCCCAGAGGCAATGTTAGACTCAAGTTTAATATCTTTGGCATGACTAGAGATGGTATTTGGGAAAACTGTAGGAGGCACATAATGTCTGCTTGTCTGTCTTCTTATAATTTTAGAAATTGTTGATGTTTATAGTGCCTGAATTGATTATATACTATACACTCTAGTGCCTTGATCAGACTTGAATTATTATTATATATGCAAGACTCCCCAAACTGCAGGCAAATGGGAGATAAGCTTTCCCAAATGGTACAGCAATTTAAAAATTTTCTAGATGTGCTTTGCTAACTTTTGTATTTGGTATAAACTAGGCTGCCAAGGTCACATCAAGCTTGGAGCAAATGCAGAGTGACAGTTTCAGGGAAAAAGCAATTTCTCTGGCTCTATCCCCGACCTGGGCTTCCCAGGTGACTCAGTGGTCAAGAACCCGCCTACCAATGCAGGAGACAGCGGTTTGATCCCTAGACTGGGAAGATCCCCTTGGAGAAGGAAATGGCAACCCACTCCAGTATTCTTGCCTGGGAAATCCCATGGACAGAGGAGCCTGGCAGGCTACAGTCTATGGAGTCGCAAAAGAGTAGGACATGACTTAGCTGCCAAACAACAACAGGCCCCATCTGCGGTTGTGGTACTTCTCCTTCCTGCAGAGTCTCTTCTTCTCACGTGTTACTGCTGTCAGTCTCCAGGTGGTGTCTCCTGTATGCTCTGGAAAACAGCATTCTTGGCAACCATGGGACATCTATCTGTCTCTTCTCTTGTTGCCTGGCTTTGATTCCCTTTGGTAATATCTTCTTTAAATCTCTTGGACTCTGTGAATCCCCATATAGGTGGCCTCTCATGCTGCTGCTACTGCATTGATGTGGGTGACACCTTCCACTGATGCCTAGGGGCAGCCTGCTAGGTGTTCCCCCAATACCTGTTTTCTCTTCCTCCTGGATACAGCTGTATTACATCACTCAGTCATCCCAGCAATGGTTGTGGCTCGTAAGTAATTTCTAGGCAGTGCTAGACATTTGGGAGTGATGTGTGCCTTTTCAGGGGAACCTCTTATTTTTTGTCATGGCTAGATGCAAATGATGGTAATGCTCTGGTTAAAACAAAGAACATAAGTATTGCAGAATTTGAGGGTCTTATGGTCTCATAACTACTTAACTCAGCTGCTGTTGTGCAAAAGCAGCCACAGACAATGGGTAAATGTGCAACTGTGTTCCCATCAGACTTTATTCACACAAAAAGGGATGGGCTGTAGTTTGCTGGCACCTGGCCTGGCAGAGCCACAAGCTGTTAAGAGCTTGGAAGATGAGTGTTGACCAGGAACACTTACCTTCAACTGTCATGTGAAGGAGAAATCGGCTTTTGTTGTATTTGATTTATATATTTGTTATCTATTTTCTGCCATTTATTTTTCAGTCACTAAGTTGTGTCTACTCTTTGTGACCCCATGTACTGCAGCATGCCAGGCTTCCCTGTCCTTCATCAACTCCTGGTGTCTGCTCAAATTCATGTCCATTGAGTCAGTGATGCTATCTAACCATCTCATCATCAGGAGGATAAAGATGTTCCCTTATCCTCCTGCCCTCAATTTTTCCCAGCATCAAGGGCTTTTCCAATAAGTCGGCTCTTCACATCAGGTGGCCCAAGTATTGGAGCTTAAGCTTCAGTATCAGTCCTTCCAATGAATATTCAGGGTTGATTTCCTTTAGGATTGACTGGTTTGATCTCCTTGCAGTCCAAGGAACTCTCAAGAATCTTCTCCAACACCACAGTTCGAAAGCATCAATTCTTTGGTACTCAGCCTTCCTTATGGTCCAACTCTTACATCTGTATATGACTACTGGAAAAAAACCATAGCTTTGACTAGATGGATTTTTGTTGACAAAGTGATGTCTTTGCTTTTGGATATTCTGTCTAGGTTTGTCATAATTTTTCTTCCAAGAAGCAAGAATCTTTTAATTTCATAGATGTCTTAAAATAATAGAAATTTATTGTTTTACAACTCTGAAGTCTAGCGTACAAAATCAAAGTGTTAGCACAGCTGTGTTTCCTCTGAAACCTGTATGGAAACTCCTTCTCTGCCTTTTCTTTTCTTACTATTTTTTTTTTTTTTTTTTGTAGTGCTCCTTGCAGCTTATGGAATCTTAGTTCCCAGAGTAGGGATCAAAACCATGGCCCCTGCATTGGAAGCTCAGAGTCCTAACCATTGGACCACCAGGGGAATCCCTTCCCTGCCTTTTCTTACCTTCTGGTTGTGACTGTCTTGGTGTTTTCTGGCTTACAGCTGCATCCCTTCAGGCTCTGCCTTTATTGGCACATGGCACCCTCCCTGTGTTTCTGTCTCCTTCTCTCTTCAGTTCAGTTCAGTTCAGTCGCTCAGTCATGTCCAACTCTTTGCGACCCCATGAATCGCAGCACACCAGGCCTCCCTGTCCATCACCAACTCCTCTCTTAGAAGGACGATAGTCGGATTGAGGGTCTGCCCTACTCCAGTATGACCTCATCTTAATTTACATCTTTATTACATCTGCAAGGTTTCTATTTTTAAATAAGGTCCCTTCCCAAGTACCAAGGGTTAGGACTTCAACATAGCTTCTGGAGGGACTCAATTCAATTTACAAAAAGCGATTATGTTTTGCAGGGAGGGATTTATTTATTACTGAGCACACTTTATGACCATATCAGTGGCATGCTGCACTTGATTGATTTGGGGGAAAATTCACCCGGTATATCTGAGAAATTTTGTTTTGAAGCAACTTATTCACCTGAAAGAAGAGCCACTATCTTTCCAGAACTCATGGCCTAGTCCATGGAGGGCTGGAAGGAAGCCAGAAGTGGTAATGGAGAGGTGAAAGATGACAGCCATCTCAACAAAGCACAGGCTTTGTGACTGAGTATCGTTCTACCTGCTGTTCACCAGGACTGCATAGCTGTGTTTCTGCTTAGTTCACTCAGCATAAACTGTTTCCAGGAGGCTCATTAGTCAACTGTAATCTTGGCAGAACCACTTCCTTTTCTCCTGACCCTCCTGTTACCACCCCTGCAGACATGACCGGACATGCTTAATCCTAACCTGAACACAGAAGACATGCCTGCTTTGTAACTTCTGCTGAGAGCTATAAAAGGTGTTAAAGATAAATGATGTTTAGAACCTCACCTCCATCTCCAACCAATAGCCTTCTTTTAGGTAAAGCTTAACAGAAGTAACTGGTTTTCAATTTATAAAAAATTGAATACTGTCAGGATACTGATTTTGATGATTTCTCTCTAGCAAACTTTTGAAACAAAGTTACAAGCCAAGGTGAATCAAAAGGTGAAAATACTGATAGGTAGCACCTGGTAAACTTGTTATTTTAGTTCTTAAAAATTAATTTGCTATCCTGTGGACAGCCTAGTTATAAAACAAAATGAGGGAACCAGTGAATATTGGGAAGGCAATGTTCTTGTGTTTATGTCTGTGTTTAATTATCAGTGTTTCTCCATTGTATGCAAATGATCAGCACAGAAGTGTGTTTCCTCGTGTCTATACACTTAGCAGGCCAGCTCTCTTTCTCACACCTCAGACATGTTTCCAGACAGGTTTTCTGATGTCTGATCGGTCAGCTGAGATGCCCACCATTACTGAGTCCCAGGCCTGTCTGGAGGAACTCTAGCCTGGGAGAATCTAAACATATCATTCAAAGGTCTCTGATGTTGGAAAGAAAGGAGGTTTTAGATGATTTTTGTTTTTGTTTGGACTTGGGTCAGTGCCTCCCATTTACAGCTGGAATGCGCACTGGATGGTTTCAGATGTGTTTTGGAAGACTGATGTGGGCCTCCAGAAAATCAGCCACAGTGGGGCCCCAGGAGACTCGGGAGCAGGTTATTATGTTAAATGTTAAGCAGGTTATAGCATGTTAAGTCTTTATCAGTGAATATTGATGCTGAACACTGAGACCATGAAAATTCTCCTCCTCTATGGGCAACCTCGGGCCTCCCAGACAATCTGCAGTCAGAACTAGTGCAGAGTAAGCCTTTCTTGGTGGCTTTTCCATCTGACTTTGACTCCAGATAGTAAGGATTCACCCAGGGGATTTCAAGTCAAGTCCAGGAACAAAGTTATACCTGTAAATGACATGAATGACTTATCGTTGGTAAATGGAAAGAAAAACGCTCCCAATGTGTAGAGCTATAGGAACAAGTGTTAATAGGGAGGCTCATATTTTGCCAATGGTGTCCCATGGATCATATAGGCTGTTATGAACAGTTTCCGTATCCTAGGATAAAAAGATGTCTTATAAAAGTATGACTCACTTTTGCTGTATTTTATGGGAGTCCACTTGTGGTGAATCTGCTTGTCCCATACCCTTTTAACTTTTGATCTCCTAGTATAAATTTCCACCTTTGTTAAAGAAAATGCAAAATCTAAAGGAGAATTTGGCTTCCCCCACGGGCACTAGTGATAAAGAACCCACCTACCAATGCAGGAGATGCAAGAGATATGGGTTTGATCCCTGGGTCAGGAAGATCCCCTGGAGAAGGGCATGGTAACCCACTCCAGTATTCTTGCCTGGAGTATCCCTTGCACAGAGGAGCCTGGTGGGCTGTGGTCCATAGGGTTGCAAAGAGTCAGACACGACTGAAGTGACTTAGCACACAGCAAAGGAGAATTGCAAACAGTTATTCAAGAATCATACCAAAACAAAAACTAGTTATCAACATTTGGAAGTCAGGAGATTACACCTAAGAATCCACATTTCTTATAAAACCAGCCTGTGACAGCACCGAACCTGCATTTCTGCATGGCAACAGCACACTGGAGCCACACTGAAGGGGAGCAGGCTCAGGCAGTAAAGCATCTGCCTGCAATGCGGGAGACCTGGGTTCGATCCCTGGGTCAGGAAGATCCTCTGGAGGAAGGCAAGAAAACCCTCTAGAGTATTGCTGCCTGGAAAATTCAACGGACAGGGGAGCCTGGCGGACTACAGTCCATGGAATGGCAAAAAGTCAGACATAACTGAGTGACTAAGCACAGCACACTGTGCTCCTATTAATGCATGCCCACTGTACTCATTAACATAACAAAGCCCATCCTTGAAGGCATTTGAATTTGCTGTCCCTGATCCATAGGAAAGGAAAGCAAGCTTCAACAATTTAAAAATTTTCTTCCTTGGGATACTAAAGAGGTTTTTTAAAAAGTTTTAAAAATTTGTAATGGAAATGAGTTATGGCAAGGGAGTGGAAATGGCCAGTGAAAATGTATAAATAAATGGGCTTTGCTAACTACAATTAAGTAAATTTGACAATAACTGGGTTTAGTGTTTCCCATGTCTGAAAGACTGACAGAATCACCAGAACTAGGTAGGCAATACGTGTTTAGTCTGTAGATATACTGCAAGGGGAGATGTTTCCCAAAGGATGGTGGCGTTTGTATTGAGTGTCTGCAACTAGGGCTTCAAAGGAGCCTGTATTCCACTATGGTCACCTTGTGAGGGAAGAAAGTTTCAGGTCCTGTAATATGACACAGGACAAGGAAACCGGAATGCTTTTGGATTTAGTTAGTTCTCATTCTCTCTTCAACTATTAGTTCCTGGAGGATATGGTCACCTGAAAGGGGTTCTTCATTCTCCCAGGACTACGCCCTTCTTTCAGTTTCCAATTGGTTATGGAAAAACTATTTTTTTTTATTTTGCAAATATGATCAGAAAAAATATTAAAATCATGGTATATGAAATGCAGACTTCCCTGGTGGCTCAGATGGTAAAGCGTCTGCCTACAATGCAGGAAACCTGGGTTCAATCCCTGCTTCGGGAAGATCCCCTGGAGAAGGAAATGGCATCCCATTCCAGTATTCTTGCCTGGAAAATCCCATGGATCGAAGAGCCTAGTAGGCTATAGTCTATGGGGTTGCAAAGAGTTGGACACAACTGAGCGATTTTCTTTCTTTCTTTCTATGAAATGCAACCTCTTTTCTGGTTTTTAATACTAAATCAGACAAAAAATTATTTTATACGTGTCCCTGTTTCTGACTCTCATAAATGCTTCACCTTTCCCATGCTTTGTATTCTCCTGCAATTCATGTCATACAGTCCTTTTTCCAGGAATCCTTCCATCTCATTAGGTTTTCCTTTCTTTCTTTTTTTTATTTCTCTGATGCTGCATTTTCCTTTTATTCTACAATCTGTGTTTAATTTTCCAGTCTTCTACTTTTATTCTTATTTTCCTTTTGTCAGTCTGCTCTCTTTTATTTTCTGTCTATTGTTTCATGTTCTGCCTCTTGGTGCCTTCCCTCATGTACTATTTCACATGGTCTGCTTATTTCTCTCTCCAGTTTGTTTTATTCCCTGACCATATATTTATGCCTCTTGCTTAAAAACAAACCGCTCCCCCCAAGTGGATTCTTTTGTTGTTGTCGTTCAGTCATTCAGTCAGGTCTGACTCTCTGCGACTCCATGGACTGTGGCACACCAGGCCTCCCTGTCCTTCACCGGCTCCTGGAGTTTGCTCAAACTTGTCCATTGAGTCAATGATGGCATCCAGCCATCTCCCCCTCTGTTGTCCCCTTCTCCTCCTGCCTTCAATCTTTCCCAGCATCAGGATCTTTTCCAATGAGTTGTCTCTTGGCATCAGGAGGCCAACGTATTGGAGCTTCAGCTTCAGCATCAGTTCTTTCAATGAATATTCAGGGTTGATTTCCTTTAGAATTTACTGGTTTGACCTTCTTGCAGTCCAAAGGACTTTCAAGAGTCTTCTCCAACACCACAGTTTGAAAGCATCAATTCTTCGGTACTCAGCCTTCTTTATTATGGTCCAGCTCTCACATCCATACATGACTACTGGAAAAACCATAGATTTGACTATATAGACCTTTGGTGGCAAAGTGATGCATCTGCTTTTTAATACTTTGTCTAGGTTTTTCATAGGATTTCTTCCAAGGAGCAAGTGTGTTTTAATTGCATGGCTGCAGTCACTGTCTGCAGTGATTGTGAAGCCCAAGAAAATAAAGTCACTGTTTCCATCTTCTCCCCATTTATTTGCCATGAAGTGATTGCAGTTTTCTTCTTAATCTCTTTACATGAACTCCACTTACAAATCAGGGCTTTTAATACCCTAAATTGGCAAAACCCCATAGTGAAATAAAGGTTTCCCCCAGTTTTCTTTAGAAAACTAGAAGTTTGTTTATTTTTTAAGGAATGAATATTCTTCCCAAGTGGTAGCTGCTGTGTGATAACCCTGGGGTACAAGTCATTATGTAGGCTCCGATCCTATTTTGTCCTTTTGCTCACTGTGTTACCTTCAAGAAGCCATAGTATCTCTGGATATTTTCCTCATCTTTGAAAGTTAAGGGTGAAGAACTTCCTTGATACTCAAAGTCTGGTCCTCAGACCAAATGTATCAGAGTCAGCTGGAAGCTTGTAGCACCAAACAAGCTCAGACCATACCCATACTTCTGACTTAGAGTCTACACTTTCACAAGAACCCTAGGTGACTTGTATGCTTATGAAGGTTTGAGAAATACAAACTGGGTAACTTCAGGCTTTTTCCAGGTTTAACTCTGCTAAAAATAGGTGAAAATTTATTTTAATAAGTTCAGTTCAGTCACTCAGTCGTGTCCGTCTCCTTGCGACCCCATGGACTGTAGCACGCCAGGCCTCCCTGTCCATCACCAACTCCCGGAGTTTACCCACACTCATGTCCATTGAGTCGGTGATGCCATCCAACCATCTCATCCTCTGTTGTCCCCTTCTCCTCTCTCCTTCAATTTTTCCCACCATCAGGGTCTTTTCCAGTGAGTCAGTTCTTCGCATCAGACAGCCAAGTATTGGAGTTTCAGCTTCAGCATCAGTCCTTCCAATGAACACTCAAGACTGATATCCTTTAGGATGGACTGGTTGGATCTCCTTGCTGTCCAAGGGACTCTCAAGAGTCTTCTCCAACACCACAGTTCAAAAGCATCAATTCTTCGGGGCTCACCTTTCTTTATAGTCCACCTATCACATCCATACATGACTACTAGAAAAACCATAGCTTTGACTAGACAGACTTTTGTTGGCAAAGTAATGTCTCTGCTTTTTAACATGCTGTCTAGATTGGTCATAACTTTCCTGCCAAGGAGTAAGTGTCTTTTAATTTCATGGCTGCAATCACCATCTGCAGTGATTTTGGAGCCTCCAAAAATAAAGTCTGACACTGTTTCCACTGTTTCCCCATCTATTTGTCATGAAGTGATGGGATCAGATGCTGTGATCTTCGTTTTCTGAATGTTGAACTTTAAGCCAACTTTTTCACTCTCCTCTTTCACTTTCATCAAGAGACTCTTTAGTTCTTCTTCACTTTCTGCCATAAGGGTGGTGTCATCTGCATATCTGAGGTTATTGATATTTCTCCCGGCAATCTTGATTCCGGCTTGTGCTTTTTCCAGCCCAGTGTTTCTCATGATGTACTCTGCATAGAAGTTAAATAAGCAGGGTGACAATATACAGCCTTGACGTACTCCTTTTCCTATTTGGAACCAGTCTGTTGTTCCATGTCCAGTTCTAACTCATGCTTCCTGACCCACATACAGATTTCTCAAGAGGCAGGTCAGGTGGTCTAGTATTTCCATCTCTTTCAGTTTGTTGTGATCCGCACAGTCAAAGGCCTTGGCAAAGTCAATAAAGCAGAAACAGATGTTTTTCTGGAACTCCCTTGCTTTTTTGATGATCCAGCAGATGTTGGCAATTTGATCTCTGATTCCTCTGCCTGTTCTAAAACCAACTTGAACATCTGGAAGTTCAGTTCATGGTTCATGTATTGTTGAAGCCTGGCTTGGAGAATTTTGAGCATTACTTCACTAGCATGTGAGATGAGTGCAATTGTGTGTTAGTTTAAATATTCCTTAGCATTGCCTTTCTTTGGGATTGGAATGAAAACTGACCTTTTCCAGTCCTGTGGCCACTGCTGAGTTTTCCAAATTTGCTGGCATATTGAGTGCAGCACTTTCACAGCATCATCTTTCAGGATTTGAAACAGCTCAAGTGGAATTCCATCACCTCCACTAGCTTTGTTCATAGTGTTGCTTCCTAAGGCCCACTTGACTTCACATTCCAGGATGTCTGGCTCTAGGTGAGTGATCATCTGGGATCATTGGGTCGTGAAGATATTTTTTGTACAATTTCTGTGTATTCTTGGCACCTCTTCTTAATATCTTCTGCTTCTGTTAGGTCCATACCATTTCTGTCCTTTGTTGAGCCCATCTTTGCATAAAGTGTTCCCTTGGTATCTCTAATTTTCTTAAAGAGATCTCTAGTCTTTCCCATTCTATTATTTTCCTCTATTTCTTTGCACTGATTATTGAGGAATGCTTTCTTATCTCTCCTTGCTGTTCTTTGGAACTCTGCATTCAAATGGGTATATCTTTCCTTTTCTCCTTTGTTTTTTGCTTCTCTTCTTTTCACAGCTATTTGTAAGGCCTCCCCTGAGAGCCATTTTGCTTTTTTGCATTTCTTTTTCTTGGGGATGGTTTTTATCCCTGTCTCCTATACAATAAGTGAAAAAGTAAAAATTGGGTTGCTTACAAGGCACAGTAAAAATCAGCCAAGAATCTTTGATAAAATGTCAGTGCCTTGGGGTCCTCCATCAGATCAACCAATTTGGAAACTCTGGGAAATTGTTTTCCTGTCCCAGGTGATTTTAATGAGCCAACCAAGACCCATTCAGTTGTCCTACCGGAACTTTTTTACCTTCTTTTCTGTTGCCATTTTTTTGAAGTGCTTTCCTCTGGGTGGGAAGTGAGTAATTACTATAGAAAGAGAAGAACTCCAAGCTATTTGGTTTTACGTGCTTCAACCCACCAAAAATTATTCTGGGGGAGGGTAAAGAGTTTAGGAAAGAATTTCTGAAGGTGACTATATATGTTTTTATAGCATTGTGGGAGCAAAAGAAGGTTCACTTTTTTTTTTTCCTTTTCCTCATGCTTCCCTCGGGCTTCTGGTGATGATGGGAGTGTTTGTGGTAGCAAGAAGGAAGGAACTCCTGGCCAGTGATAGACATGACATTGTATCCTGAGTCTTGGGAATGGGGGTGGATATTTCAGTGGGATGGTTTCATTTCATCATAACTTGGTGCTAGTGTTGCCGGGATTAGCACAACTAAGCCATATGCTATGATGGGGTACCAAGGATTAAGTTCCCATTTACTTTTAATTGTTTCAGGTTGTTGAACTTTAGCTGGTTTAAGAAAAATTGAAACCAACAGATTTTTTTTTTCTAAAACATACATTAAAATATTTTTAGTGTGAGAACTGGGAAAGTAATAGTCACCAAGTAGTCTGTCACAAGAGTGGAAGTTGTAAGAATACCATTATGGGCAAATTCTTTTATGTTCTAGTTTTCCAAGTTAGACCTTGAGACTGTTTTTAAAAATTGTTTACTTTTCTTAAGCCTACTTTTTTTTTTTCTTCCAGTGTACAATGAGAAACATGAGCAAATGATCATATTTTTGAAGTGATCAAATTTTTTGATCAAAAGCAAAAACTATATTTTCCTTAAACGTATTCTACTTAGTGAGTACACCACCTTCTTTTCTTGGTTTTCATATCCTGAGTTATTTCTGCATCATTAAGTTTATCTGAGGGGCCCCGATTCTGTCATCACGGGGAATTTCTGAAGTGTCACGTGGAAGAAGAAAGGCGTGAAGCAGAGTAAGATGTCATTTTGGTTGGTTCCTTGAGTGTTACTCCAGAAAGTGACATGAGTAGAGAAATACTGATCTGGTTGGACATCCATCTTTCCCACCATGTGGCAGAACCCCAAGCAGAATCCTTAGTAAAGGTTGGATGGTGGTCTCACTGTGTCAGGTCTCCAGAGAGTCTCTGGTAGCTATGGGCTTCATCACACATTGCTCAGAGTCTTGTGAAGACTCAATAAATATTTACTCATGGATTTATTGTAGCCCTGGTCACAACTGCAAAGTAGAAAACTTTTTCTTCAGCTGTGTTCTCTCCCTCACAGAAACGTGTCTTCCTAATGTTGGCATGGCTTTGTGCTCCTTCCTGCATCTTTGTCCTTTTTACAGTTGATGTAGGGAATCACTGCAACAACAACTTCAAACCACTCTGTTACTATTCTTTTTTTTTTTTTTTAGATAAAGAAATCTCTAAATTGACATGTTTTTCAATTGAACAGGGAATCTTTCTTTTACATTGTTTGATACTTCTCCTCAGCTTTCTTAATTCTTTTGTACAGGGGAAGAGACTCCAGTATGGCTATTTGATTTGATTTTTTGGGGGGGGGATTTCTAAAATATTTTTAAAAATCTTACCTCTCATTTAAAAAATAATCCATATTCCAAAGCTATATAAAAGTATCATTTCCCCATTTTCTCGGAACTTTCTAAAGAGAAAATGTCTTCCCCAGGTTTCTGTTGAGATAAAATGAGAGGGTGGTGATATTGGGTGTACCTGAGTGGTAGGAAGTACGGAAATATAGGTTAAACTTGGAAATCAAGCAAATCAAACTATTCTTTTTCCCTACACTTCTTAGGGTGTTTGGATTTTTCTGAGTCTTCAAAACCATGATGTCAGATAGAGGCATGTTTTGTGATGTTAAAATTTAGCTGCATGAAAAAAACTGATCAGATACCTTCACCGTGCATTTCATATAATACCTGTTGTGTTAGTTGCTAAGTCACATCTGACCCTTTTGCGACCCCATGGAGTATAGTCTGCCAGGTTCCTCTGTCCCTGGGATTTTCCAGGCAAGGGTACTGGAGTGGGTTGCCATTTCCTTCTCCAAGGGATCTTCCCAACCCAGGGATGGAATCCATGTCTCCTGCATTGTAGGCAAATTCTTTACCTCTGTATCACTGGGGAAGCCCTGTGTGTGTGTGTGTGTGTGTATGCATATATATTAACAAAAAAACTGATTCTTATCAGTTTCATTTCATGGGTCTGGAATCTTTCTGACTGTAAATTATTAGTACCTTCTAATTTATAATCATGGCTTTGGAGTCAATCTATACATCAAGAGGGGCTTCCCTGGTGGCTCAGGGGGTAAAGAATCTGCCTTGCAGTGCAGGAGACCTGGGTTCTATTCCTGGGTTGGGAAGATCCCCTGGAGAAGAAATGGCACCCCACTCCAGTATTCTTATTTTTTTAATTTATTTCTTCTTTTAATCGAAGGATAATTGCTTTACAAAATTTTGTTGTTTTCTGTCACACATCAGCATGAACCAGCCATAGGTATACATATGTTCCCTCCCTCTTGAACCTCCCTCTACACTCCAGGATTCTTGCCTGGAGAACTCCATGGACAGAGGAGCCTAATGGGCTACAGTCCTGGGGTCACAGATAGTCAGACATGACTGAGCAACTAACACTTTCACTTTCACATACATTAAGAGACAGCAAAAGCAGCTAGCTTGAACCAGTGTTCTGCACCTACAAACTCTGAAGGCATTCTGGTGCTTTTTTCCTCAAGGCTGCTGCTGAACTGTGGTGTAACCAGTTAAAACATACTCCAGCCTTATGAAAATTCTCATACCCTCATTAATGCTGTGGAAAATTTAAAGAACAACAAAAGTAGGCTTGGTGCTTGTTAGTTAGAATGTGATTTCTCCTGAGAGTATTTGGAATTTGCTGTGGGTTAATGAAAACTTCAGTTTCTATGCCCTGTCACCCGGTTTTCTTACTGGATGGTGTGTTTTTTCTCCCCCACTATTGTTTCCAGACTGCAGAGAGAAGTATGAAATAATGGGTGCTCTTTGAGATGGGATTCTTGCCTGGAGAATCCCATGGAGGGAGGAGCGTGGTAGGCTACAGTCCACGGGGTCGTAAAGAGTCGGACATAAGTGAGCTACTTTGCTCACTTTACTTTCACTTTGAGATGGGATGGCTTATTTTTTGTCTAGTTGTCAGATTCAAGTATTTGAGTTGTCTGACTTGTTAGCACAAGAGCTCGTGGAGAGGACGGTCAGCATGCTAACTCACAGTGTCTCTGAACTGCAGTCCTGCTCAAAGAAGAAGCCTAATAGGTGTGTCAGGATGAAAGTGAAGTCGCTCAGTCATGTGCAACTCTTTGCGACCCATGGACTGTAGCCTATCAGGCTCCTCCATCCATGGGATTTTCCAGGCAAGAGTGCTGGAGTGGATTGCCATTTCCTTCTCCAGGGGATCTTCCCGACCCAGGAATGGAACACGGGACTCCCGCATTGCAGGCGGACGCTTTACCGTCTGAGCCACCAGGGAAGCCCCAGGATGAGCTGTTCCTTATTTGGGAGCCTGTTCCATTTGGGATAAAAAAAGACAACCCACCTGCACTGCTTGGCAGTATTTGAAGGTGGTGAAAACACCAGCGATAAAGCTCTCCCCTACATTTGTTCTTCAGGCCTCAAGTTCCCATTGTTAAAGCCCCTCCTTTTAGTCAGGGTCATTGGTAATATGCAAAGAAGTGTCTGAGAAGACCAAATGCTTTTTTGTTCATGGGTTAATAGGTTGGATGATTTTGCTCTTAGAAAAAAGCTCTGAAGGAAGTGGACCCAGGAGAGTTTGCTTGTGGACTTAGAAGGAGAGTCCAGAACATGGGTTGCTGTAAAAAGTTGTCAGACCTTAGTAGGTGCGGCAGGGAAAGGGGGAGTGGGCAGCCCAGAAGTACCCAAGGAGATGAGTTTTTAAAGTAGGTGATTCTTAGGGACTTTTCTCATGGCCCAGTGGTTAGGACTCCTCACTTCCACTGCAGCGGGCATGAGTTCAGTCCCTAGTTGGGGAACTAAGATCTTGCCCATCACATGGTATACCCTGCTAAGTAAATAAAGTGGCTGAATCTCAGTTATTTCTCTGCTCTAATATGCCATAGAAATATGGTATATTTCTTAGCCATCTACCAACAGGCATTTCCTGAGCTCCTACTATGGGCCAGGCATTGTTCTGGTTGCTGGAGGTATAGCAGCAAATGAGCTGACAGAATTCCTGCCTTCAAGGAGCTAACATTTTAGTAAAAGAGTTCTTTCTCCCTTGTTAAGTTTGAGATGGCTGTTTACGGCAAGGACAGTTTAAATGGGAGACGTGTCATGTAAAATATATGCTTTGTCTTGGCAAATCCTTGAGGAGAGATTAGAACGGTGGGGGGAAAAAAAAGCCCTGAGTAACATTCCCTCTGTTTCCACCTTTCTGTCAGGTCATAGATATAAATTACAATTCTGGCCCTCGTTCACCCTCACATAGCTCTCTGGCATCCTTCCCCATTCTCTGAACAAGAGAGGAATGAGAAGGTTATTTGGAAGGTCATTGTTCTGAGGAGTTGTCCTGCTCCAGTTACCAGAGAATCTTGAATTTCATTTGTAGAGACTGAAAGGCAGCAGGGGCAAACGCATGATGAGGAGTCAATTGGTGAAGAGACCCCCGGAGATGGGAAGCATATGGAAAGTCAGCCTCGTGATTTGCTCCTTTAAAAAGAATAGGCTGTGGAAGATTTTGAATCCTTCTCTGAGTACAAGGCAAGTGTCAGCGGCTGTTTTCAGGAAGACTCAAGGAACTCCGCCTTCCTCCACGTGAGACGGGGGCCGTCTGGCCTTAAGTGGTGCAGCGAGGAGAACTTTGTTGTGCCTTCTTTCTCAGACACTCATTCTGGAACCCAGCAGAATTTCTAGCTGTGCATCCATCCCGTCCTGGGTGTGCTGCAGAAGTGAGTAGTGTGTTACCGTGGAACCTTGCTCTGGCTCAGGAAAATTTTCTCTTGTCCGAGAAAAATAGGAGCAAGTTCCTGAATGCATTGAACAGACGGGGGAGGTATTTCTTTTCAGTAGATAGTGTGAGAAGCCTTGATTCAGGGTCCCTGCTTCTCAAAATGTGGTCCTAGGTGCTTAGTAGATGTGCAGAATCTCAGACCACACCCCGGAATCAGGAGGTTAAATTGGGGATACTGGCCAAGGCGCTGCCTCTTCCGCCCTCACTTTTCTGTGTCTCTCACTCTCCACTGTCCCCCACTCCACAGAGGCTACCCTCACGAATGGTACTGTGGGCTTTAAGGTGAGGCAACAGGCCACAAACATTCAGTTCTTCTTTAAGCAACCAGTACCCCAAACCCAGATGAGTATAAGTCACAGAAAACAAAGGAATGTTCTCATTTCAGACAGGCCTAGAGTCTGTGTTGGTTAAACCTCAGGAAGCCCACTAAAAGCCCCCAGACATGTTAGGGTGTGAATTTGGAATCTGTACCTCTTCACATCTTTTTGGCTGGCTTTACCTTCAGTTTACCAAAACATGGAAACTTCTTATGGCATTCTACCCATAAAATGAGGAAATTGCTGATGTTTATCTCAAACTCAAGCCCCTAAAGCAAACACTATCCCCAACCACACTTACCTAAATAACACTTTACATGAAAAAATGAACCAAGATATTGGTTCCCTGGAAGTTAATATAAGTGAAGTTTTCCTTCTTGGAAAATAGAAACAATATTGAGTTCTTTTGATTATCACAGGCCTCTTGAGTAGAAGTCAAAACTCTTCATTTAAAGTTTTATCTAGCTAAGGGGATTTCCTGTTTGGGGTGTTATTGTTCAGCTGCTCATTTGTGTCTGACTCTTTGTGACCCCATGGACTGCAGCTCACCATGCTTCCCTGTTCTTCACCATCTCCTGGAGTTTGCTCAAACTCACATCCATTGAGTTGGTGATGCCATCCAACCACCTCATCCTCTGTTGCCCACTTTTCCTTCTGCCCTCAATCATTCCCAGCATCAGAGTCTTTTCCAATGAGTTAGCTCTTTGCATCTGATGGCCAAAGTATCGGATCTTCAGCATGAGTCCCTCCAATGAATATTCAGGGTTGATTTCCCTTAGGGTTGACTGGTTTGATCTCCTTGCTGTCCCAGGGACTCTCAAGAGTCTTCTCCAGCACCACAGTTCGAAAGCATCAATTGTTTGGTGCTCAGCCTTCTTGCCTTCTTTATGGTCCAACTCTTATCCTCACCTCGAATGGTCCTGACCTTCTAGTTTTTTGTGAGTGAACAGTAAAGTCACCTTTGCAAATTTATGCTATAATTGTGTGTGTGTGTGTGTGTGTGTGTTTAAAGAGGAAACAGTTACAGAGCAAGAGCAAATTGAGAACGAGAAGAAAAAACAATGAATGAGAGGAATGAAGCTTCCTGTTGAGCCCCAACTTCATTCTTTCTTGGTGGCAGCAACGAGAGCACAGATAGTGATTTTTTGCAGAACACTGTATCAAAAGGAGTCTGTTTTATTAGCAAAGTTGAGCCAGCTTTCCCAGGTTGGCCTCAGATGATCCATCTTGATCTTAATACATGATCTTCAGCCAGCAAGGACATATATATTGAAATGTTTCATATCGTCGACTACTTTTCTGGGTCTGTCAACCGTCTCAAACTCATAGCATTGTGACAGTAAACGAACCTAGGGCTCCCTGTCAAGAATAACTGGCAGTTTTCTATGAGTAGACTGAGGTACAGAAACATGGCACCCTGTTCTATCTTGTTCTATTTTGAGATTAGAGTGCATAGGATCCTCTCCACTCTTACATTCTTGGCTCTTTTTTTTTTTCTGGACATAGGCTTAATATACTTTTTGTGTGTACGTGTGGACATTTTTTCATTTCTAGGTTCTTGGCTTCATTGTAAAGTCAGTTGAGGGGCCAAAAAATCTCAGAGAGACAGACTATTTTTTTAGTAGGAGTTTATCTTCTGTTTGGGGCTGAAGGAGAAAAAACTTAGCAATGTCCCTTTCCCCCCAAATCTGATTTAGCTGATTTCTAGGTTACCTAAATCAACCTGAAAGTTCTAAATAAGCATTGTTTTTGTACCAAAGAGAACAAAGCTATACTCAGTGGTGTCTGCTCTTACACCTGACTGCCAGGCTGTCTGCTCTCCTTTCTTTCAATGTTTCCAGCAGCCTAAGGAGTGAATCTAGTAGAAAAGAAATTTCACTCAGTTACCATCCAAAAGCGTGAACAGCAACAGCAGTGTTCATATTTTTGAATGGTAACTATGTGGTAACATCAACTCATGTATTTTCTTTCAAGTTAATAATCCCACAGACATCCTTGTTGGCTTATTTTATTCTGGGAAATTGTTAGAACTGTAATTAGCCTCATGACTTAGAGCTGTGACTTTTATAAGTGTCTCCTGAAATGAAGTTTTGGTACTAAATGCTCTGGAATGGATTTGACTATAGATGTTAATGAGAATTTCATTCATTGTTGTTCATCAGAAAGACAGCCTCAGCCTCCGTTCTCACCCCCCTCTCCTTCTCAGAGACTAACTGAGGAAACATTTTTAAAAGTATGCCATTTGAATTAGGAAATAACGTTACTAAACAAGTTTTGGTGGGTGGTGGGTAATCACTGAAAGGCCAGTTTGTTCAGGAAGCAGGAATTAACACCTCTGGTGGGCTGCCGTCTATGGGGTCACACAGAGTCGGACACGACTGAAGCGACTTAGCAGCAGCAGTGGAAAAAAAGTTGCTACAAAGCCTTAAGTATCTAGAAATGATGAAGTTTGGATTAAGCCTTTAAACAGGAAAGGAGAGGGTTGGATGGAGAGCAGCCCTGCGTTGGAAGCCCCGTGAACAACTGCTAGCCCCAGTAAATACCTTTTTCTCTCAACACAGAGAGGTTAAAATGGCAGCACAATTCAATGTAACCTTCCTTCTTTTATCCCAAAGGCCAAAGACTTTATTAAAGGAAAAGAATCCATTTTGCCCAGCCATTGTACATGACTCTACAGGTCTTAGACATAAGCCACGAATCAGTTCTGGAAACAGAAAACTAATCCAACTGACCACTTGAGGGAGGTGGTGGGTTATCTTATTTGGAAAAAGGAACCCAGATCTTTTTTAAAAAAAATAGTAAGCAATTTAAAGAACTTTGAAAATCTCCTGTGACCTTTGGGTGACAAAGAGATGACAGGAACCCAGACAACACCCTCTTCTCCACTTGGATCTATTCTCTAATTTTCCTATTAAAATAAAATAGATTTACTGAACACTTGTGATGGCCTGTTTGATGGATCACTTTAAGAGAGAGAAAGGGGCAAAGTATGGGTAGTTTATTTTTATAAATCAGTTTTAGTTTTTTTTATGAAATAAATGAACAAGAAGCCCATTAAAATAGTGGTTACAATTCTTCTTTTTAATTGTTTACTCTATTAAGGTGACAATACTTGACAGTTTGATATATGAACAGTGTTCCCTTGCCTGACATAAACATAAATTATAGCATAAGAATGTGATAATCCTTCAGCCCTTCATTCACTCACCCAGGTTAAATGTAGAACTTGGAGAGAAATCAAAGTTATATTTACCTAGATTCCAACAACTGCTCCTTCTTGTTTAATGGTGGCTGAAGAAAAGTTAGCTGAGATAAAGGGTAAAATGGGTCAAGTCCAGCAAAGCCATTGTGTTTCATCAGAGCTAAGATGCAAATTCAAATCATTAAAGCCAACTTTAATGTCCAAATATCATCAGTTCATGTATTTCTTTTTTCCCATAAATGATACTTGAACTTGAGATCATTCTTCTTGGAGTGAATTGCAGCATTATAAATCCCAATTTTCACAGGGATTATATGTAAAATTATTATAGAAACAGGAATTATTAATTAGTATTTTCTTTCTTTAATACACATATATAGTGTATAGAGTCAAACAATAGAAAATTTATAATGAAAAACAGCAATACCCTTTTCCACCACTTTTTTATTACTAGCTAGTTTCATGCAAAAATGAAACCAGTTATTTATTTATTTAGCTCTTTCTTCTGACATATAACTCCACATGTCTAAATAACCTGTTTATATAGTACTTTCTTGTATATGTATGAATAAGTTTTAGCTATTTTCTATTGCTTCCACTTAGAGGAGGACAGAATCCAGTCCTATCAATTCTCTAGATACCACTTGACATATATTTCCTATTTCTTCATCCTCTAAATATAGTCAAGTCATCCCTTTTAGCTCATCCCATGTTCAGGGTTAAGTTTGTTATGACTGTAAATGCTGCACACAGCTGAGCTAAGCAGGGTGCTCTGACCTATGTTTTCAACTTTTTGTTTTCCTAAATGAAGAGTTGTATCATTTTTTTCATTAACTTATTTTTATCTAGTTAGTACTGATTCATCCTTTAAATCTCAGAGAGAAGTATACAGCCCTACTCAATAGATTCAAAACATGAGTTTCACTTTTTGACTAGCCATCCCCTTCCCTGCCTCCACAAATTGGGGATTGTCTTTATCCTTTTCTGTCTTTGCTCCTGTTTCCCGAATTATTCTTTCTTTTTTAGAGTGGGGAGGATTCATTTCCCAGTTATTATGCTTCCTAAGAAAAGCTGGATGAAAAGAAATGTATTTTTTTTCTGCCTTTATATTTTATTTAAGTTTGGCTACTTATGGCATTTTGGATGGAAATTATTTTCCCTCAGAATTTTAAAGGTGTTGTTTCAATTACTTTCTACCTTCTATTTTGTTTTTATGAAGCCCAGTGTTACTTTAATGAATAATCCTGCACATGGGATTTACTTTTTTTCTCTGGAAGTTTTTAGAGTCTTTGCTTTATTTCTTAAGTACAGAAATTTCATACAGAAAATAAATTTTTTTTTCTCTCACTTATTGTTCTGGACACTTAATGGAATTTTTCAGTCTTGGAAACACATACCTTTTGTGATTTTTTTTTTTTTTGGTGTTATTTTTGTGTACTAGTTATTTGACCATTTCTTTGCTTCAGTTTATCCATTCTCTCTTTGTAGAACTTCCGTTATTCAGATATGAGAATTGAATTGTGTCTCTAACTTTCCAAATTCCTTTTAAGTTAGTTGAATGTTTTATGTTCACGGGGGTGACACATTTTCTCCACTTTATCCTCCACCCTTTCCATGGAGTTGCTTTAATATTTCTGCCATTTTATTTTTAGATTTCAAGAGTTCCTTTATGTTCTCAAAATATTCCACATTAAAAGCAAAAAAGACAAAACCTATAACATTTTTCTGTGTTTCACCAGATGTCATAATGCCATTAGCACTCTAAAGATATTTATTATGATTTCTCTGATGTTTTTGTGTTGGACAATGGGGTACAGGACCCAGAGGGCCCTTCAAAGAAGGCCCCATGGCCCCCACTCTGGGAGTGCTGTGAGCAGAGAATCTTCAGCTGTTGGCCCTTCAAGGATCATCTCAGCTACAGAGAGCTGCCTCACGTAGGATCACTCCCCTTTCTTGGATGATTCATATCCAAAGATACGTCCATATGGAGTATGAATGGTTAGGCATCTTGACCCAACATGGGGTAACTCTGAAAGGCTCTTGTGACCCCTGAGACTGAGGCTGAGTCTGTTATTGGCTGTCCTTTGCAGCTTGATTTCTCCCTGTCCACTCTTGCTTTCATCCCCTCCAAGGACACTCCACAGTAAGCATCTTGCGCACTTGTCTCCATCTGAGCATCTGCTTCCCAGGGAACCAAAGCTACAACTGTTCTTGTTTCTAGGCAGCATATCTGTTTCTCCTAAGTTACCTTTATTCTGCTTATTCGTTTTGGACTTTGACATTCATGCTAGAGACTTTCTATCTGATCTTATTTGAATGTAGAATTGATGGGAAGCTTAAATGTGCGTGGCATATGTGTCCTTAGCGTCACCAGGTAGAAACCAGGGAACCAGCTGTTTCTTTGGTGTCTGTGGGTCTTTTGGATGCAGTCTTCCTCCTTTCTCCTTCTTGGAGAGCATAAACCTGGATAACAGCTTTCTACAACCTGATGGGAGAAAGATCTGGGAGTCCCACTGTTAGTATAAATATTGTAATGTAATATTCTAGGTTTTTAGTCTGGAGTCTCTGCTCCAATTTCCACTCTACTAAACTTCTCTGTTATGAACTCTCTAGAGAATTCTCTTTATTCTTTCTTGTTTTTTTTTTTTTTTTTTCCTACTAGAGTGTGGGAGGGGCATTCTCAAGGTATATGGAACTGGGAAGTGATTTGAAGTATCTGTTTTTTTCCTTATACAAATTTTCACCCAGTTCCTTTGTCGTCAGCTCCCTAACTCTCCAGAGGTGTACCTCTAGAACATGATCCTTTCTAAGTACTGCAGTAGGAATTATGTTGCTTCTTGTGGAATACCTTGCCCCTGTAGGGCTTCAGGCTGTCTCTCCTCTCAGCTAAATCAGTTACTGTTCATCCATCAGCTTTCCATCTTCCAACATTTTGTTGCTATTTCTCACCTGCCATCATCTCTGCTTCTATTTTATATTTTAGTTCAGTTCTCTTTTTGCTTCTTTATTGTTATTTAAGTGGAGCTTGAAAGAGAATGGGTATACACACAGGCTTTGCTCGAACTAATTTAAATCAGTATACTCTTACTACAGAGAAGGCAATGGCACCCCACTCCAGTACTCTTGCTTGGAAAATCCCATGGACGGAAGAGCCTGTTAGGCTGCAATCCATGGGGTCGCTAAGAGTCGGACACGACTGAGCGACTTCACTTTCACTTTTCACTTTCATGCATTGGAGAAGGAAATGGCAGCCCACTCCAGTGTTCTTGCCTGGAGAATTCCAGGGACGGGGGAGCCTAGTGGGCTGCCGTCTATGGGGTCGGACAGAGTCGGACATGACTGAAGTGACTTAGCATAGCATAGCATACTCTTACTATACCAAATCAATGGCATGTGACAATGTGGACCATGTCTTCTTTTCAGAAACACATTCTTGTTGGCTTCCAGGACAACACATTTGCCTAGTTTCTTCCTACTTTGCTGGCTGTTCATTTTCACAATACGTTTTTTAATCTCATTTCTTTAAAGACAATCTTAACATGAAAAAAAGAAAAAACCCTCAAGATAGGACAATTCTACTAAATAATATTAAATGGGATAAATATCTTTAGGTGACACAAGTGAAAGACTAAATGCCAGATTTCTAATCTAAGATTTCTTTTTAAGGCTAAACGGACAGCAAAGATTAACTGTGACAATTCACAAATAAAAATGAAGCACATAGATCTCTTTTCAAAGATAATCATTTAGCACTCAAACAAGTGCAAATGAGTTTAAAATTTCTCATTTCTGAAATATTATGATGAAATCTAAACATTTGAACATCTGAACATATTTTAATTTATTGATCTCTAATAATTAAGGCAGAAAACTTAAAAAAATCACCAGAATTGAGATCCATGCTTTTTTGAGTTTCTTTTCAGTTATAGACAATTTCTGTAAATGATAGAATTTTGCCAAAACCATTTTCAATACCAGAAAGAGCAGGAGAATTTTTATAAACTTCATAAAAGGAAGACTCAATATGCTTGAATCAGAAATAAACGTTCAAACCTGCTTAATTCAAATAGAATACACTATGTGATAAAGTGATTAAAGGTAGTTTGGAATGAAATAGGATAAAATATAACTTTATAGAAAAAGCACCAATGATTGTATTTCTTGATCATTGACCTGTGAAATCATATTTTTGGAAATATTTTATTTGTCTTCTTAGATAATCTGCACAGATTTCCTGTTGTGAATATGTATTTAAAATTTAAAAATACATACCAGTGTATTTTATGCCTTTCAAATTTGAATATGCATCTGAGATATTGTGTATCATTAATACACAATGGATTTTCCCTGAAATCCAAACCATAGTAACTGCTGCCATTAACTAGGTAAATATGCTTCACTCATTGGATAGTTTATCATGTTTACAGCAAAGATGCATTGGCCTGAAAACTTTAGTGTTAGGTTTATAAACAATTTCCTAAAATGTTAGTTCTTAAATTGACTTGTTCCAGTCCAGAGCTGTAACACATAGAAGCTAGAAGAATACATATGTTTTCAATTCTATTGCAAAATTAATGAGGAGTTGTCTATCTCTCTTCAACAACTGTATGTACATGTGGTTGATATGAGTCTAAGACAGGTGTTGAATCTTCAGTCACTTGGCCACACAGCTCTATGGTTTACAAATCATGGGAATTGCTTGTCTTAATTTGACCACTAAAGCTCTGTCCCATTGTTTTTTCATGTAACAGAAACAAGACTTGAATGACAAAACCCAACTAATTACAAAATTTAATTTAATAGTTTAAAGCGCAAAGGGCATTCCCTAAGCAGTAAAATCTTTTTGTTTGGAAAATTTTAAACAAATTATATTTTAGTCTATGTTTCATTATTTACATAATAAGAATTTACAAGAACTCAATTTTCTCAAGATTTAAACTGCCCATTGTTCCATAAATAGGACACACATTTAGAAAGATGAGCTTTTTTTTTTTTTTTTAATATTTTAGTGATTACTTCTGGATCAAAACATAGAACTCTTTTATTATTTGATGTTACCAGAATTTTGCCTTAGATAATTTTTTAAAATCTCTTTTGTAAGATTAATAATATAAATACTTTTATCAGTTACTTCTTTAAACTACTACTTTAAATTTAAATTTTGTATATGGGTGAAATGTCCTTCTGGCTCAATAACTGAACTGGTAGAAATGTCTCACCTAAATCTGCTATCTTCTTTTTGTTAGAAAGATTCATAATCCATAACACTAAGAGTTGGAAATGCATGTGATGACCTGTTGTCTCATTCCTGTCTCTGTTTTTTAATTTCTTGCTAAAGATTACCTTGCTAATATTGACAATTACCTTGCTGAATATTACCTTGCTAATTGACAATTACTTTGCTAAATACATCACCCAAATTCTGTTTTGTTACTCCCAGTGATGGGGAAATTTCTATTCAATTTAGGCATCTTGGGTCATGCCTGGGTCATTACCAGCTATTTTCACCTTAATACAGATTCCTACCTATCAAAGTGTTTTGTAGGTTGGACCATGAAGCAAGAAGACTTAATCTTAAAAGGTTCAGGAATGTAAATTGACCAAGGTGAACTCTGACCTACAAGAAAAGGGTACCATTGTTCCCATGGGATTGTGATTACGGTAGTTAATAGAAAAGATTGTCAGCCATGTTGTCCCTGAAAGTGGGGCATGGAGACTGGTTAATGTCAATATCCTGACTCGAGAGTGTTCTGGGGTCTGGCCTGTTTTCAGGAGAACTGAGGCAACTGAGATAGCTTACTGAGCCAGGCTTCTCACTACCTTTACTTTCTTTTCTTCATGGATTCCTTCATTTTAATGATTTTTTGTCAACACTTAACGGTAAGAAATAAGATCTACTAAAAACATAGCAAGTCATCCTGTTAGCAGATACTTGAAGAACAAACTCCTTGGATACTATCAATGAATTTACAAACTGGTGGAGATAAGAGACAACCAACTCATAAATAAAACATGAAAGCTTTTGTAACTTTATAGAATGAAGTATTATAGTGACATAAACTCTAGAACGCACAGATTCATCAAAGCAGAATGAGGTTGAAAAAGTTCTGCAAAAGAGAAGGAAAGAATATGATTTTGCAGGATTGAGAGAAAGCTTTGGGGGAAGGATGAGGTGTTTCATGAGGTAGAGGTATCCTTGCTGTTTAGTCAGCTCAGTTTTGTCTGACTCTTTGTGACCCTATGGACTATAGCCCAGCAGGCTCCCCTGTCCATGGGATTCTCCAGGCAAAAATATTGGAGTGGGTTGCCATTTCCTTCTCCAGGGAATCTTCCCGACTCAGGGATCAAACATGCATCTCCTCCATTGACAGGAGGATTCTTTACCACTGAGCCACCAGGGAAGCCCAGAGGGATCCTTAGGTGGTCTGCAAATCTCCACAGAGCAGAAGGGTCAAGGAAGTTAATCCATACCCAGAGCCTTGCTGTTTGGGGCAGACTTTCTTCTTTCCTCCACTTTTTGGTTCTTTTTATCCAGAAAATTTGGACTCTGCTTCCCACTCAGGTGTATCTGGAACAGGATTGCTTTGCTTGCACATGGGCTGTTGGGACTTGATCAATGTTGTCTTCAGCAGTCTCTTTCTGGAGCACTCTGTTCATCTCATTTTCCCCTACATGGTCTGTGCTTGAGATAGCATGGCTTCTTGAGCCCCTTGCTCTGTAATATGGCTCCTCTTTTGAGGATTTGAACTCCTTCCCTTGGACACCTGCAACAGGGCAATATCCTTCCTGTGAGATTGCTGCTTCATCCCTGGTGCAGGTAGGCAGACAGCTTTGCAGATTCACTCTTAGAGGAATCATGCTTACGACTCAGTGTTCAGGCCATTTCTTCAGCTGAGAGTGACTATTCAGGAAATGAATTGACTCATTGTGTCCTTCCACCTGCAGATCACCTTTATTATTTTACAGTTTCTCCCCAGTCTCTGAGTATCAGCAAGGCTGCATCCATTGAGAAAACCTTTATGTATTCTATAATTAAAAGGCCCAATTTCAAGCCTGTTTTAAAGCTGGGGATGTTGCATTCCACCTATCCCCCTGCAGGATGTTGAGGCTGGTGACACTGGGAAGCCTTGACAACAAGGGAATTCATGCACCCCTCCCCCAACACTGCTCACCACCCCTCCCCCCAACCCACTGCAGGCTTCTTGGACTGATGGCATTTCCTAATATAGCAGGGGTGAGATGACTTACTTTGAAAATAGAATTAAAACTTTCCCTTTTTAGGAGCAAGCACCACTTTGGCAGCACCATCAGCCCCAAGCACATTAGTTCTTGTGGTCAAAATATTAACAGGGTGCTTTGTTAACAAAACGTTCAGGTCATGATAAGGCCAACAAAGGAACTGTAAGACTTTATGAGCTGAGTCTTTCCAAATAGTGCTCCAAGTCCAAAGTACTGAGTAAAACTTTCTCCTGTAAACAAGGCCCGAACGAGAGCGGGGTGAAAGCTTTCACGAGTTGGCCGAGGTGTCAGGGTGTCGCATTGACCAAAATAAGCCACCTCATGAAAAGTAGGAAACGACTGATGGGTTCATAAAGTGTGCAACTCTCTGAAAGGTTCCAGTAAAGCAGCTGAGATAGGCTTATTAATTAGCCTTCTTGGGCAGCGTAGGAGAGCGGGGAGCCCTTTAAAGAGGTCCCAGGGAGTGCTAAGTGCTGTGGAAGTTTATTGCTGTGCCCATAAACAATGGCTGTGGACAGGGAATTGAAAGGAGATCCTGTGAACTGCAGGACACCTGCTCAGGGAACTCATCTTTATGAAACCTTCCCTGACTGTAAACTCTGTTTGCTTTCCGATTCTATCACCTTGGCATTTCAAACAAGAAATCTAAGTTTAATTTTTAGTGTGTATGTGGTGCTTTGTCTATTTAATGAGAGGGAGGAAGAGAGGTGAGAGAGATAAAGGGAGGAAGAAAGAAAGAGAGAAGGAGAGGTTGGGGGATGGTTGATGCCCACAACCTGGAGAGAGACCTTTAACCCTAAGGGCAACCCCCAGCTCTCTCTCCAGGAGTCTGTCTTGTCCTCTGTAAAATAAGGGAATTGGACAAGGTATCGCTTTGATTTTGGAAATCACTACCAATTCCTTATGTTTCTGAGTGCCCTGACACACTTTATTTGGCATTATAATTATCCTGGAGGTAGGTGAAATAGAAAACATTTATCATTGTTCAGTCACTCAGTCGTGTCCAACTCTTTGCGACACCAGGGACTGCAGCATGCTAGGCTTCCCTGTCCTTCACCATCTCTCGGAGCCTGCTCAAACTCATATCAGTGACGCCATCCAACCATCTCATCCTCTGTCGTCCCTTTCTCCTCCCGCCTTGAATCTTTCCTAGCATCAGGGTCTCTCCGCCTTAAGGAGGAGTAACCTGAGCCTCAGAGCAGTCAGGTCATGAACTTACGAACTGCAGCAAATACCTAACACAAACTGGGTCAAGGACTTGGGCATTTTGATTTCTACCTCTTTCTATACCTCTCAAAAATTGTAGTTTAGATAGTCTAGAGTTCTTCCATTTAAGTACTTGAAGGCAAAGAGAACATTGTGTCTCTACTGTGCAGCTGCTGTGGATCCAGCTGTAATTCTCCACAGCTTAATGAAGCTGCTCATTGAAGCTTAGGTGACAATGGTCTTGCTTGGAAGTCCATGGTATAATAATGATAGTAATGCTAGTTTTTTGAACTGCTACACTGTGCCAGAATCATTACATACATCATCTCGTTTGCTATTCATTTTGAAGAAGAGGCACCTGAAGCTCAGTGGCAAGAGATGGCATGTGGAGGAGGCCAACCTTCCGTGTGTGTGTATGTGTGTGTGTTTCTTTCTCTCAGTGTTTCCTCCAGCTCAGAATTCAGACCCTTTCTGGTTCTCTTGGGCTTCCCTGGTGGCTCAGAGGTTAAAGCGTCTGCCTGCAATGCGGGAGACCTGGGTTCAATCCCTGGGTCCGATCCCTGGGTCTGATCCCTGGGTCGGGAAGATCCCCTGGAGAAGGAAATGGCAACCCACTCCGGTACTCTTGCCTGGAGAATCCCATGGGCGGAGGAGCCTGGTGGGCTACAGTCAATGGGGTCGCAAAGAGTTGCACACGACTGAGCGACTTCACTTTCAGTTTCACTTTCTGGCTCTCTGAATTGGAGGAATGCACCTAGAACAGAGTGTAGGTCCCATCCACGTTATGGGAGGATTCAGCAGGAAGGGTGGGTTCCAGGAACCGGGGAAACTCTACTTAGGTCTACTATAGTTTTGCTATGGGAGTCAAGTGTTTGCTCAGAAAGTGAGACTGCATAGTAAGTAGGGTGAAGTCAGACCATAGGCAACCTCAGAAAAGCATGACACAGGGATGGTAGCTTGTTTGCATTGAGCAGAAAGACGTGACAAGCTTCCCAGTGGCAATCTGTGAGGACTGATGGTCCAGAGCTGGCTCCATCTCCCTAATTCCCTGATGCATTGGCACAAGGAAACAGTTTGTGGCTCTGTTCTAGGGGGTGAGCTCCTGGAAGTCTGAGATTTTACTTGTGCTGCCAGCTTGGTGGAAGGAGCTTCTTAGACTCGTAAAGTAATATGAGATATAGAAAGTATAATTTTAATTAGTTACCTATCTCACATTATAGGCTGTGATACATATTTCTATAGGCGATTTCACAGTATTTCCTGTAGAGCCCAGTGATGGAGAAATTGAGCCGCTATTCAGTGCCCTACACTTCAGGCATGCTGGACTCAAAACAACCAATCGCATACGAATAAATGTTTTCTGATGTTTGACTAGCAGTTAGTGTCCATCCTTTAAATTAGAGAAAGTCACTCAGTCATGTCCTACTCTTTGTGACTCCATGGATGTAGCCTGCCAGGTTCCTCTGTCCATGCAATTCTCCAGGCAAGAATACTGGAGTGGGTAGCTTATCCCTTCTTCAGAGGATCTTCCCAACTCAGGAACTGAACCGGGGTCTCTTGCATTGCAGGCAGATTCTTTACCAGCTGAGCTACCAGGGAATAGTAACTCGGCTACTATTTAAATTAAGGTTGCAAACTTGATTTTCATTGGCTTATTCTTTCATTTAACTTAATATAAATTGTATTTTCATAGCTTAAATTGACTTTGTGCTTTAAAGTTTGAGTTATAAATATAATATATTTATATATGGTTTTATGATGGCACATATTTAAAAAACATTAAGTATATTTAGGGGCTTCCCAGCTGGCGCTAGTGGTAAAGAATCCACCTGCCAATGCAGGAGACAAGAGACACAGGTTCAATCACTGGGTTGGGAAGATCCCCTGGAGGAGAAAATGGCAACTCACTCCAGTACCCTTGCCTGGAGAATCCCATGGATAGAGGGGCCTTGTGGGCTGCAGTTGCAAAGAGTCGAACATGACAAGTGACTGAGCAAGCAAGCAAACAAATATATCTAGTATCAACACTGGGGTTCTTGAAATCATCTCTTTCTTTATGGCCTACTGAATTTGAGGAACATTGTTCTAATTCAAGGGAATGATTCTAATTGAAGTTGTTGAAGGTGGGGAAGGATGATAAAACGAGATAGATCAGTTGGGGAAGTGTTTTGGAACAGTCCCTGGAAATAAGTCACCTTTCTTTTTCTATTCAAAATGTTCTGTGGATAACTTAGATTTGGTTTGAAATATTTGTTTGGTTATATGATTTATTTCTAAGTGAGGAGTAAAGTCAGTAAGGTTGGCTTAGATAAACTGTTTGGGTCAGCAAAGTTTATCCTATTCTTTCAGTCTTCCTTAGAATGCCATCCCAGATCTCCCCTTGGTGTTCTTTACTCTCCTTTTTGGAGACCCTTCACCTTCTGGAATGATCAACAATCTGGTGAGGAGCCAGCCCTCATCTGCATGTCCTAACCCTAGGCTACTCTCAACTGTCCACCTACAAATAAATATTGAAAATCTGCTGAGCCTGTATAGTTTAAGGAGAGTCACTTATTTTCTCTTACTGGTATGCTTTTCTAATTTAAAAAAAATTCTCCTATTCATTAATTTTCTTACCTAGTGTTCTTCTAACCTCTTCCTTTCTGCTTCCCATGGTAAAGCTTGCCGATTTAATGAATGATTCCATGATTTAAGGTAATAGCGTTAGGGTTTAGTTAGCCCTCCATATTGGCTTGTGTGTTTTAAAAGAGTCTTCTGAAGGAAATGCTTTAATCCAGAAGATTAACTTCAATTATGAGACTTTGGGTCCTGTGATTTTGGGGGGATTGGTGAGGTCTTGAAATCTTCCATGGCTTACCACATAACATGATGTAGGTAGCCTACTGGTTTATAATAAAGAGGACAGAACACCTCCATTTATTTTAATTAGACACATATTCTAGGCACAGAATAACTGTATCTTTATTTCATTTCATCTAGCTTAAGCACGCAGTGGGATTTTCTTCACTAAATTGCAAAAACACTCTGCTTAGGGATCTACAAGAATAGCTAAATGAAATTCAAAATCAATCAACCAGTTTAACTGAATTCCTAAAATGTATTTTGATTCAAGAAGTGGGATCTGAAATTAAAAAGCTATACCAAATAATGCTTTTGGAAAACAAAACAATGTAATATTTTCATTACATTTTTCAGGTGACTACAAATTGTAGACTTGAACATCGACAAATTACAATTAAATATCACCTAGAAAAATGGCTATAATGAAAAATAAGCCTAAATTTTGAATTTCATGGATAAAATAAGAAATACCCATCTAGTAAAAATGTCAAAACTGTTTCAAAATAAAAAAAAATATTCTGAAAATTAGGACAAAAATGAAAATTTGTTAGCATAATAAAGGCATCTATTAAAAAAGCCTACAGTTAATATTTTATTTAATGATGAAATACTAAATACTTTTGCCTTAATACTGAGATAGAAGAAAGGATATCTATTTTCATTACCTCATTTCAACTAAAATCCTGGCCGGTATAATGAGATAAAAAAGACGTATACAGAATTGAAAGGAAGAAATAAGATTGTTTTTCTTTGTAGGTGATATAATAATATACAAAGAAAATTTTATGGAATCTACAAAAAGACTAAAAGAACTAATAATTTAATGAAAATGCAAGATATAAGATTGATATGAAACAATCAATTGAATTTTTATAAAATAGCAGTTAACAATTAGAAAACAAAATTTGGAAAAAAAAATACCACTTTCACCTGCACCAAAAAAAAAAAACAAACCCAAAATCAAATACCTGACAACAAGTCTAATGAAAAATGTGCAAAACCCTACCTTGAATGTTATGAAACATTACTAAAAGGAATGAAAGGAAACATAAAATAATAGAGAAACACCATATTTGTGGACTGTTTTAAACTAAAACATTGTTAAATTTTTACCAAGCTGATCTACAGATTTAACTCAATCTCAATCACAGTCCAAATAAACTTCTTAAAGAAATAATATATGTTAAAACTTTTGGAAAATTAGACAAATTCTAAAACCTAATGGAAATGAAAAGAATCTAACATAGGCAAAACAATCTTGAAAAACAAAGTATGAGGATTTGTAGGACCTGATTTCAAGACACATTTATAATAATTAAGAGGCTACAATAATTAAGAGGCTACAATAATTAAGAGGCATCAATTATTGGCAGCACTAAGGCACTGTTGCAAGAATAGATTAAATATATCAATAAAACAGAATAGAAATAGACTCATACACAGATAATCAATTGATTTTCCATCGAGGCACATGTCAGTGAGGAATTCTTAGGGCAAAGGAAAGTCTTTTCAACAAAGGAGATGGAGTAACTGGGTATTCATAAGGAAAATTATAAGCCTCAGCCTCTATAGTCTCACAGTATAAATAAAAGTAGAGATGGATCACAAGCTTATATGTAAAAGCTAGAAGTATAAAACATCTAGAAGAAAATGCAGAAGGATATCTTTTTGACCTTGAGGTAAAAAAAGATTTCTTTGGACATATAAAGCACACAATATGGAAAAAAAAAATTTATAAAGTCAACTTCATCAAAAGTAACTACCGCTTAACAAGACACCAACCAAAAAAAAAAAGTAAACCATGGTCTATAAGAAAATATTCACAATCCAGTCTATACATTTGACAAATTACCTATATCCAGAATAGAAAAGGATTTCCTAGAAATTAAAGATTTCTTACAAACTGACAATAAATAGACAACTCAGTAAAAAAAAAAAAAAGGGGGGGTGCAAAAGTCTTGAACAAGCACTTCACCAAAGAAGATATAAGAATGACCAATAGACATATAAAAATGGTTCAACATTGTTAGTATTTGGGAAATGCACTTTAAAACCACAATGTGATATTGCTTTGTACCTGTTAGAATGGCTAAAATAAAAGTTTAACAATTTCCAATTGTAAATTGGTAAGGATGTGGAGTAACTAATTAATTTGGTGTTACTGTGAAATAAGTTTACATTTCTGATCATGTTAAATTCTGTTCAAAGCAATTCAGTTTCTGTGAATTTTTTTTTTCTTTAGAAAATGTTTATTCATTCATGTACATATCCAACAGCTACATATTTAGAGTTCACAGTGGGTAAAACAAACTTCTTGCTTTTAAGGAACATATAGACAGTTTGCAAATAGAAGACTTGTTTAGTTAGCCACTACATAGCTAGGATAATTTACCATATTTTCTTGATTCCTGAACACATGTATTATCTTCCAAACAATTTCAAAATAAATCTGAGAACTTACTGATCTCAAAGGAGTTTTTATTGAATCAATGATATACTTGATACATTGAATCAATGATATACAGTTGAGCACATGTAATCAATAAATCTAGTTGTTATATTCAAATAGGCCAGCTGTTCTCCCTGGAGGAAATTAATTGGAAAGGTTAAAAAATTTAAAGTGAACGACTGTCTCCTTCTGATTAAAAGCAAAAGTCATAGGACTTATAGATCTTTAAATAATCAACCAATCAATCAATTAATACTTAGGGGTTGCTGCTTTCTAGTCTCTTTCACACAGAGACTAAGAGCAGAGCCTTTGAGTGCCAGAAGTTTGAAAAGGTGATTTGGTGAAGGTGTTAGGAGATGGACTGTGGGGTCAAATAGGCCAGAGTTCAGATACTCTATGGCTTCCCTGGTGGCTCAGCTGGTAGAGAATCTGCCTGCAATGCAGGAGACCCCGGTTCAATTCCTGGGTTGGGATGATCCCCTGGAGAAGGAATAGGCTACCCACTCCAGTATTCTTGGGCTTCCCTGGTGGCTTGGCTGGTAAAGAATCCGCCTGCAATGAGAGACCTAGGTTTGATCAGGTTTAGTGAGGTTTTATGTAGAAGATGCTCAGGATGGTGCCTCATGTATTGTAGGTGCTCTCTAAATTACGAATCTTGTTATTAACTAAAACCTTCTGATCAGTTTTGGAGTCATAGCCAAGGTGAACTGAGCACAAGACATTTATGGCTAAGATAGTTTGTTGAGTACTAGTAGCCTGCATGGGCACCTTCACTACTGAAATAAGAATACATTCCAGAAAAACCAATACAATATTGTAAAGTTAAAAAATAAAAAAAATTAAAAATTAAAAAAAAAAGAATACATTCCAAAGATTAAAAATTGCCTTTCATTTAAGATTCAAGGCTGATTGATTAAGGAAAGCTAAGAACCAGAGTCTCCAAACTTTACCAGAATGCCACATTTTTCTACTAATTGATTAAAAAAGTATGATGATTGAAAGTTAAATCAGTTTAGCAATTTTCAAAAGTGATTTAAAAATAATAATACAGAAAAAGTTTACAAATCTGACAGCTGAACTTGTCTGTAGTTTCTCTTCTTAAACCTTGGGGCTGTAGCCAGGAGTTATTTGATAGTCAAGAGCCTGAGGATTTTTGTTTTTGTTTGATTTAAAAAAAAAAATTTATTATTATTATTTTTACTTTACAATATTGTATTGGTTTTGCCATACATCAACATGCATCCGCCACAGGTGTACACGTGTTCCCCATTCTGAACCCCCCTCCCACCCCATACCATCCCTCTGGGTCATCCCAGTGCACCATCCCCAAGCTTCCTGTATCCTGCATCCAACCTGGACTGGAGATTCATTTCTTATATGATATTATACATGTTTTAATGCCATTCTCCCAAATCATCCCCCCCTCCCTCTCCCACAGAGTCCAAAAGACTGTTCTATACATCTGTGTCTCTTTTGCTGCTTTTGTTTGAGAGATGAATAAAGCTTCTTGTGATGTTATATTTGCATATGCAAATAGATACAGCCCCAGAGAACTAAATGTCTCTTTTCAGAATATATTAGTTTTATTTTTCATGATTATATGTTTGGTTAAACAACTTCCTATCTTGGCATTTTCCAAACACCAAAGAAAATCACGCAGATTTGGCCAAGTCAGTCTCTTTCATCCAGGCATTTTTAGTCTATTATGCCACAAATAACACTGAGGATTTACCAAACAAAACCATAAATGTGTATCTGGAAACAAGCTATACTAGTACATGGTGTGAGTGGCTTTGGATATGTATACAAAAGAGTTCTGCTTCTATCACTGGCTCTTTTGTGGGTTTTTGATCACACAAACAAGAGGCTTAAATTTTTTGAGCTTCAGCTTCATCTTTGTATTTACATATGTCCTATAGGGTTGTGGGGAGAAGGATAGGGATTAGAGTTTCTTCTGAGATGTAAATTACTTTCTTGAAATGAGAGATACCTGCAAAGAAGGACTTTACTGAGGAAAGAAACTTCTCAGGGGTAGAGAGGAAAGCTGGGTGACCTCTAAGAAATGTCAGGGATGTCAGGGATCCTAGGGGCTTCATGATATCCCCATGTATGTCATCACTGGCATTCATTGACTTACTCATTGAACAACCAGAGTTGGGGCCTTCGCCAAGTTAAGGCACTTTGCTTGATACTGAATATACAAAGATGACAATGACTTGGTCCTTTCTTTTAAAAACTGTATAATATACTGGGAAGACTGACCAGTAGTCTTACAATACAATATGATAAGTGCAAAGGAAACAATAGGGCAGGATGAGTTCTTAATTTAACTTGAATAATAAAGATATGCTTTTTTATCCTTGAAGGAAAGGAGCTGATCAGTACAGAGAGGGGAGGCCATTGCAGAGGAGGGAGCAGAATGTAAAAGGAAAAAATGTGTAAAGGAGCATGTTGCCTGATGATGATGGGTTTGGAGTGCCTAGTGGGTGGTACCCCGATGGCTCAACAGGTAAAGAACCTGCCTGCAATTCAGGAGACGCAGGAGACATGAGTTCGATCCCTGGGTCAGGAAGATCCCCTGGAGGAGGGTATGGCAACCCACTCCAGTATTCTTGCCTGGAGAATCCTGTGGACAGAGGAGCCTGGAGGGCATGGTCCATGGGGGTCACAACGAGTTGGACACAACTGAAGTGACTCAGCACACTCAGTGGGTGGGTAAAACTGACCAGCAGGCAAAGCCTGTGGCCACTCAATCTACAGCTCTGATGAGAACCAGGGACTCTTTTCCAGACCTTTCCTGTGTGTGTGTGTGTTACTTTGTAGAAGGAGATAATTCGAGAAACAACCATGGAAAATCCCTATCAACATTTCCCACTCGAAGATTTTGGTAAATACATCAAATAGGCAATGAAGTTTGAGAAACGTCTCTAATTCTGAATGTAATTTGAAAGTCAGTGACAA
This sequence comes from Bubalus kerabau, assembly GCF_029407905.1. Taxonomy (NCBI): domain Eukaryota; kingdom Metazoa; phylum Chordata; class Mammalia; order Artiodactyla; family Bovidae; genus Bubalus; species Bubalus kerabau. Next base: position 32,969,580 of record NC_073632.1, on the reverse strand, counting down.
TGACTTGAATGACTTGACAATGATGAATGTTACTCTTTGTTACTGTGAGATTTACTAGGACAAGAAGGGATCAGAAATCACTGGTCTTGAGTTTAAGAAGGCTGAATGGAGCTTAAGTAGAACACCCATCCCTACAATGGAACATTCATGATACAGCTTTTTCATTGTTTAACTTCATGCCTACAAATGCTTACAAAGATTTATTTGTGTTTTCTTATAAATTTTCTTTTATCAACATGATTATGAGTGCCTCAAATCCTAAAGAAGGTGGTGTTGGTTCTACTTTATAAACTTTGTGAATATGACAGGCAAAGATATATTACAGTTCTTAAAAAAATAAATCTATGAACACTCTATTGCTTTATTTATTCAAATCTTCTTTTGTGTTTCCCAATAACATTTTATAGAAAATAAGAATATTTTTACTTATTTCCCTGAGGCCCCATGTACCTCCATCAGGTACTGAGGTTTCCATTCCTTAAATGGCCAATAAATGTAGGGACAGATTTTACTTTGCCTGTAGTTCCTGTCATTGATTCTTTTGAAAGAGTTTTATTTTGTGGTTCATTGAGGTTGATACAGTTCTGACCTAGCAATGTGATAGCATATTGGATAGATTTTCAAGTTAAGTGCAAATGTAATAATTTAACATTAATAATCCCAAATTCCTACTTGTTTCTCAAAACATTCACTCACTGTTTGTTTATATATTTCTAATCCCTGGTGTTGATTGACATCTTTTACTGTGGTCATTAATGAGATGTAGATAACTGTATTATGTTTTTACGGATTGCATAGCACTTTATCTTTTAAATTGTTATTGTTAGAGGACCCTGGCATCTGGAAGAGCTTATATGATAGCTGGCATTCTTTTAAGCCCCATCTGTATTTCTGTTGTTTTTAGTGTGGTATTTCTGTAGCACTCGTCAATTTAGGGCTATGTTGCTGCAGGTGCCTCTTGCAGAGCAGTTTATCAGTGTCTTCTCTTGTCCAAGGTCTTGTGTTAGTTATTTGAAAGACATAGCCTCTAAACTTTACAAGGGCTTTCTTTATTTTTTCGTGTCCTATTTTATGGAGGACTAAAATTAGGTCCCTGGAGAGATTAAGAAAATAGCTTAAGATTTTAAGTAACATAGCCAGGATTCAAACTCTGGTCCACCAAGTCATTAAATCATTTTTTTTTTCTCTAAGTGTACCACACTGTCTCCATCTATCTGATACCTAGCATAGTTGAGGCAGTATGTTGTGTGTATTAATAGCATTTAAAAGACATAAACACCACCTGGGTTCAAATTTCAGTTCTGATGCATATTTGCTCTATGACCATGAGTAGGTCATTTAATCTTTGCTTCAGTTTCATCACTTTAGGGTTTGGGGGGCATCAGATGAATTGATGTTGCAAAGCTGCCTTTTATTCTCTGCTTTGGTGACTGAGGTTAACTCCTTCCTTTCCAAGCAGTGGAGACATTGTTGAGTGGTCACTCTTTCCTTTGTGCTACTCACCATTTCACCGATGGTACACATCACTGATCATTTATATGACAACCCAATTATTTCTTCGTAAAATCAGTTCCTCCTGCATATTCCTTGAAAACTTATCTCATTCATCTCAACTCTCTGATGTTCACTGATTTACAGATACATTAATAAATATAATCATTAGGGTTTTGAAACCTAGACTGAACTACTGATTGGCTCTAGACAACTTTTTTTGTATTTATACCTCAGAAAAAAGTTTTATTGTAATTTAAATGGGATTTCAGGTTGAAACAAAGATATTGAATTGTTCAGTCTGCTGTGTCTTATGCAGAGATTGTCAGGCTGTTTTCTAATTTTTATTTTTCACTTAAACATGTAACAGGAACATTTCCCCACATTGTTAAATGTCCTTGATCATCACATCTTTTAAAGACTACATAGTATTTCACCTTATGGGAGATTATTAGTGCAATTTCTAATGACTAGTTTCCATACATTCTTTAGAGCATTTTATCCATTATTTTTACTGTATTAAACAAAGCAGACCTGCTTGTTTTCTTTCCTTTCACATAAATTAACTTGATTATACCACAGGCAAGGTCATTTATGGATAGGAATGCAGTAAGGACATAAATATACAGATTTCCTTGTTTAATCTACTTTCCTATGAGCGGTCATAGCCTACCACTTTTGTGTGGTTAGACGTATCACGATTCTTCTTCCCAGCTGCCCCCAGCTCTTCCGAGGTGAAAGCTTGTAAAATCCAGAAGGCAATGAAGGACTAGGGGAAAACATGAACACAAAGGACATGCACTAGTCTAACAAAAGGGCCTCTCATAACAAGTAGACTATGTCTTATCCAGGTGAGAAGAAATAATAAAAGCTGCTTATCAGCCAACTTGATCTGGAGTGGAGAAGAATGAATGTAGTCTTTGAAGCAGCTTAATAAGACAGAATAGACTTGATGGGAACATTTTAGACATAGCTTACATTCTACTCTTAACCTTTCAGGACACAGCCACTACCCTCTGTCAATTACTGCCATCTCTTCAGTGACAAGCCTGAAAGAATTTTCCAGATGCATGGCAGAGAAAAAAACAGTCCTCTAACACAGGGGTGGTGCTTCTGGTTGTAGGAACTTAGGACCAGAAAGGGAGGAAACCACTGTAGGAAAAGAAGGACCTGAGAAATGCTTTGTATTGAAAAAAAAAATTTGTCACTGTGTCCGTTCTTATAGTGAGCAAATGTAAGGTTGTTGCTGTTTGTGTTTTTGGATCATTTAAAATGGGTCTTTATAAAAGCCAAGAAGAAGTTTGATTTTTTCTACCTTGCTCTGCTTCTGTATCTTGTTTTCGGATAAATCTTCCAATAGCTTCCCACCTGAACCTGATCCTAATTCCAGAAACACAAAGCCTGGATTCTTTGTGTTCCCCACGCTTATTCTGTCTTTCCATGAGCTCAGTTGGTAAATCCCACAGTGAAGCAAGCATAAACACAAACTAGGCGGGATTAGACCACACTATTTAGTTAATCTTAGTTTACAAAACCCCTTCTTTCTTTGTCTGACAGGCTGCCACAGAAATTCAGCAAATGCAATTTGCAGACTAAATGTGAGAACTTTCTGCACTATGGGTAGGAAATATCTACTCGCTGTCATAAGCTCTCTCTCTTCGAGAAACCTCAGGGATATTTCCCAGGGTGAAGGATGTCTACAGTGAGTTCTTTGAATCATCATCATGATGGAGAAGAGCACACCGTGTTTCCTTCCAAAATTTAAGCAGCACAACCTCCAAGAATCTTGACATGTGTAACTAAGACTACCAAGAAAGGGGCCTCACACCAGTGTCCACCCTCCAACTCAGCCCCTTCTCCCCATGTTTAAAGAATTTGTATTTCTGGATCCAGTGACAATAATACTGGAAGCACTTTAACCAAAGTACTTTGAGTTCTAGGAGGAAGAACAAAGGATGGTTTTCTATAGCATGTTCATATAACTGAACATCCATTAAATAATTGGTGTGCAGCTGGGAATAAAAATGGCTTAAGAGAGAAAAGTTCCTGTAACAGATGTGAGCACAAAGCCAATGAAGAACTTAAAGGCTGAGTACTTCTAATATCCTGTCACAATCACCTGATGTCATGAGCACCTGCTTTATAGGAAAACCACTGTGGCAGAAACATCCATATACATATATTTGGTGACAGACATTCCATTTCAGTTCTGTGTTTATATGAAAGATACTCTGGAGGATTTTTTTTCCCCTGCAATCCTCAGACGGCTCTTTGAATGTCCTCAAGGATCATGTTTGCTTTGGTCAAAGATCAGATACACACCCCAATGTTCACATTTTCTGCTCTCCCAAGTTGGAACAATTTGAAGTTGCTTTCAGAGTCCAAGTGTGTTATATTCATCCGGAGCTCTTAAAGGGTGTTATAAATTACAGAATTTAGTTTGTCACAGAACAGAACTTTGCTTCAGTGAAAAGTGACTGTTATGGATATATATTATGAGATACTAATCTCCTATAAATCAAGGAGGAATTTAAACTAGCAAAAAGCCCTGATGTTGTCAGTGGTTAGTTGAGAGGGCACGTGTGTGGCTGGTAGAGTAGGAAAGAGAATCACATTGTATGGTAGGTTATAATTATCATAATATTCTCTGGCCTTAGTGTTTACCTTCTTCTCCTGTGGAGAGTGGCAGTGTTATGCTATTTTAAAATACAAAGTGAGAAATGAAGATCCACCACCATATTTTAAGCTCTGGCAGTTATACCTAGTTACAAGTCCACTGCTAAGCAGCATATATAGTGATAAAATACAACGCTTCAGTGTTTAAATCTCCATTCTGATCTAATATGCTTTAATAAAGGAACACTGACTCATCATTGGCTTGTCCTGATTCTTCTGACTGTGAGTAGTTCTCTCTATTGAGGCAGTGGTTTTTAGATAATGGTGCAAACACACATTCTTGATGCATTGAGCACAGGGAGTGTTTAGATAGAGATTGTGAGGATTTGTCTGCTAACAAGAGTTTTAAATGCAAACTCAAATAACTTTCCAAAATGAGCTGCCTGCCAATATCATATTCCATAAGAAATCCTGGCATCTTTCACAAATGATAGATTTATTGATGCAGTCTCCTTGGTAACTGCTTGGTCCATGGACAAGCGCTTCTTTATATCTGGGACAGCTATGAGAGCACTCATCATAGAAATGATGACTATTGGCCATTGGTTTTAAACGATGAATGTTGTTTCAAATGTGCTTCTGTTCATAAAAAAGAAAATCTTGATAGGAAAAATCTGACATAGATTTCATTTGAAATTATTCTTTGACCAAATTACTTTCCGTAGGTAAAACAAAGGTGTAAAAGCTGGCAGTTGTGAGGAATGCAGTCTTCAGATTGTGCACCCTGCAGGCTGCCTGTTCAATGTGCTATCATCTTCCACACTCCATGTGGGACCATCGCCTTCCAAGAACTAGAGAGCTCTTCCACAGATGGCCTCCCTGTGAACTGGTTCTAATTCTATCAATTCCACAATGGACCAAGGAAATTATAGAATAAGCCCGCTGTCCTGTTTTTGTTCAAATGATATTTCACAGACCTCCACTTTTCTCTATTTCTCTCCTTCTTGAAGCATTTGACCCCAATAATTTATATCTTGGTCCCTTTCTCCTTGTTCCTTTTCTTCTTCTCTACTCTTCTAGAATTTTTTTCTTATGCTTTCTCTTTACTTCTCTTTTTTCCTTAAATTATTTGTCTGCTTCCTCATCCTCTCATTTTCTTACTCACACGACTCATTTCTTTCTTTCTTTTTTTTAACCTCCTCTAATTTAAAGTTCTTTTACAATCTGCATTAAATTGTAAGGAATGTAACCGTGGACATGAACAGCTCCTTCAGTAGAGCCTTATCCTATAACATTAAATTGTAATTATGAATGCTCTACTTTTTCCTCCTATTTCATTTTATACCCTTATTTGTCTTTGTATTTTCTCCAAGTCCACACAGAAAAGATGCCTTATAAATGTTTGCTGAATGCTGAATCAGTTAACATTCTTTAACCTTTCTGGCAGCCACAGAAATGAACTAGTCTAAACTCCGCTGTAATCCTGGTACATAATTATGGTAACTGATATATAGTAGGCACCCAATAAAGATCTGTTTCATAAATAAATTATCAAAGACAAAGATTACACCTAAAGCCTGTTTTAACACACTGCTGAGCACATAAACTTATTTTTGTCTTTTTTAGGTTGATGTACCTATATTCAGAAATTAGTTTACTCTCAAAGGGTATTCAGGACTTGATGGAGCACTCAGAATTTCATTCATTTTATAAGGCTTGCATGTGCCTCACCCATATTTCAAATCAACATTTCTTTTGACCATCTATCTACATGTATTCCTACTTTGTTCCTGTAGCTAAGACCACAAAAAATCTTGGCTTCCAGCAAATGTACATTTCCATGGAAACCAAGCCAAAAGCAATAGGGAAAGAAGGCATTAAATATAAAATGTCTCTTGGCTGCCAAATTTCAGACCACTGCCTGATTTTCTTTAGTTCTGTGTTGATTTCTTTAATTCAATGTGAACACACAGACCAAGACTTTTAAAATTAAACTTAAAAAAAAGTATACTGTGTTTGTTGAGTTAAAACATATACTGACAAACATATGGGTGTGGAAAAATAGCATTAGTGAATGAGGTTTGTGTTTCAGTGTTATTTTTATGGAAGCTTCATCTTTACTAGGTTAAGGGCATGAACTAGAAAATTTAAACTATTCACTATCATGAGGACATTATTCATTTATAGAATTAAGGCTATTTTTCCCTATGTGAAATGTAAGGAAAGTGTAGTTGGATGTTATTAATGAGAAGTAGCAAATGGTTACATGAACAATTATATAAAGAATTTTGTGTGCTCTTTAGGCATGAATGTCTGAGATATAAAAGAGTTGATCTGAAAACTGGTGCTGTATGACCAAGTAAGTGATCATGGCAGATACGTTCTGGGGGAGCATGCTCCTCGGGCCATTTTTGGCACCTGATATTTGTACATTTGCACAGCAGAAGGGCCCTGGCCTTTATTTACTGCTTTGCTGTTGCATCTTAATATTCTCAATAATTTCTGAACAAAGGTTTCCATATTTTCATTTTCAGTGAGTCTTCAAATTATGTAGCTGGTTCTGCTGAGACTTAACCTTCACACCGTCTTCAAAGTTAGGAAGACTACTTGGGTTTTCCATAACCATTTTAAGAGCATAAGGAAGATTCCAAAAGGGTGAGCAGAAATATCAGTAAAGCTGTAGTCTTTTATCTGAGACTTTCCAGATTTACCAAGAGTCTGTTTTATTACCTCAGTCGACCCTAGTTACTACTGGTTGAGAGCAACCCATCTCTTGGGCAGTGAAAAGCAATTTATATAGTGTTAATGAAAGGTTTAACCTCAAAACCAACTTGTACTAGTATATCTCAAAAACCTTGAAATGCACAGAACTATTACCTTAGTAATTCCACCACAGGATAAATGATGCAAAGCTGTTTGTACACATTCTTTACAATATTACTCATGAAAGTGTTCCACCCTTTGCGATTCCATGGACTGCAGCCTGTCCCAGTCCTCTGTCCATGGAATTCTCCAGGTAAGAGTACTGGAGTGAGTTGCCATTTCTTTCTCCAGGGGATCTTCCTGACCTGGGGATTGAACCTGGGTCTCCTGTATTGCAGGAAGATTCCTTACCAACTGAGCTACTAGAGAAGCCCAGCAAATAATTGGAAATGATTTAAGTGTCTATCTGTGAATACTTAAATTACATGCTGCTTGAGGGCATATCAAGCAGCCATTACAATAATATTGTAGATGTATACTACTAAATATGAAAATTATATAACAGTATGGTTTTTCCTGTGGTCATGTATGGATGTGAGAGTTGGACTGTGAAGAAGGCTGAGTGCTGAAGAATTGATGCTTTTGAACTATGGTGTTGGAGAAGACTCTTGAGAGTCCTTGGACTGCAAGGAGATCCAACCAGTCCATTCTGAAGGAGATCAGCCCTGGGATTTCTTTGGAAGGAAGGATGCTAAAGCTGAAACTCCAGTACTTTGGCCACCTCATGCGAAGAGTTGACTCATTGGAAAAGACTCTGATGCTGGGAGGGATTGGGGGCAGGAGGAGAAGGGGACGACAGAGGATGAGATGGCTGGATGGCATCACGGACTCGATGGCTGTGAGTCTGAGTGAACTCTGGGAGTTGGTGATGGACAGGGAGGCCTGGCGTGCTGCGATTCATGGGGTTGCAAAAAGTCGGACACGACTGAGCGACTGAACTGAACTGACTAATACTGTTACATCATTATAATACTATATATTATTTATAATACTATCAGATCAGATCAGTTGCTCAGTCGTGTCCGTCTCTTTGCGACCCCATGGACTGTAGCCTACCTGGCTACTCTGTCCATGGGATTTTCCAGGCAATAGTACTGGAGTGGATTGCCATTTCCTTCTCCAGGGGATCTTCCCAACCCAGGGATCAAACCCAGGTCTCCAGCGTTGTAGACAGATGCTTTACCATCTGAGCCACCAGGGAAGTATATAATATATAATTATATAATATAATATATATATATACTATATTATATATATACTATTACTATATATTTTACAGTATAATATACTGTATAATATGATATATGTAGAAATCTATGCATAGATAAAAAGTTTACAAAGTTGTCTAATGCAAGATAATTATCTCTGGGTGATGGGATAAGTTTTTTTAGCTTAGTGATACATTCTAATTTTTCTAGATTGTTTTTAGAGCAAAAATATTAATAAAAATAATGAGATTCTGCCATTTGCAGCACCATGGGTGGACCTAGAGAGTATTATGTTCAATGAAATGATATGGCAGGACACTTACATGTGGAATCTAAAAAGTAAAACAAATGAATGTATATAACAAAACAGATCCATAGATATAAAAAAACAGACGAGTCATTACTCTGGAGAAGAAAATGGCAATTCACCCCAGTATTCTTGCCCGGGAAATCCCATGGCCAGAGGTCTGGTGGGCTACAGTCCATGGGGTTGCCAAGAGTCAAATAAGACAGAGCATGCACACACACAGACACAGACACACACGCGCACACACACACACACACACGGGGGGGGGGTGAGATAGGGGTATGGGATTAAGAGACACAAACTATTATGTATAAAATAAATAAGAAATTAGGGTATATTGTACAGCACAAGGAATATAGCCATTATTTTATAAAAACTTCAAATGGAGTGTCATCTATTAAAATATTGAATCATTAGGTTTTATGCCTGAAATGAATATAATATTGTAAATCAACCATATATCAATTAAAAAAAACACAAAACATATACACAGACAATGGCAAAGAGAAAAAGCAAGTAAAAGCAAATCAACTATTGCTAAGCTTTGTTTCCATACTCAAGAAAGCTATAAATTTTTATTCTGTTTCCTCATGAACTATAGGCATTAAAGAAACAACCATGTGTTAAAGAGGAAGTTTCAATGGAATAGTTTCTTTCCTTTGAAGATATTATTGTCTTCATTTACTTTTAGCTAGTCAGCTATAATTTACTGTTTTTTGGCCTTCCTCAGAAACTGTGGCAGGTGCAGAATGCATCAGCTCAGCTGCTACAACATAAAGGTGTGAGAGAAGTGGCAAAGCCCCCATCTGTGAGGCACATGGCTTGCCAATTTGATGAAAGAATTCCGGACCAGATCCTTATTTTCCACTGTTAGATGATGGCTCTCTTTCACAACCACCAAGGAGGAGAAGTTACTATATATATACTAGAAGGCCTAAGAGTATTATATTCTTTCAGCTTTTCCTATTAAAAAGGCTATCCTGATGGATACAGTCCGTGTAGCTCTGAATTTTACCTACGAAGGCAGTGACAAGGTTGAAAACTTATTAAATCATCCTGTCTGTACTTATAAGTATGTGTTCCCTCCTAACAGATCTTGATTCCATAGGTCAATTATAGCTTAATATGATAGACTGGCAAGAACACAAACCTGTCTTGTGGAAGCCAAATTTCATTTCCTTGGGTGTTGATGGAGGTGAATTATGGTTCTTTCTTTGGACCTGAGACTTCTGCCAGCATTATGTCCTATATGCACTGCTGCTGCTGCTGAGTCGCTTCAGTTGTGTCCGACTCTGTGTGACCCCATAGACGGCAGCCCACCGGGCTCCTAAAGTACAGTAGCATGTCCTAGAGCTTTGCTTCTAGCTCTGGCAACACCTGTTTGAGTCAGAAATTAGTTAGCAAGTTGGGCAGATCTAGTTGCCTAAACATATTGGCTTTTTGATAGAATCTCTATGGTAACTGGATTTTTAATGTTTATTGTAAAATCTTAATAACTAGGGATATTGTATCTTTCCATTCAATCTACATATACTTTTTTTTAAAGGCATCTGAGGAAGTTTTGTAAATATATATATATATATATGTATGTGTATATATATATATTAAACAAAATATATATATTTTAATGAATACTGAAAATTCTACATTGTTTTTCATAACCAAGTGGGTTTACTCCAGGATTGCAAGGTTGGCTTAACATTAGAAACTCAATGTATTTTAAATTAACATGTTAAAGGAGAAAATTAATACAGTGATTCAATAGCTTTAGAAAAAGTGTTTGAAAAAGTTAATCTCTATTCATAATTTTTTAAACTAGCAAATTAGGTAACTGAAGGAGATTTCTTAATTTGATAGGGAATATCTACAAAATTTACAGCAGAAATAATGTTACTTAACTATACTTCTGTTTCTTCTTTCCTGTTTACAATTGTTATTTATAATTAGCCTAGTTGATGTTATTCCTCCTCATTTTCATTTCAGAGCTCTTCTCAGAACCATTGTATGCAAAAAACAGCACTTGATGAGGAAAAGATAAATCCTCTCATTTTCCCTGTTAACATATGCCTTCTTCTCATTGTCTTTGAATTGATGTGTATTTCAAATGCTGAAATCAAACAGAACATATTTGTTATATCCATTTGGATCACAGTGGTATAGATTACACAGCACTTGTAAGAATTCCAGTTCCCCGAGTCTGCTGAGGTGACATTGCCATGTTTTGGAAGCATCTTCCTCAGAGTGTCAGTTTTCTTCCTATGTAGTTTAGCTGGGCTTATAGAACCTTCACACTGCTGCTCACCTGTTCCTGGCCCTTAACCACTCCCTACTTACTTCACAATTAATCTCAAGAGATGTACCCACCTCTATTTTATTTTTGCTTTGCTTTGTGGTGATTTAGTCATTAAGTCGTGTCTGACTCTTGCAACCCCGTGGACTGTAGCCTACCAGGCTCCTCTGTCCATGGGATTTCCCAGGAAAGAAAACTGGAATGGGTTACCATTTCCTTCTCCAGGGGATCTTCCCCACCCAGAGATCGAACCTGGGTCTCCTGCATTGGAGAGGACTCTTGCATTGCAGGCAGATTCTTTACCAACTGAGCTACAAGGGATAGTCTTTCCTATGCTTTCCGTCACTTGTGTGTGCGTGCATAGATGCCAAATCACTTCAGTCGTGTATGACTCTTTAAGACCCTATGGACTGTAGCCTTCCAGCCTCTTCTGTCCATGAGATTCTCTGGGCAAGACTACTGGAGTGGGTTGCCACTTCCTTCTCCAGGGGATCTTCCTGACCCAGGGATTGAACCCACATCTCTTATGTCTCCTGCATTGGCAGGCGGTTCTTTACAACTAGTGCAAACTGGGAAGTCCATTCCATCACTCGTGTTTGCCTAATTCTCTGATGCATCTACCTTACATAATACTTCCCAATTTCCATGGTGCCCAGTCTTCCCCCAGCTTCTATCTGAAATGGTTATCAACAGAATATGCTCTTAACTATTTCCAGCTTTTCCCCCTCATGTCAATCCTGTCTTAAACTTTTATCACACTTTTCATCAAGGTATACACCTAGGCATCTTCTCTTTCTCTCTCTGTACTCACTACCATCTTCTATCCTGGAATGTATTTAAAACTGCTCCTACCTGGCCCACGGGACCCCAGATCAAAGCCAGGTCTCAGAACGACAATTTAGAGTCAGCACTCTGTAGTAATATTGGGGCTGTGGCAATGTGCATTGGTGTGTGCTTGGTTGCTCAGTTGTGTCTGACTCTTTGCTATGGACTGTAGCCTGCCAGGCTCCTCTGTCCATGGCGTTCTCCAGGCAAGAGTATTGGAGTGGATTGCCATGTCCTCCTCCTAGGGATCTTCCCGACCCAGGCATAGAACCTGTGTCTCCTGCATTGCAGGTGGATTCTTTACTGTCTGAACTACCAAGGAAGCCCCAGGGTGGTGGCAGCACCAGTTGGAAATCCAGTAGATGGCTTGGCTCAGTTCCTAGCTGAGAAGCTGCACCCAGGCCCTGTGACCTTCCTAGCCCAGCAGGCCTACCCACCAAGCTTACAACTTCTGTCCTCCTCAGTGATTTGCATTTTATTCTGTTTCCAATCAATAGAAATCCATAGAACATTTCAATCTATTTGTATCTCCCCCCCTTTTATATTAATCCATCATTTCTATGTTTAGAGCAGTGTGGATTAAGTACTTATACACTCATTTGCCAAGAAGCAATCTGCCAAGCTAGTCTTCAGCATTCATTCCTTAACTCATCTATTTAAGCTTTTTTTAATTCTCTGGATTGTCTGTGTTTCTTCTGGGGGTCAGATCATTGTCCTTCTTGCCCCCTTTCTTTTATCCTCTGCTTTTTAAATATTGAAGTATAGTTAATTTACAATATTTTATTGGTTTCAGGATAGTGATTCAATATTTTCATAGACTGTATTCCATTTAAAGTTTGATCCCTGGGTCAGGAAGATCCCCTGGAGAAGCGGATGGCCACCCACTCCAGCATTCTTGCCTGGAAAATTCCATGGACAGAGGAGCCTGGCAGGCTATAGTCTGTAGGGTTGCAAAGAGTCAGGCATGACTGAGTAACTAACAGTTTCATGTATTACAATTCTCTTGAAAATCCTATTTTAATATTATACTTAATACTAATATATAAAATAGATAACTAATAAGGACACTAATGGTGAAAGAAACTCTTCTTAGTACTCTGTAATGACATATATAGGAAAAGAATCTAAAAATGAGTGGATGTATGTATATGTATAACTGATTCACTTTGTTGTATGGCAGAAACTAGCACAATATTGTAGATCAGCTACACTCCAATAAATTATATTTTAATTGCAATTATCAATTATCAATAAGTCAATAGGATTTTAGTGCTATTGTACTCAGATCCCAGTAGATGCATTTATAGTGGGTGGAGATAGAATAGGAAGACTCAGTCATTTTTCATTTATTTTAAAAAATTAAGAGCACATGATATTTCAAAGATGATTGTTCATTAGTCATTAAGGGAATTTTACTGTCATTTATCATAACTGTAATTTGAATTATAGTCAATTAAACTGTGCTTTGATTTAGAAAATATCTATGTTCCTTTTTTGGGTCTGTATGTGTTAGTCACTCAGTTCTGTCCAACTCTTTGTGACCCCATGGACTGTAGCCTGACAGACTCCTCTGTCCATGGAATTCTCCAGGCAAGAATACTAGAGTGGATTGCCATGCCCTTCTCCAGGGGATCTTCCCAACCCAGGGATCAAACCTGGATCTCTTGCATTTCAGGCAGATTCTTTACTGTCTGAGCCACCAAGGAAGCCCTTTTTGGGTGTAATCAAGGATAAATCAGAGCAATAGTACTTAGCCAACTGTCCTTGTGTCTGTTTCTTCCTGGCAGAAGTTGGAGGAAAAGTTGTGCCAGAAGTTGGCAGTTATGGAAGACATTTAGGAGATGGGGGTGGGAGAGGATAAAGGAAGATGGCAGAAACCTTAGACAGACACAGATAACACACTCCAACATGTATGTATGTATGTATGGAGAGGATAAAGGAAGATGGCAGAAACCTCAGACAGACACAGATAACACACTCCAACATGTATGACCATGTGTATACACACACGCACATGGAGTTGAGCTTCCCACTGAAAGTACCGTTATTAACTGCGGTTCGCTATGTCAGAAGCAGATGTGTCCCCATAAAATACTGTCTTAATAACAGTGATCACTGATATCTTCTGGGGATTTGTTTCTGTTTAGAATGCTGTCTTTTAAAACCTGCAGTGTAACTCTTCTGACTGTTCGTTGTCAGGCCGGCAAAGTCTAGGGTAGTCTAGATTGCTTGACATAATAACCTACCCTGCCTTTAAGTTGGTGCCTTCACCCTCTAGGTTTATTCTGGGTCTGCTGCTGCTGCTGCTGTGCTCAGTTGACCAACTCTACAGTCCAACCCATGGACTGTAGCCCTCCAAGCTCCTCTGTCCGTGGAATTTTCCAGGCAAGAATATTAGAACGGGTTGTCGTTTCCTTCTCCAGGGGATCTTCCCAACCCTTGGATTGAATCTGCATCCCTTGCGTCTCCTGCTTTGGTAGGCGGATTCTTTACCGCTAGCACCACCTGGGAGACCCTTACTCTCAAACTTGAATGTCTTTGGGAATCTTGCCTTTGGGCCTAGATGCTTCATTTCTAACTAGCTCCCAGATAATACAGATGTGGCCAATTTATGGACCACAGACTTTGAGTAGTTAGGATTAGATTGCTCCACTTTAGTTCACAGCACAAGAGCTGTTTAGTTATCTTGTTCCTGGTATTCTCAGTATCTTGTAAGATTGGTATGTGAAAAGGATTGCATGAAGCCTGGCTGTGCCTAGTCATTTAATCCTCAAAACATGTCGTATTTTTGCTTACAACATTGGTGGAGAAGCCAATGTTAATCTGCAGTGAGTTCTTTTGTTGAGTGCTGCAAGTTCATAACTCATAATACTTCTGGGATTCTTTAGATCTCTCTTGAATTTGGTCTTTGTGTCAAATCAAGGCTTCCTCCAAAGCCCACTGGTGTTTATGAATAGGCTTCTGGGTACCTTGTCAATGTAAGGGTATTTTGACCACTAGTCATGTCTTTAAGTGGAGAAGGCAATGGCACCCCACTCCAGTACTCTTGCCTGGAAAATCCATGGATGGAAGAGGCTGGTAGGCTGCAGTCCATGTGGTCTCTAAGAGTCGGACACGACTGAGCGACTTCACTTTCACTTTTTACTTTCATGCATTGGAGAAGGAAATGGCAACCTACTCCAGTGTTCTTGCCTGGAGAATCCCAGGGATGGGGAAGCCTGGTGGGCTGCCATCTATGGAGTTGCACAGAGTCGGACACGACTGAAGAGACTTAGCTGCAGCAGCAGTATGTCTTTAAGGGGCTTCTCTGGTGGCTAGATGGTAAAGAATCAGCCTGCAATTCAGGAGAGCTGGGTTCCATCCCTGGTTTGGGACGATCCCTTGAAGTAGGAAATGGCAGTCCACTCCAGAATTCTTTCTTGGGGAATTCCATGGACAGAGGAGCCTGGCAGGCTACAGACCACAGGGTCGCAAGGAGTCAGAGATGACTAAAGCGCCTTAGCACACATGCACATGTGTCTTTAAGGGAAAGTCCTTAATTTAGCATAGCTCTGAATTAAACTCAGTTTTGATTTGTAAACTACCTATACTCTTTTACTGAATGTAATAAAGTAGAAATTATTTCACCAAAGAAATAAAATGTATATTAAAACAGTATCTTTTAGCCAAGTATGCTTGTCTTTAGTTCTTCTTGGCAGGAGAAGTTGAAGGTCTCATGCCATGTAATGTACTGCTAACTCTCACATCCATGATGTTTATTTATTATCTGTGGTGATTATAATGTTTGTCCCATGTAGTCCTCCCTTCCTTTGTGAACTTATTCTCTCTACCCGCAGTCAAGTGACGTTGGTAGGGCTTCCTTTTGTGGTGCTCTGCCTCATATCCACAAGCATGAACATGACCAATTGCATCACTGCACTCTACAGTCTAAAATGATTTTGTCCAAAGAAGTAAGTGACCCACCTGAGACAAGTAGAGGCCTCTTGGGAATTGTTTTGTTTGGTACTCCATGTGTAGTGCATTGTATCTCGGCCACGCAGCTGCTAGGAGGTGAATCAGAAAGCAAGATGATACTGATTCTGTTGGAGAGAAGAAAGCCATTCAGAGACAAACAGATGAGAGATGGACAGGCAGAGACAGAGCAAGGGGCGTTGAGTTAATAGTTCTAAGTCATGGAGCTTTCAGAGTTGTCTTGATTCCCTTTGGCTCTTCTTACAAATCTCTGAGCTTCTCAGATCTCACAAGCCATTAATTTCCTTTTTGTAAAGTCAGTTTGAGTTGGTGTTTGAACTATTATAAATGAAAGAAGCCTATTAAATATCTAACACACGTTTCTTTAGAACAGTACACTGAAGCCGTATCTCCATGAGGCTGCTATTTCTCGTGGCCATCTTGCTATCAGTATGTGTAAACTCAAATAAGAATCAGAATGAACGAAGAACAACTGAAACCAGTCTGTGTTTGCCAGCAAGTGCATTACATTAGTAAGTGATACCAAAAGGCAGAAAAATAAAAGGTAATAATCACAGTTATTGGCACAGCAAGTTGGAATGAAGATGAATATTTTGAATACAAAGTGCGCAAAATGAACTTTAAACTAAGGACATTGACTAAAGAAATAGAAAAATAAATCTTCCTGGTTCAAAAAGTAAATGAGGTCAGGCCATTGTAAGCTTGAATATAGAAAAAGAAAAGCAGCTTAGACTAATTTTAATGGAAACAAAGGATGGTTGGTGAGTTGATCATTTGCCACAAAGAAGAAAAAGTCCTCTGGAGTTTATTTCAGTCTCAATAATGCATACATCAGAACATTTACTAATAGTACCCAGTGACCTCAGTGAGGGAGAGGGCAAGGAGAAGCAGCAGCACATCCTTGGGGGCAGATGTTTGAGTCACCTGGAGGGCTCTCCAGACATGCTGCTTTCCCTCCCTTTTTGGAGCTTCCCATAGCCTTTTCTTTAAAAAAAAAAAAAATTATATATTTTGCTGCACTGGGTGTCAGTTACGGCACGTGGGATCTTAGATCTTAGTTGTGCCATGTAGGATCTAGTTCCCTGACCAGGGATCGAACCTGCTCCCCCCGCCCCCTGCCACCTCCCTGATTGGAAGCATGGAGTCTTAGCCACTGGATCACCAGGAAGTCCCTCATAGGCTTTTCTAGGGAGTATATTTTCCTATGCCAAATCCCACTCTCAAGTGAGGACTCAATAAGGGAACAATAGTTACTGATAGGAAGGTATCATGTTTCTCAGATGTGTAGAATTTTAATAAAGGCTGATAAATTCAGAATCAGTAAGAGAGCTGGTTCTTATTTAGTGAAAAAAATGGAGTAATTTATAAAGAATACATAATGCAAACAAAGACAGAATGGCTCCATTATTTACAAAAAAAGTCTACAAGTCTATGACAAAAGGATATAGCTGCCCATGAAAGAACCAAAAAAAAAAAAAAAAAAAAAGGAAGGAATGTGTGTTCTCAGCATGCTGAGAGCCTATGATGTACTCCATGGGGTATGATACATCTGTCATTAAGTATCATAAAACATTACAAGTTAGACATTCTTACATGTATTTAACAGATAAAACAGACACAGAGTATCAACTTTCTCAAAATCACACAGTTATGTAATAGAGGCTGGACTCAAATCTAATATTGTCTGTTTCCAAGCTAATAAGTCCTCCATGGGTGAGCAACAAATAGCTACTGAGTGCTCATATATGTATATATGTATAAAGGACTGGGAGAGACTAATATAGATAATTTATAACACAATTCAAGTGTTTGGACCAGAAATAGATACAATATGTTTGCAACAGAAACAAATTTACAACATAGTAAAAGTGTTTTCAGCAGAACAAGAGACAACATTCTTGCCATAGGATAGAATAATATACATAAACTAAAGTTTATGGCTCCTTGGATGAGTTATAGAGGGGAAATTATTGAGGAAAATGTTCTGAAACAGTAAGGAAAAAAGATCTTCAGTCTTTTCAAATTATCAGTTTAGAGTATGTTAAAAACTCTATAAAATAGTATATTTGTATGACCCTTTCCATGCCATTTGAAAGTATAATTGGTAAGATGAGAGAGGAAATTTATGAGGAACATGTCTATAAAACAGAGACTACTCAGGCTTCCATGCTGAATCCTAAGGTATAGATAAAATAAGGAATTGTATCTCTGAAATAACTTAAATTTTATCGAATATAATTTCAGCATAAAGCATTATGACCAATCTTAATCTCATGGAACAGACTTAATAGTTAAAGAAAATAAAAACTAATATTTACTGATTTTAGAGTCAGAAGACCTGTGATTCAGTCATTCACTGACTAAATGACTTGGGCAAAATCATTATTATCCATGTCCTTATTGGTAAAATAAGGTTTTACTATATCATTTTTTATTTTATTTATGAGTCTAGAATATTGGTAACCTCAATCATATAAAACTTCTTTATTAAGTTGCAAAATCTGAAATAGGTTAATTATTTCAAAGACTTGTGTATGATATGGTTGTTGTTGTTCAGTTGTTCAGTTGTGTCTGACTCCTTGCAACCCCACGGAATGTAAGTATACCAGGCTTCCCTGTTCTTTACCATCTTCCAGAACTTGCTCAATCTCATGTCCATTGGGTTGACGATGCCATCCAACCATCTCGTCTTCTGTTGTCCCCTTCTTTTCCAGCCTTCAATCTTTCCCAGCATCAGGGTCTTTTCCAGCTCTTAGCATTAGGTGGCCAAAGTATTGGAGCTTCAGCCTCGGCATCAGTCCCTCCAATGAATATTTAGGATTGATTTGCTTTGACTCCTTGCAGTCCAAGGGACTCTCAAGAGTCTTCTCCAACACCACAGTTTGAAAGCATCAATTCTTTGGCGATCAGACTTCCTTATGGTCCAATTCTCACATCCATACATGACTATTGGAAAAACCATAGCTTTGACTAGATGGATCTTTGTTGGCAAAGTAACATCTCTGCTTTTTAATACACTGTCTAGGTTTGTCATAACTTTTCTTCCAAGGAGCAAGCATCTTTTAATTTCATGGCTGCAGTCACCATTTGCAGTGATTTTGGAGCCCAAGAAAATAAAGTCTCTCACTGTTTCCATTGTTTCCCCATCTGTTTTCCATAAAGTGATGGGACTGGATGCAATGATCTTTGTTTTTTGAATGTTGAGTTTTAAGCCAGCTCTTTCACTCTCCTCTTTCACCTTCATCAAGAGGCTCTTTAGTTCTCTTTGCTTTCTGCCATAATGGTGGTGTCATCTGCATATCTAAGGTTATTGGTTTTTTTCCCCTCCCGGCAGTCTTGATTCCAGCTTGTGAGTCATCCAGCCCAGCATTTTGCATGATGTACTCTGCATATAAGTTAAATAAGCAGAGTGACAATATACAGTGTAGGTGTACACTTTTCCCAATTTTGAACCAGTCTGTTGTTCCATGTTCGGTTTTAAGTATTGTGTCTTGACCTGCATAGCAACAGGTCACCTGTGTGACCCTATGAACTGTAGCCCTCCAGGCTCCTCTGTCCATCGGATTCTCCAGGTAAGAATACTGGAATGGGTTGCCTTGCCTTCCTCTAGGGGCTCTTTCCAACCCAGGGATTGAACCCGTATCTCTTATATCTCCTGCATTGGCAGGAGGGTTCTTTACTACTCTTGCCACCTGGGAAGCCCATATTAGATACTAAGTTATAACAATAAAGATGATAGACTTCTATTCTCTATCTCAATCTCAGCTACTTCTGTCCCATCATTAAATATTGAAAATCATAATAGTCATTTTCCTAGGTGCTATACTGTTCTCACTCTATAATTTCTCCCTAGGATATCTTACCCATGGACGTTAATTTTCTATTAAGCAGAAGTCTAAGATGGCCCTCAAGATGCCCACTCCCTGGTATTACACATGCTGTATAGCCCTCACCTCTTAGTGTAGGCAGGACTGGTGAACGTGATGAAGGATTTCACTCCAATGATTAAGTTATGCTAAATGGTGAAGGTGAAAGAATTATGCAAATATAATTTAGGTCCCTAATAATTTGCATTTTGGTTAGTCGAAAGGGATATTAGCTTGGTCAGGCCTGACCAAATTGAATGAGCCCTTGAAAATTCAGATTGTCTAGAGGTTTGAATTGAGAGAACTTTGACATGAGAGAGACGCAAGCTCTCTCATTGGTGGTGCAGAAGCAAACTGCCATGTTCTGGAGAGGGTCACACGACAGGAAACAGTCAGGGGCCTCTCAGAGCTGAGGGCCTCAGGCCTTATGATCACAAAGAAGTAAATTCTGCCAACAACCAGTGAGTTTGGAAGAGGACCCTGAACCTCAGATTAGATAGCTGTCCTGGCTGACACTTTGATTGCAGCCTTGGGAAACCCTGAGCAGGGGACCCAGTGTATCCCTGCCTGAGCTCCTGACTCATGGAAACTGACATAATAGATGGGTGTTGTTCTAAGCTCCTAAATTGTGGTAATTTGTGATGCGGCAATAGAAAATTAATTCAACATGATTTCAATTATCACCAGATGACTCATAAATTTATATATCCAGCAAGACATTCTCTTGCATATGCAACTGTCTATTTGACATCTTCTCGTGGCTGTCTCGAAGATACTTCAGTTTCAGTGTACTCGATACGACTCTCACGTCCATTCGTCTTGAGCCAAGTTCAGTGAATAGCATTTATCATCCCTCATCTTAAGAAGCAAATAACCTAGGAGTCATTTTTTATACCTTTCTCAGCTTTGTACTTTATATCCAATGCATCAAGAATTCCAATTTATTTCGCTTCCTTGAGGAAAGTACTTTAGTCTGATTCACTCAACATCTACTCTGTTCCTATCAAATATGCCTTCCCTCTACTTTGAAAGATGACAAGCTAAAGATAACATTTATCTTTCTTTGTAGCTGAGATTTCTCATGATGCTTAGCTTCTGTGAGACAGATGGATTTATGTGAATTCTGTAAGGTGAGCAGTGGGAGGTGGCAGCCGTGGATGAGAAGTACAGACCATCTAGCAAGTGTGTACAGGAGATGACTGGTTTTTCTGGGGCAGCTATAGCAGTATTTGTACTGTCTGGTCCTTAGCATCTTGAGGGCCACAAGGTTTCCACTGGAACCATAGTCTTGTGTGGTTGGGCATTTCCCTTTGTTGCAGTGTTTCTGGAAATGCACCATTCCATCTTGGTGATTTGACCCCTTTAGAAATTTGTAAGTTACTTAATACCTTGAGATATGTCCCTTTTTTTGCTTACAATAGATGAGGTGAATGGATATATATTTTTAAAAGGCAGCTAATCTATCTTTTTACTCCCCCTCCACCACTACCACCATTACCACCTTCTTATTACAAGCCGTCATTATCTATGGCATGACCTCTAGCAACAGCCTTTTAGCTGGTTAGCCTCTGTATCCACCATGCCCTCCTATAACCCTTAGAATCTGCTCTATACTCTTCAGACTGCATGATCTTTCCACATGTAATCCTCTCCCACTTAACATATTTAATAGCTCCACACTGTTCTCTAGATAAAGACCAAGATCTTCACTAGCCTGTAGAGCCTGGCCCTTACCACCATCTATCCTAATTTTGTGCTTCTTTTCCCTTAGTCACCACTGCAGCGGGAGACTTTTAGCCCCTCATAGGTACTGTGCACCCCACCTGCACAAGTCTCTACATACAACTTTGCTTCCTCAAGGGGGCTTCCCTGATAGCTCAGTTGGTAAAGAATCCTCCTGCAGTGTGGGAGACCTAGGTATGATCCCTGGGTTGGGAAGATCCCCTGGAGAAGGGAAAGGCTGTCCACTCCAGTATTTTGACCTGGAGAATTCCATGGACTGTATAGATCATGGAGTCGCAAAGAATTGGACACAACTGGGTGGCTTTCACTTTCACTTCCTTCCTCAAGGAAGGCTCTTCTTTCCTAATTAACATCACTCTGTGATTTCCAGATCTAAGTTAAATCAGCATTGCATTTCCTCAAAGGAAGCTGTGTTGACCTCCCAACCTTAGTCAACTATTTCACGTGCCTTCTTGTGACTTCTTCCCCTTAGGGATTCCAGTTTGCAAAGTTGCAAGTTGGTATTTGTGTCATCATTTGATTGGGGCTTTGCTGGCGGCTCAGCGGTGGCTCTCCTGCCAGGTAGGAGATGCAGGTTCCATCTCTGGGTATGGAAGATCCCCTGGGGAAGGAAATGGCAACTCACTCCAGTAATCTTGCCTAGGAAATACCATGGACAGAGAAGCCTGACGGGCTATAGTCCATGGCATCACAAAAGAGTCGGACATAACTTAGCAAGTAAACAACAGCAACAACATTTGATTAACAATTGCCTTTCCCAGTATACGGTCGGTACCATGTGAACAGGTACTTTTTGGTTTTACTTGCATCATATTCTCTCCACCCAGCACAGGGTTCAGTTCACAGTATGTACTCAATAAATATTTGTTGAATAATTAATAAATGAACTATTTATAATGTTCCAGGTATTTTTCTAAGTGATGCATACTCAGTTTATTCTTACAAAGATATTATGAGATGGGTAGGATTATCCTATCAGTTAGGATAAGCTAGGCGAATGTGTGTGTGTTAGTTGCTAAGTTGTGTCCAACTGTTTGTGACTCCATGGACCGTAGCCCATCAGGCTCCTCTGTCCATAGGATTTTCCAGTCAAGAACACTGGAGTGGATTGCCATTGCCTGCTCCAGGGGATCTTCCCAACCCACAGATTGAACCTGCGTCTCCCGTGTCTTCTACATCACAGGCAGATTCTTTACCTACTGGGCCATCTAAAATCCAGAGATAATGTTAGCCAATGCTTCATGCTTATGCTCCATGTATAATTATGATTAGCAGGTAGAAGTCTTTATCATAGTTACTCAGTGAACCAGGTTAAATGCCTCATGTTGACACATGCTTCCACAATTACTACAATAGGAGGAAAAATGATGCAGAACCCTGTACCTGTTTTTAAATGCTTCTGTCCAGAATTGTCACACCTGGGCAAAGCAAATCACCTGACTATGTCTAATGACAAGGGGCAGAGATATACAGTCATCCCAGATTCCTGGCAGGAAAAGAATCAGAAATAGTGGTGGTTGGATAAAATATTGGTGTACTACATTTATTATTCCCATTTTTAAATGAATAACCAGGTATAGAAAGAAACAACTGGCTTGGAAGTGAAAAAGCCAGGGATTGAATCTGGGAAGTTTGGCTTCCTCCACCCCAACCTAGTGTTCTATACATTTCTTCTTTGTCCACACTGGGACCTAAACATTCATGAGCATTCTAGGAACAAATGGTTAAACATGTTTCCATCATTGCTTTTGGTCCCAAAAGAGAGGAGTGAAGCCAGTTGCTGTTTAGCCAGAATTTCACTCCCTGAAGATAACAAAAATGAAGACTTTTTTCCAGGAAGACCATGGTCAGAAGCTGATACACAAGCAGTCGTTTTCCCCCTCTGTTCTTTTGAAAGAGCCTACTTCTATCACCCTTACATAAAAACACTGTAGATAAAGAATGATTCTGTCAAGTGTACATATCCAAATATTATCTTGAAGCAAGAACGTTAAACAAAGATCATCTTATTAAAGTTTTTTTCTGGTTGTTTTTACCTTTGGTTTGCAAGAGTCTGTTATACTTTCTATTTTTCAGTCAGAAAAACATTTCCTTGGGTAATGTTACTTTGGACTATTAAATGAGCTTGAGAACAGGATGAATAATTATCTTTGAAACTCTAAGTTCATTTGGACTTTTATGAAAATAAAAATCCCAAACTAGTATTTTACGTAATAAAGCAAAAGAGTTAGTGTTTTTGAATTATTTTTAACTGTAGGACAAGAGAAATGAGTAGGAGGCTTGAGGGTGCTTTTATTAATCATGTACTGACTTTTGAGTAATATGGAAAATAAATCTGTGAGTAATATAAAAAATACTCATGACTTATTAGGATTTATTTCATTAATAACAGAAAAATGCTTTTTTAAAAGTATAGAATTTCAAACCAAGAAATATATAAATCTTACTAACTCCAGTCTCAACTAATTAAGGATATATTTTGTTATGTATTCAATGAACATTTGATAAACATTAGTACCTTGCTGAAATTGTCACGTTACTTACTAACAATGTCTTTTGTGCTCATTAGAGTAATTTTTCTTACTTTTCATTCTTTGATAACAAACAGATATGAATTATAATTATCCCTACATGGAAATGTTTATCAAATGAAACTTTCTGCCTGTTATAGGAATGCAAACATTACAATAGTTGAATAATATACCTGGGACATATTTTCACTAGGAACAGACAAAATAAAGTTCAATAAGGTCTGGAAATACTGAAGAAATTGTTTGCATACATGTGTTGATTTGTTGCCAGCATGCTTCTTTTTAAGTTCTGAATTCTTAATTTGTACACATGTACATTTTTAATGGACCAAATAGTAAGATGATTATTTCTTTATTTATCCTTAGATAAATGCTAAAATAGCAAAAACTCACAAAGGACTAAAATACCTCTGTGCATGAGTTAGTCACATCCCACTCTTTGCAATGTTATAAACTGTAGATGTCCAGGCTCCTCTGTCCTTGGGATTCTCCAAGCGAGAATACTGGAGTGTATTGCCACGGCCTCCTCCAGGGTATATTCTGAACCCAGGGATCGAACTCGCCTATCTCCTGCATTGCAGGTGGATTCTTTACCCACTAAGCCACCTGGGAAGCCCAAAATAGCTCCATAATAAAGGCTTATATCCCAGGCTTCAGTGTGCCTTTAAGTGGGTAACTATGCCATTTTTCCTTTCCATGGGGAGAGAAATGCATCCAAGAGATCAGGTTATCTTTTCTGAGTGACATTGTCAGTACTTTGGTATTCCAGAAATCCAGGTAGCCATTGTTGTTCAGTCACTAAGTTGTGTCCAACTCTTTGTGACCCCATGGACTGTAGCACACCAGGTTCCCTGTCCTTCACCATCTCCCAGAGTTTGCCCAAACTCATGTCCATTGACTTGGTGATGCCATCCAACCATCTCATTCTCCATTGTCCCCTTCTCCTGCCCTCAATCTTTCTCAGCATCAGGGTCTTTTCCAATGAGTCTGCTCTTCGCATCAGGTGGCCAAATAATTGGAACTTCAGCTTTGCATCAGTCCTTCCGATGAACATTCAGGGTTGATTTCCTTTAGGATTGACTGGTTTGATCTCCTTGCTGTCCGAAGGATTCTCAAGAGTTTTCTCCAACATCACAGTTTGAAAGCATCAATTCTTCAGTGTTCAGCCTTCTTTATGGTCCAACTCACATCTATACATGACTACTGGAAAAACCATAGCTTTGACAATATGAGCCTTTGCTGACAAAGTGATGCCTTTGTTTTTTAATATGCTGTCTAGATTTGTCATAGTTTTTCTTCCAAGGTGTGTCTCTTAATTTTGTGGCTGCAATCACTGTCCACAGTAATTTTGGAGCCCAAGAAAACAAATTCTGTCACTGTTTCTACTTTTTCCCCATTTATTTGTAATCATGTGATTGGAATGGATGCCATGATCTTAGTTTTTTAAATGTTGAGTTTTAAGCCAGCTTTTTCACTCTGCTCTTTCACTTTCATCAAGAGGTCCTTCAGTGTCTCTTCACTCTCTGCCATTAGAGTGGTATCATCTGCATATCTGGAGGTTGTTGATATTTCTCTTGGAATCTTGATTCTAGCTTGTGAGTCATTGAGCCCAGTATTTGCCATGATGTACACCATCATCTTTTAGGATCTGAAATAGCTCAACTGGAATTCCATCACCTCCACTAGTTTTGTTCATAGTGATGCTTCCTAAGAGCCACTTGACTTCACATTTCAGGATGTCTGGCTCTAGGTGAGTGATCACACCATTATGATTATCTGTGTCGTGAAGATCTTTTTTGTACAGTTCTTCTGTGTATTCTTGCCATGTCTTCTTCTTTTTTTTTTAAATTTTATTTTATTTTTAAACCTGAAACACTGTATTAGTATATCTTCTGCTTCTGTTAGGTCCATACCATTTCTGTCCTTTTTTTTTTTTTTTTTTTTTTTTTTTTTTACATTTTTTTTTAATTTTATTTTATTTTTAAACTTTACATAACTGTATTAGATTTGCCAAATATCAAAATGAATCCGCCACAGGTATACATGTGTTTTATTGAGCCCATCTTTGCACGAAATGTTCCCTTGGTATCTCTAATTTTCTTAAAGAGATCTCTAGTCTTTCCCATTCTATTGTTTTCCTCTATTTTTTTGCATTGATTGCTGAGGAAGGCTTTCTTATCTCTCCTTGCTATTCTTTGGAATTCTGCATTCAAATGGGTATATCTTTCCTTGCTGCATATAAATTAAGTAAGCAGGGTGACAATATACAGCCTTGACATACTCCTGTCCCAATTTGGAACCAGTCTGTTGTTCCATGTCCAGTTCTAAGTGTTGCTTCTTGACCTGCATACAGCTTTCTCAGAAAACAGGTATGGTGGTTTGGTTCCCATCTCTTTCAGAGTTTTCCACAGTTTGTTGTGATTCAAAGGCTTTTGCATAGTCAATAAAGTAGAAGTAGATTTTCTTTGGAATTTGCTTACTTTTTATATGATCTAATGAAAGTTGGCAATTTGATATCTGGTTCCTCTGCCTTTCCTAAATCCGACCTGTATATCTGGAAATTCTTGGCTCATGTACTGCTGAGGCCTAGCTTGAAGGATTTTCAGCATTACTTTGCTAGCATGTGAAATGAGTGCAATTGTGCAGTAGTTTGAATTTTCTTTTGCTTTGCCTTTTGGGGGGATGGGAATGAAAACTGGCTTTTTCCAGTCCTGTGACCACTGCTGAGTTTTCCAAATTTGCTGGCATGTTGACTGCAGCACTATAGCATCATCATCTTTAAGGATTTGAAATAGCTCAGCTGGAATTCCATCACCTCCACTAGCTTTGTTCATAGTGATGCTTCCTGAGGCCTACTTGACTCATACTTCAGGATGTCTGGCTCTAGGAGAGTGACCACACTGCTGTGGTTATCCATGTAGTTAGGACCTTTTTTGTATAGTTCTTCTGTGTATTCTTGCCACCTCTTCTTAATCTCTTCTGCTTCAGTTAGATTCTTGCCATTTCTGTCTTTTATTGTGCCCGTCTTTGCATGAATTGTTCCCTTGGTGTGTCATTTTCTTAAAGAGTTCTCTAGTCTTTCCCATCCTATTGTTTTCCTCTATTTCCATGAAGCCTGAATTTGAACATACTTACATACCTCTGTAGAACATTTGGCTACTTAACCATTTGAGAAAATTGCATAAAAATCCAATAGTGTTTAATCTCATATTTTCTAATAGTAATAAAATTCCCCTCTTCTGAAATGAACTCCCCAGCAGATCCAATTTACTTCTGTTTTTTTTTTTTTCCTTTTATTTTAGTTTAGCTAAGGCTTTCGGCCTTTAACACTATTCACAGACCAGCATATCTCTCTCTCATCTGTCTTCGTGTCTGTCTGTCTCTCTATTGTTATCTCCTTTCACATGACACTACACTCTGTAAAACCCCCCTTGGAGATGAGGCTGCTTCCTGTTAAATGATCCTGGGGTCTGGCATGTAAAGACAACTGTGAACAAAGTAGTATGTCCTGCAGTAAAGATACATGAAAGTCATAAAATACCAGAACAGCGGTTGGGGGGAGGGGGTTGCATGTGTATGAGTGGGAGAAGAGGGTGGTGAGTTTCGCCATGTGCTGTTTCTCCCCAGATCTGTTTTTTAAAAGTCACTTCAGGCCCCTTGGCCAATCTGCACTTAATTACCTGTTCCTGCCCTATTTCCCAGGCAGCCAACCAGTGCGGCCAGGCTATTCCCCATTCCCTCTGTGAGGCCCATCTCTGGGGCTCAGCTGATGCATTACAAATGCCTTGTGGACTGCATCTGATGGGATTTTCCCTAAGTGGTCAGGATGCCAACCACAGTCCTGATCGTTTTAAATGGCTTGCGATCTGAGGATGTGGAGATGCTCATTAGCGGCCGCAGGAGCCTGCTATCATGAACAGATTGAACCAAGAAGCTCTGTCAACCTGAGCATTAATAGAAGTAAGCGTGTCAATAAAAGTTCCCAAGATGAAGCCATAGAATGAGGCACTTATGGACGATTATAAACATTTTGCCCTGTGGTGACTCTCCCCTATCAAACCTACTCCTAGCCTGATAAGCACTGCCTCTTTAGGGATCATTAATTTCCTTGAAAATTTAAACAGCTGTCACTTGTGATCCTCCTCAGGTGCTCATGTGGGAGAGATTAGACTATGTTTATAAGCCAGTCTGTTCATTAAGTGCCTGCCCATGTGGAACCCCCTCTGCAGGCCTGCAGATCACCCACAGATAATTGGGGGCCATGGCAAATTACACAGAGGTGCTGCAGGCAGCAAGAATGGTGTGGCCTTATTAATATCAGGTGGGGAGAGGGCACCGTTTTAATGATTTCCAATAAACTAGAACAAGCCCTCAGAGCTTCACAAGCATTTGAGCACTGACAGTTAAAAAAAATACACAGGTTTAGGTTTCCTGTAGTTACTATCAACTTCTTTCTCATGAAAGTTTGAAAAACTCTTGGTTTAACCCTTTGTGATGCAGCGATTCTTCCCTGTTAGCTTCTAAGTTCAAGTTACTTCTGATGCGTCTAAACCCTGATACATCTTCTGGTGGCTTCCATGGTGGCGCAGTGGTAAGGAATCTGCCTGCAATACAGGAGACACAGGAGCCATGGGTTCGATCCCTGGGTTGAGAAGATCCCCTGGAGAAGGAAAAGCAACCCACTCCAGTATTCTTGCCTGGAAAATCCCATGGACAGAGGAGCCTGGCAGGCTACAGTCCATAGGATCACAGAGTCAGACATGACTTACAGACTAAACCACCACCACCATAGTGGGAAATAAATACTTCGTGAAGCCATGTGGCTTCAAACGTAGCATATTTGGGCTGTGTCTCTAACTCAAGATACTCATGTTTTAAATAGCGTTCTCCAGTTATATAATCTTTTAATGAAATTTGGTATACCGTATGTCTGTATTTTCTGACAATGGGTTCTTGTGAACTAATAAAAATGTTACATTTTAATATTTTTAGCAGGCATTCAAAATTTACTGAGAAGGCTTTGTTTGGAAGAACTTTAAATGTATTGGACAGTTTGTTTTCCAGTCTGATCAACATATAAAGAAAAGATGTAAGGATACTTTAAAAATAGATGACACTTTTTTAGTAATAAATTTCTATAAAAGTAGAAATATTTCCAAATAGCAAAATGCTGTCACCATTGCAGGGTTCGCTTTTGAAAAATACTTACTTATACTCATTGTTGAAACATCCAACTTCAAATCCAACAGATTACATGTGTTTATATTTTTAAAAAATGTTCTTGGGAGGACACTGCAGGCAGTCATTGTAAGCACTCTGAAAAGGATGGTAAATTTTACATTTAAAAGATATTCTATCTTTAAGTTCAACAGTTCTTTTAAGAACTTTACATGAGCTAACCAACAAAACTTTGAGAACCAAAGACTTTCTTGATTATTCCTACTTCATTCAGAATATTCTAAAAATTCCATCATTTTTAAACGTCTTATTTCTATAGAAATTATCATGCTTTTGATACCCTATATCTGTTTTATTTTTTGCTGGACAGTGTGTGAGATCTTAGTTCCCCGATCAGAGATTGAATCCATGCCCCCTGGATTGGAAGCACAGAATCTCAACCACTGGACCACCAGGGAAGTTCTGACATCCTATATCTTGAAAGGTACCTCTGGCTTTCACTTCTTTGCTACCACACTTGGCTTATGAAGTGTGCAGGAAGTAGTCCTTTGTACAAGGCTATCTCTGTAAGATTAACCTTGAAATCTTTTCTTATATTCTAGTAGAGGCAGTGGCTTTAGCAATGATTATATTATACAGTTGTTAAAGCATTGTGTTATTGAAGAATTTTTGTACTATTGAGAAACTGCCTTTTCTGTTTCCTCTTCCCTTTGATAGCTGATAAAAAGAGGTAGGTTTTTGTGTATTTCATTTAAACAAAATCTGACAAATACCATATATTTTGCATGAGGGCCACTACTCTGTTCATCCAACTTACAGCAAGCTTCTTACACTTAACAAATGTGATCTGATGCTTGTTCGGCCAAACCTTGAGCAATGTTTTCAATGCACCTTCCAAATCTTTTTGTTGATAAAGGAATGCTTTGTAGCTTGTTAAGTATATTAATTTATATAAATTATATGTATTTTTACTAGGAAGAGAAAGTATTTCCCCAGTTGTATGTGGTTTCACTATTAACTCTGGAGAAGGGAATGGCAACCCACTCCAGTATTTTTGCAGGGAGAATCCCATCAACAGAGGAACCTGGAGGGTTACAGTCCATGGGCTTGCAAAGAGTGACTAACACTACTACTTTCACTATTAACTAAGGAACCACAGAAGTGGATCCTAAATACTTATCATTAAATTTAGTAAAATGTTATAAATTGCTGTCTTGAGAATGGCATGGCTTTAAACATGTGTTGAAAAAAATGATTATGCCATATTTTACATCCTTACATTGTAAGCTACTATCCTAATGTACAATGTTCCCTTAGCATACGACTCATTGATGAAAATCGTGGCAGTTCATTGTTAAAAATAATGAAAGTAAACTCATATTTCAAATAGTGTTCTTGATAATTTTGAAGCCTTCAAACTGAAGTCTTTTTATACAAAACTAGATGATTTTAAAAAATATATAACATGACTAAAAATTTGTAATGGGAGCTAAAATATTAATTTTGCCATTTTCTGGTGGTTTGCTTGGATTTAAATTACTAGCATTTTTCAACCCATGGGATATTTGCAGAAACTTTTTAATCTACTTGACATTTTAGAGAGTACATTCATTCAAAACCCAATAATTTTTTAGTTCAGTTAACTGGATCCACAAAAATTACAGCATAATGGAACACACTGGAAACCAGCACATGAGACAGTATATTACTGTTATGCCTGATGTGTTTTGAAATGAGTTCCTTTCTTATTTTTGGATGTCTTGCTCATTGCATGTGGCAGAAGTCTGCATACAGACTGAATAAGGGGAATGGTGTTGATCCATGTAATAAAATGTGGCTACTTTCCTGTTGCTTAGATAAAAAATCAGTTCAGTACAGTTCAGTTGCTCAGTCATGTCCAACTCTTTGTGACCCCATGGACTGCAGCATGCTGAGATTCCCTGTCCATCACCAACTCCCAGAGCTTGATCAAACTCAGGTCCATTGAGTTGATGATGCCATCCAACCACCTCATCCTCTGTCATCCCCTTCTCCTCCTGCCATCACTCTTTCCCAGCATCAGAGTCTTTTCCAATGAGTCCATTCTTCACATCAGGTGGCCAAAGTATTGGAGCTTCAGATTCAGCATCAGTCCTTCCAATGAATATTTAAGATTCATTTCCTTTAGGATGGACTGGTTTGATCTCCTTGCAGTCCAAGGGACTCTCAAGAGTCTTCTCCAACACCACAGTTCAAAAGCATCAATGCTTTGGCCCTCAGCATTCTTTAGAGTCCAAATTTCACGTCCATACATGACTACTGGAAAAAACACAGATTTGACTAGATGGACCTTTGTCAGCAATGTAATGTCTCTGCTTTTTAATATGCTGTCTGTCTTGGCCATAGCTTTTCTTCCAAGGAGCAAGTGTCTTTTAATTGCATGGTTGCAGTCAGCATCTCTGGTGATTTTGGAGCCCAAGAAAATAAAGTCTGTCACTGTTTCCATTGTTTCCCCATTTATTTGCCATGAAGTAATGGGGCCAGATGCCATGATCTTCATTTTTTGAATGTTTAGTTTTAATCCAGCTTTTTCACTCTTCTCTGTCACATTCACCAAGAGGCTCTTTAGTTCCTTTTCACTTTCTGCCATAGGGTGTGTCATCTGCGTATCTGAGGTTACTGATATTTCTCCCGGCAATCTTGATTCCAGCTTGTGCTTCATACAGCCCGGCATTTTGCGTGGTGTACTTTGCATATAGGTTAAATAAGCAGGGTGACAATATACAGCCTTGATGTTCTTCTTTCCCATTTTGGAACCAGTCTGTTGTTCCATGTCCAGTTTTAAGTGTTGCTTCTTGACCTGCATACAGATTTCTCAGGAGGCAGGTAAGTTGATCTGGTATTCCCATCTCTTTAAGAATTTTCCACAGTTTGTTGTGATCCACGCAGTCAAAGGCTTTGGAGTAATCAATAAAGCAGAAGTAGATGTTTTTCTGGAATTCTCCTGCTGTTTCTGTGATCCAACAGATGTTGGCAATTTTATCTGGTTCCTCTGCCTTTTATAAAACCAGCTTGAACATCTGGAAGTTCACGTATCATGTACTGTTGAAGCCTGGCTTGGAGAATTTGGGGCATTAGTTTGCTAGCGTGTGAGATGAGTGCATTGTGTGGTAGTTTGAACATTCTTTGGCATTGTCTTTCTTTGGGATTGGAATGAAAACTGACTTTTTCCTGTCCTGTAGCCACTGCTGAGTCTTCCAATTTTGCTGGCATATTGAATGCAGCACTTTCACAGCATCATCTTTTAGGATTTGAAATAGCTCCACTGGAATTCCATCTCATCTCCACTAGCTTTATCAGTAGTGATGCTTCCTAAGGCCCACCTGACGTAACATTCTAGGCTGTCTGGTTCTAGGTGAATGATCACACAACAGTGGTTATCTGGGTCATGAAGATCTTTTTTGTACAGTTCTGTGTATTCTTGCCACTTCTTAGATAAAAGATAAAGTTATAATATTTTCCCCCACACCATAACAAATTATCTTTCATTTAGGCCATTTCAGGGGCTAGTTGTAGAGAAAAGAGAAGAATGTCTTTGTCTTACATTCCTTTACTAAGCTCTGACTCTGGCCATCACAAGGTCTTTGTGACAGGAGAGGCAAGGACAAATTTCAGTTAGTGGTTTTCTCTCTCTGTGGATCAGCTCTCATCTAAGGAGATAAAAGTATATAATCACAAAGTAAGCCTACTGCTGATACTCTTATTGCTATATCCAAAATGAAAAAAATATTGGAGGTTGAAAACATTTATTATTAGAGATAATGTGTAAGAAAGCAAACAAATTATCTGAGGAAGCCTTACAAATAGCTGAGAAAAGAAAAGAAGCTAAAAGCGAAGGAGAGAGGAAAGATATACCCAACTGACTGCAGAGTGCCAGAGAATAGCAAAGCAATAAGAAAGCCTTCTTAAGTGAACAATGCAGAGAGACAAAGGAAAACACTAGAATGGGAAAGACTAGATATCTCTTATGGGAGATACCAAGGACATATTTCATGCAAAGATGGGGACTATAAAGGACAGAAACAGTAAGGACCTTAAAGAAGCAGAAATTAATAAGAGGTGACAAGAATACACAGAACTATACAAAAAAGGTTTTAATGACTCAGAAAACCATGATGGTGTGGTCACTTACCTAAAGCCAGATATCTTGGAGTGTGAAGTTAAGTGGGCCTTAAGAAGCATTATTATGAACAAAGGTAGTGGAGGTGATGGAATTCCAGTTGAGCTATTTCAAATCCTAAAAGATGATGCTGTTGAAGTGTTGCAGTCAATATGTCAGCAAATTCGGAAAACTCAGCAGTATCCACAGGACTGGAAAAGGTCAGTTTTCATTCCCATCACTCAAAAAGGCAATGCCAAAGAATGTTCAAACTACCATATAGTTGTACTCACTTCACATGCTAGCAAGGTAGTGTTCAAAATCCTTCAAACTAGGCTTCAACAGTATGTTAACCAAGAACTTCCTGATATACAAGCTGGATTTAGAAAAGGTAGAGGAACCAGAGATCAATTGGCAACATCCATTGGATCATAGGAAAAGCAAGAGAATTCCAGAAAAACATCTACTTTATTGACTATGCTAAAGCCTTCAACTGTGTGGATTGCAACAAACTGGAAAATTCTTAAAGAGATGGGAATAACAGACCACTTTACCTGTCTCCTGAGACACTTGTATGGAGGTCAAGAAGCAGCACTTAGAACCAGACATGGAACAACAGACTGGTTCCAAATTGGGCGAGGAATAAGTCAAGACTGTATATTGTCACCCTACTTATTTAACATCTACGCAGAGTACAACAGGCGAAATGCTGGGTTGGATGACTCACAAGCTGGAATCAATATTGCTGAGAAGTATCAACAACCTCATATATGCAGATGATACCACTCTAGTAGCAGAATGAAGAGGAACTAAAGAGCCTCTTGATGAGGGTGAAAGAGGAGAGTGAAAAAGCTGGCTTAAAACTCAACATTCAAGAAACTAGGATTGTGGTATCTAGCTCCATCATTTGATGGCAAATAGATGGGGAAAAAGTGGGAACAGTGACAGATTTTATTTTCTTGGTCTCCAAAATCACTGCAGATGGTGATTGAAGCCACAAAATTAAGACACTTGCTCTTGGAAGAAAGGAGAACTAAATGACAGACAGACCTAGACAGCATATTAAAAAGCAGAGACTTTACTTTGCCAACAAAGATCTATATACTGAAACCAAAGCTTTTTGGTTTTTTCAGTAGAAATGTACGGATCTGAGAGTTGGACCAGAAAGAAGGCTGAACACTGAAAAACTGATGCTTTCGAACTGTGGTATTGAAGAATACTCTTGAGAGTCCCTTGGACAGCAGGGAGATCAAGCCAGTTAATCCTAAGGGAAATCAGTACTGAATATGCATTGCAAGGACTGATGCTGAGGTTGAAGCTCCAATCCTTTGGCCACCTGATGCTAAGAGCTGGCTCATTGGAAAAGACCGTGATGCTGGGAAAGATTGAAGGCAGGAGGTATGATTGAGACACAGAGTATGATATGGTTGGATGGCATCACTGAGTCAATGGACATGAGTTTGAGCAAACTCCAGGAGATAGTGAAGGACAGGGAAGCCTGGCATACTGCAGTTCACGCAGTCGCAAAGAATGGGACACAACTTAGTGACCGAACAACAACAACAAATGTAACTGAATGCTGCATATTTTATATATAAGGGCGAAGCTCATTAAAAAAAAAAAAAACTTCTAAGCTGATCTCTCCTGAACAATGTAAAATATACCCAGAGAGCAAGTGACATCTGTGTTCTTTCATTTTGTTTACATTAATGAGCCACGAATGGAAGAAATCCCCCTCCAATTTCATTGAAAGACTCCCTTTTAAATAAAATACGGCTTTTGTAGAATGGTAGGAAACTTTATTTTCTTTCTAGCTGCTTTGAAAGAAAAGACCCTAGACTTAGATCTATATACGAAATATCTTAATTTTTAAAGAGTGACACTCCATTAGTAACTAGACAGTTTAGTGTATTCAAAGAACAGAAGTGATTGTTTGGGCAGAGATCCTGTTCACTGTGATGGACACACTGATCAGGCGGGAAAGTACTCAGGAGGGATCCTGAGCACTAGAAAGAAACAACTGGATCTGTATTTGGGAAATGTGTGTGTGTGTGTGCTTAGTCATGTCTGACTGTTTGTGACCCCATGGATTGTGTAGCCCTTTAGGCTCCTCCCATGTCCATGGGATTCTCCAGACAAGAATATTGGAATGGGTTGTCATTTCCTCCTCCAGTATTTGGAAGCACTTCTCAGATTGTCCAGATATATTTTGTGAATCTCAGTATGATGCTTTATGTCATTTAAAATCAGAAATTATAAGAGCCAAAAAATAATAATATTTACACTTATTGTCAAAACTGACAAATAAGTAAAATGTACTGAATCCATCATTTATGGGAGCTATTCCTTTCTTGGAAACTTTCTAATACTTCCTGTAAGTAGTCATAATTCAAATTGCCAAGTCATGTGGTACTGGAAAAAATCCACATTGAATCTGTTTCATTTTTTCCCTTTCCATTTGTTTTTTGTTTGGATTCTCTTTTGATGACACTCATTGCTTCATAAAGTTTATGATCTTCTTTCTCTCATAATTGCTTTTTGTTCTCCATGCTTTTTGTTTCTCTGAAGGACATTGTCTGAGAAGGCAATGTAGGAAGACCATGAATAGAGCATAGGTTTTGAATATGAGTGGATCAGGATTGGCCTTTGCTATGTTATACTTTGTGCTAAATCTCACTGAGAAAACATCATATCTGTGCCTCAATTTCCTTAGTCTGAAAGGGAATGCTATTATTTTGAAATTAGGTTTGGCTGCATGTAGCCAGGACCTCAAATAACAGAGACTTAAAGTGAATAGAAATTTATTTCTCATTCACATAAAACCCAGGCTGGTTTTGGGATATTTCTGGGAAGGCATCAGCGCTCCATGAGACGTCAGAGACCCAGGTTCTTACTATCTTGTTGTTCTAGCATCCCTAGAATGTTGTCCCCATTTCCGTGGCCTGAATGACTCACTCTCACCACTGCTGAATCCCAAATACAGGGAAAATTGTACAACCTTGAAGTTGTGACCACTGCTCCTATTCACATTTCATTGACGAAACTTGGTATCTGGCCACACGAGGCTGCAAGGGAGCTTGGAACTGTGGAGTTTATATTAGATGGCCATGTGAAAGTGAAAGTCGTTCATTTGTGTCCGATTCTTTGCGACCCGTGGACCATACAGTCCATGGAATTCTCTAGGCCAGACTACTGAAGTGGGTAGCCTTTCCCTTCTCCAGGAGATCTTCCCAACCCAGGGTTTGAACCCAGGTCTCCCACAGTGCAGGCAGATTCTTTACCCATGTGCCTGGTTAAAAACTGGGAGTTTCATTATTCTAGAAGAAGAGGTGACTAGCTTTGGGGGCTTAACTAGCATTATCTGTGATAGGTAGGATTGACATATATTAGCCAGTAGGCACAGCAGTTGGACTTCCTTGGTGGCTCAGACAGTAAAGAATCTGCCTGCACTGTGGGAGACCTGGTTTAATCCCTGGGTAGGGAATATCCCTGGAGAAGGGAATGGCTACCCACTCCAGTATTCTTGCCTGGAGAATTCCCTGGACAGAGGAGCTTGGCAGGCTACTGTCCATGGGGTCTCAAAGAGTTGGACACAATTGAGTGACTGAGCATGCATGCATGGTATTTAAAGGTAGACAAAATAAGATGATTACTTTTCCTCCATTGTGATTTTTTACTTTAATCCTTGTGTTATCATTGCTGTATGAGTTTACTCTGAAGATGCTAACTTTTCTAAATGTAGTGCCATAATCTTATTCTCCAATAAATCTCTTCTCCCATATATAGTCTTATCCACATCTTTAATGGGGAGACAGCTTGCCTAATTTGTGCATGTGTGCTAAGTTGCTTCAGTTGTGTTCAACTCTTTGTGATCGTATGGACCATAGCCTGCCAGGTTCCTCTATCCAGGCAAGAATACTGGAGTGGTTGCTGTGCCCTTCTCCAGGGAGTCTCCCAACCCAGGGATCAAACCCGTATCTTTTATATCTCCTGCCTTAGAAGGCGTGTTCTTTACCAATAGTGTCACCTGAGAAAGCCTAATTTGAGGTTGACCAAAAAGCATGTTTACAATAGACCAGTTAGACCTAATTGATATCTATAGGACATTTCATCCCAAAACAATGAATTTCACCTTTTTCTCAAGCGCACATGGAACCTTCTCCAGGATAGATCACATCCTGGGCCATAAAGCTAGCCTTGGTAAATTCAAAAAATAGAAATCATTCCAAGCATCTTTTCTGACCACAATGCAGTAAGATTAGATCTCAATTACAGGAGAAAAACTATTAAAAAATCCAACATATGGAGGCTGAACAACACGCTGCTGAATAACCAACAAATCACAGAAGAAATAAAAAAAGAAATCAAAATTTGCATAGAAACAAATGAAAATTAAAACACAACAACCCAAAACCTGTGGGACACAGTAAAAGCAGTCCTAAGGGGAAAGTTCATAGCAATACAGGCACACCTCAAGAAACAAGAAAAAAGTAAAATAAATAACCTAACTCTACACCTAAAGCAACTAGAAAAGGAAGAAATGAAGAATCCCAGGGTTAGTAGAAGGAAAGAAATCTTAAAAATTAGAGCAGAAATAAATGCAAACAAAAGAGACCATAGCAAAAATCAACAAAACCAAAAGCTGGTTCTTTGAAAGGATAAATAAAATTGACAAACCATTAGCCAGACTCATCAAGAAACAAAGGGAGAAAAATCAAATCAATAAAATTAGAAATGAAAATGGAGAGATCACAACAGACAACACAGAAATACAAAGGATCATAAGAGACTACTATCAGCAATTATATGCCAATAAAATGGACAACGTGGAAGAAATGGACAAATTCTTAGAAAAGTACAACTTTCCAAAACTCGACCAGGAAGAAATAGAAAATCTTAACAGACCCATCACAAGCACGGAAATTGAAACTATAATCAAAAATCTTTCAGCAAACAAAAGCCCAGGTCCAGACGGCTTCACAGCTGAATTCTACCAAAAATTTAGAGAAGAGCTAACACCTATCCTGCTCAAACTCTTCCAGAAAATTGCAGAGGAAGGTAAACTTCCAAACTCATTCTATGAGGCCACCATCACCCTAATACCAAAACCTGACAAAGATCCCACAAAAAAAGAAAACTACAGGCCAATATCACTGATGAACATAGATGCAAAAATCCTTAACAAAATTCTAGCAATCAGAATCCAACAACACATTAAAAAGATCATACACCATGACCAAGTGGGCTTTATCCCAGGGATGCAAGGATTCTTCAATATCCGCAAATCAATCAATGTAATACACCACATTAACAAATTGAAAAATAAAAACCATATGATTATCTCAATAGAGGCAGAGAAAGCCTTTGACAAAATTCAACATCCATTTATGATAAAAAACTCTCCAGAAAGCAGGAATAGAAGGAACATACCTCAACATAATAAAAGCTAGATATGACAAACCCACAGCAAACTTTATCCTCAATGGTGAAGAATTGAAAGCATTTCCTCCAAAGTCAGGAACAAGACAAGGGTGCCCACTTTCACCATTACTATTCAACATAGTTTTGGAAGTTTTGGCCCAGCAATCAGAGCAGAAAAAGAAATAAAAGGAATCCAAATTGGAAAAGAAGAAGTAAAACTCTCACTATTTGCAGATGACATGATCCTCTACATAGAAAACCCTAAAGACTCCACCAGAAAATTACTAGAAGTAATCAATGACTATAGTAAAGTTGCAGGATATAAAATCAACACCCAGAAGTCCCTTGCATTCCTATACACTAATAATGAGAAAACAGAAAGAGAAATTAAGGAAACAATCCCATTCACCATTGCAACGGAAAGAATAAAATACTTAGGAATATATCTACCTAAAGAAACTAAAGACCTATATATAGAAAACTATAAAACACTGGTGAAAGAAATCAAAGAGGACACTAATAGATGGAGAAATATACCATGTTCATGGATTGGAAGAATCAATATAGTGAAAATGAGTATACTACCCAAAGCAATTTATAGATTCAATGCAATCCCTATCAAGCTACCAACAGTATTCTTCACAGAGCTGGAACAAATAATTTCACAATTTGTATGGAAATACAAAAAACCTCGAATAGCCAAAGCTATCTTGAGAAAGAAGAATGGAACTGGAGGAATCAACCTACCTGACTTCAGGCTCTACTACAAAGCCACAGTTATCAAGACAGTATGGTACTGGCACAAAGACAGGAATATAGATCAATGGAACAAAATAGAAAGCCCAGAGATAAATCCACGCATGTATGAACACCTCATCTTTGACAAAGGAGGTAAGAATATACAATGGAGAAAAGACAATCTCTTTAACAAGTGGTGCTGGGAAATCTGGTCAACCACTTGTAAAAGAATGAAACTAGAACACTTTCTAACACCATACACAAAAATAAACTCAAAATGGATTAAAGATCTCAACGTAAGACCAGAAACTATAAAACTCCTAGAGGAGAACATAGGCAAAACACTCTCTGACATACATCACAGCAGGATCCTCTATGACCCACCTCCCAGAATATTGGAAATAAAAGCAAAAATAAACAAATGGGACCTAATTAACCTTAAAAGCTTCTGCACATCAAAGGAAACTATTAGCAAGGTGAAAAGACAGCCTTCAGAATGGGAGAAGATAATAGCAAATGAAGCAACTGACAAACAACTAATCTCAAAAATATACAAGCAACTCCTACAGCTCAACTCCAGAAAAATAAGTGACCCAATCAAAAAATGGGCCAAAGAACTAAATAGGCATTTCTCCAAAGAAGACATACAGATGGCTAACAAACACATGAAAAGATGCTCAACATCACTCATTATCAGAGAAATGCAAATCAAAACCACTATGAGGTACCATTTCAAACCAGTCAGAATGGCTGTGATCCAAAAGTCTACAAGTAATAAATGCTGGAGAGGGTGTGGAGAAAAGGGAGCCCTCTTCCACTGTTGGTGGGAATGCAAACTAGTACAGCCACTATGGAGAACAGTGTGGAGATTCCTTAAAAAACTGGAAATAGAACTGCCTTATGATCCAGCAATCCCACTGCTGGGCATACACACTGAGGAAACCAGAAGGGAAAGAGACACATGTACCCCAGTGTTCATCGCAGCACTGTTTATAATAGCCAGGACATGGAAGCAACCTAGATGTCCATCAGCAGATGAATGGATAAGAAAGCTGTGGTACATATACACAATGGAGTATTACTCAGCCATTAAAAAGAATACATTTGAATCAGTTCTAATGAGGTGGATGAAACTGGAGCCTATTATACAGAGTGAAGTAAGCCAGAAAGAAAAACACCAAGACAGTATACTAACGCATATATATGGAATTTAGAAAGATGGTAACAATAACCCTGTGTATGAGACAGCAAAAGAGACACTGATGTATAGAACAGTCTTATGGACTCTGTGGGAGAGGGAGAGGGTGGGATGATTTGGGAGAATGGCATTGAAACATGTAAAATATCATGTATGAAACGAGTTGCCAGTCCAGGTTCGATGCACGATACTGGATGCTTGGGGCTAGTGCACTGGGACGACCCAGAGGGATGGTATGGGGAGGGAGGAGGGAAGAGGGTTCAGGGTGGGGCACTCATGTATACCTGTGGTGGATTCATTTTGATATTTGGCAAAGCTAATACAATTATGTAAAGTTTAAAAATAAAATAAAATTAAAAAAATAAAAAATAAAAAAAGGTAAAAGAGTAAGAAAAAAAAAAAAAAGCATGTTTGTCTCTAAATTTCGCATCTACTGACTTGCCCTATCAGAGACAAAACATTTCAAAATAGAATGTGAAATATTAGGTCTTTATCTACCTGAAAAGATAAATGTGTGCAAAATTTCCATGACAAGGTGTGATTTTATTTCTATTTTCATATTTATTTAATTTAATAATTTAGATGATTTTTATAACCAGAAACACACAATAATTATAATTTTTAAATTTAAATGTTAATCAGTTAGCAGTTACAACTCATTAGAATTTGTTTTATTGAGTAAGAAGGTTGTCTCTTGACTGAGAACACGTTCGAGGGATAAGGAATCAAGGAATAAATGCAGCTACTTCTGGAAGGGAATCAAGAATATACCAGATTTGGAGTTTACCTGGTGGCTCAGTGGTGAAGAACCTGCCGGCCAATGCAGTGGACATGGGTTCGATCCCTAGTCTAGGAAGATCCCACATGCCACAGAGCAACTAAGCCTGTGTCACAACTATTGGGCCTGTGCTCTAGAGCCCTGAACCCCAACTGCTGAGCTCACAGGCCCTGATACTGAAGCCCTGTGCCTCAGAGCCTATGCTCCGCACCAAGAGCAGCCACTGAAATGAGCAGCCCAGGCAC
This sequence comes from Bubalus kerabau, assembly GCF_029407905.1. Lineage (NCBI taxonomy): Eukaryota > Metazoa > Chordata > Mammalia > Artiodactyla > Bovidae > Bubalus > Bubalus kerabau. Next base: position 32,928,272 of record NC_073632.1, on the reverse strand, counting down.
TGTAATGAAGAGTAGCCCCTGCTCTCTGCAACTAGAGAAAAGCCCTCGCAGCAGCAAAGACTTGACACCTGTGGCAGATTCATTTTGATATTTGGCAAAACTAATACATTATGTAAAGTTTAAAAATAAAATAAAATTAAAAAAAAATTTTTTTTAAATATACCAGATTTGTAACTTCCCCAGTGTCCAGTGATTAAGATGCAAGGGGCCACAGTTTCAATCCCTGGTCAGGGAATTAGTTCCATATGCCAAGAGATGTGGCCAAAAATTTAAATATATATTTATATATATACATATGTATACAAATGTATGTATGTATATATATGTATATGCGCATGCATGCTAAGTTGCTTCAGTCATGTCCGACTCTGCTGCACTATGGACTGTGGCCTGCCAGGCTCCTCTGTCCAAGGGATTCTCCAGGCCAGAATACTGGAGTGGATTGCCATGCCCTCCTCCTCTGACCAGGGATCGAACCTCGTCTCTTACATCTCCTGCAATGGCAGGAGGGTTCTTTACCACTTGTGCCACCTGGGAAACCCATATATATATATGCCATATTTACAATGATAGTCTGTATCACCCTTGTTCTTTGTTTTTTTTCAAAAATGTTAACCAATAATTACAATTTATTTGTGCTACTGAATAAGCTAGGATTAATGTAATATTCCATAAATATCAATATTTAAAACTTTAAAAATAAATCTATATTTTTTCAATCATATCAGCATTTAAAATGACAGCCTATTCATGCTTTCTTCAAAGACTGTGATTAAAACTAATAATTTTAAATTACTCCAAAGCCTTGCATTCCAAGCTAGTGTATAGTCTTAATATATACTGATGAGTTGAAATCATAGGGTCAACACAGTAAATGTTTCTAGACGTAAATTTTACTGTGTTATATTTACAAAAATACATGGTGTGTTGCAATATATTAAGGTCTAATACAAAAATATTATGGAGTAGAATGAGACAGTTCACGAATTGTCAAACAAAAGAAAAGAATTCAAAGAAATTCAGCATGTGGATGATATTTCTTGGGTGTGCCTATAGAGTTCTTACTTTGCTTGTCATTAAAATTATTTCAGTAAGAAAGTTTGAGAAGTATCACTTTAACTATCTAACGTTGCTCCAGAACATGAATAGTCCATATGGTATGAATACTTAGGTGAGCCATTTGAGACACTCACACAGTTAGAAAATAGCCAGATGCTCATTACATGAACAGAGTCATGATTTAGGAGGAGACTCTATAATCTCATGATTATATCTAAAGATGAGCCCACCTAAGCCAAAATCTTACCAAAGGTTTTTTTTTTTTTTTTTTGCAGTACAAAACAAAAAGTACATCTGGATACATTATCTAGGTTTTGCATCCTTAAAATCTTAGGTTATCTGCAATATGTTCCTGTGTCCTCAGGAGAAGGGCAGGTGTCAAAATGCCTGAGTACTATGTTACTTTTTAAAGACTCTTTGATAATTGGATATTTTAAACAAAATTGAGTCCCTGCTCTCAAAAATTAACAAATTCACTCTTTCTTTTTTTTTTCTGGCAACCAAGTAGTACTTAGCAATTTTAATGGCCCTAACCAATCTCTTCCAACTAGGCAAGGATAGCTGTTTTCTTTGGCCTGACTATTTGGAATCATCTGCATGAATTTGGTGGGTTGAAAATATGTTTGACAGTTGAGTCCCTCTTCTCTCTACTTGGCTCTGTAGACAGGGCTTGTTAAATTATTCCGTGTGTTGGTACCTGAGGCATGTGTATTTGCACATGTCACAGGGTTCTTATTCAGTAATTTATTACTTTGATTCCTTAAGTAGACACTTGTGACCTGAGTAAGAATTCCTCTAAAAGGACTTAACCAGTTATACCCAGGAAGTAAACTTTCTCTTATGTGGAAGTTTAGGTTTAGAAAATGTTTGCATTAGCCCTTAAGTATTTGACATGGGATATGCTAAAGAGCATAGTATAGAAAAGCAAGATTAAACAAACTACAGAATTCTGGGATGAATTCTCATTGAAACCTTTCATTGCCTTCTTTGGTCTAATGTTTATGTCCTTGAGTGACATGGGCTCCACTTTATCATGAATATGATTTCACATTTTGTATTAATAATCTAATATCACCTTACTAGACTACTTGATTAATATTCAAATTTAATTTTACTCCTTAGTATCTAACTTGTTGAAATTCAGTCTCTTTAAGCTGAGAAATTATCTTATCATTAAATAGTATGAACACCCATTCTTCCTAATCATTTTTTAGATTGAAAAAATAGGTCTAGCAAGGATGACTCTCTGATTATAAAATTGTGTGTAACAATGGTGTAATTCAGCTGACTCTCTATGTTGCACTCTCTCTTATAGTGGGCTGTTTAGTTGCTAAGTCGTGTCTGACTCTTGCAACTCCATGGACTGTAGCTCGCTAGGCTCCTCTCTCTATGAGATTTCCCAGGCAGGAATACTGGAGTGAGTTGCCATTTCCTTCTCCAGGGGATCTTCCAGACCCAGGGGTCAAACCCTGGTCTCCTGCATTGCAGGTGGATTATTTACCCACTGAGTTTCCAGGGAAGCCCAATATTTCTGTAAATTTGGGATTTCCCCTCCTTCACACTTCTCTAGGGCATATATTTAGGGATATATCTAAGAATTTGGAAAGGATACAAGACATTGGGGAAAAGAACCCATGTGGTCTCTGTGACCTATTGCATGGAGACAGCAAATGAGAGATCTATTCTAATTGGTCCTGGGTTATCACTCCACATGGTTTGCTGCATAGATGTCCTCGGCTTCCTGCGCATACCTTGTTTGGCTATGGCTCTTTTTCCTAGGATGAAATCTTTCTGCTTCCCTCAGCCATACTGAGACATTGGCATCTCTTCAATTGTTCTCTTCAATTGAAGGTGTCACAGAGCCTTTTCATTCCTAGGTACTTGTCTACCTAGAGAGACAGAGACTGATTACTGAGTGTGTATCTATAAACAACTCTTAGAACAAGTACAGACTGCTGTTTCTTGAAGTTTTTCCTGGGAGCCAGGTAGCTTTTGTTTCCATATTCTATAAAAATATCTCAGATCTTTTTGCCTCCCGTGGACTTTTCTCTGAGAAGTAGGCCACAAAAGCCTCGCTCTCAGCTCCAGGGAGGTTTTTGTTCTCATTTGACCTCCCTTCCATCTTTCTCCATCTCCCCTGCTGGTAAAAAGATTTTCTAATCTGGATAAAATTAGCTTTAATTTTTAAAAATCTCTTTAATAAAAACTAGAAAAACTTTCCTTAAATCAAGGAACATGGAGCAGACAATGTGCTCAAATTAGGGAAAAGGAAAGTAAGAAATTGCAGAAGGAAAAAAGGAACATGGGTGAATATCACAGAAGTATGATCCTACCACATTTAGATCTTATGTATCTGTATGTTACCACATCTGAGCCTTCTGAAAAGAAAATTAAAAATCGTCTCTGTTTAAAAAAAAAAAAAAATTCCTTGTAATTGAACACAGTTGACTCAGTCTTCCAAGTGATAGTTTTCTCAGCAAATTGTGTCTTCTTTTTATTCCTTATACTACTACTTTCATTTAAAACAAAAACAAGGACTTACCCAGAGGTCCAGTGGTGAAGAATACACCTTGCATTGCAGGGATGTGAGTTCAATCCCTGGTCAGGGAACTAAGATCACACACACTACAAAGCAACTAAAAGCCCCCTGCCGCAACTACTGAGCCCTCGAGCCACCATGAGAGAATCCATGGGCCCCAGTGAAAAATCCCATGTGATGTAGCAGCATGACACAACGAAGATCCTGCATGCTGCATCTAAGACCCAACTCAGCCAAACAAATAAGTTACAGAAAAACAAACTCCATCCATGTGTGCAAGAAAGAAAATAAAGTGGAACAAAAATTCAAATCACTAGTAGTTTTTCTGTTATAAATGAACATAGAGAAAGACAAGTTGCTGGCAGGGTTTGGTACATTCTGTGAATGTCCCTAAAACCTAAATGATGCTTTTTATGAGAGTTGTTTATAAACACACAGGTGTTTATAATTGGTCAATCTTTCTCTCTCTCATCCCTCGGGAGAGCAAGTACCTAGAATATGGCCCAGAAATCTAACATGCTCGTCATTGACATCACTGATCATTTTGGAACTCGGTCACATAGCCAAGTTTTTTCAACAGCAATCCCATGTAGTCCCTATCAATCACAGTTGACATACAAGATGAAATCTGTTTGATATCCTTGCCTAGAGGTTAAAAAAGTGTGCTCTGTTATCAGACTGCCTGTGCTCAATTATTTAGGAACTGGGCAAATGGTTTCAGTAAGACATTTAACTTTTCTAAGCCTCAATTCTTTATGGACTAATGATAAGAACTACCTCAAAGGTTACTGTAAAAATTAAATGGAATATTCTATGTAATGAGTTTAGAGTAGTGACTAGCACTCAACATACTTTAGCTTATTATTACTACTATTATTCATGTGAAGTGTTTTCTATCTTGACTGTCCAGAGAAATGCTGACCTATGATTCCAGATCTGTGAAAATTCCATCTGCCTGTAGTTTCTCAAATTTAAGAAAGGTTTTTGATGTCATTGGGGCAATATGTGAGTAATCATTCCTGGAACTGTTGAATGTTGAGGGCAGATTGATTGGATCCATTAATGATTAAAGTTAGAATAAGAGCTGTCACTGTCTACAGTCCACCACTTTATTAGGGATCCATGTGAACAAAGAACCTTGTTTTTGTTCATTTATCTGTTTGTTATTCAGCATCTAAAGAATCCATCGTTGTGGGGAATCTTAGCTAATTTGAATTTTTTCCTCATCCTGACAGAACTGGATAGAATCTGTGCCCAGTATCAAAAGTTATTAAAGTTGAAATGCTCAGACTAGAAGAGTAACTGTTACTAGCTTTTCTTCCATGAGAAATCAGGCTTATGAACGATAATTTAAAGCCAAAACAAAGGGAAGACTGGCAAAGAAACACATACCCACTTAGGGACACATGGATTGAATCTGTTCCTGCATTGATAGCCAATTAGGTAAGTGAAAACTTCTGCTTTGAGTATTTAGCTCCAAAAGCTTGATATAACAGAAGTTCAATTATAATAACTGAAATTAGAAATAGAATTACAGTGCTACATTATAATTGGAAACTGAAAACAGGTGTGGTTCTCTGCTCCTCTCAAGCTTTGCAGCCTCCAGTTTTTGAGAAGGAGACATATGTGAAGTTTGAGTATATTGTATAACTGGAAAATAGGTTATATGATTTTCTTTTTTTTTGGTAAAGATAAGCCCCAGAGTTGATCTCATACCAAGATGAACAAATAACTCATCAGTTATTGATGAACTGCTGAACAATAATTGGTTAATAGTTTGGTGTAGTAGGAAGATTATCTTAAAACCAGTTCTAAATCCTTTAGCACTCACTAGTTAATTAATTAACTGATTGATTAAGATATGATTGACTGTATACTATTTCCTGATGGGATGGAAAAACTAACATGGTATTGATGACAATAGTGAGTAGAGAACACAACACTGCAGTCCAGAAGAGAGATAAGAGCTGGTGTATAGAATGGATCCACTGGCTTACTGAAAGTGATCATTGAATCCATGCGAGTGATGAAAATTGTTCACAGAGAATAAATAAAAGAAAAGGAGGGAACAGGGATGGAGCATCAACCTTAAAGGAGAAGCGAAAGGAAAGAAAGCAGCACTGAGTGGGACAAATAAATAGCAGAGCAGTGGTAGAGAGCAGGCTTGGGGGCAGAGGATATTGAGACTGAAGAAAGGAGACTTCCTCTTCAAGGTGGTAGGTTGGACGTTGTCCTTCTGCAAATCCCATTGAAATAAAATTTAAAATTACCAAGGATAAGAAATTTATAACAGTTCTCCAACCAGGCAGAAATGTACACAAACCATACTTGATGAATTTCAGGAAGACTGAAACTACATTATGAATTAAAATATAGGAGCAGGAGCAGAGTCGGATGTGCACACACAGAAGCTGCAATAGAGGCAGAAACCAAGCTCCCTGCTGGTGGTGCTTCCAGAATGCTCCCAACCTTGAGATCAAAGTTCAGTTTCATGAAGGGGTGGTGCTCAGAGATCGAGGTCAGTGTTTGTCTCTAAAAGGTTGTACAACTTAGTACCTCTTCTGTAAGTGCTGCTGCTGCTGCTGCTAAGTCGCTTCAGTCATGTCCGACTCTGTGCGACCCCATAGACAGCAGCCCACCAGGCTCCCCCGTCCCTGGGATTCTCCAGGCAAGAATACTGGAGTGGGTTGCCATTTCCTTCTCCAATGCATGAAAGTGAAAAGTGAAAGTGAAGTCACTCAGTCCTGTCTGACTCTTCGCGACTCCATGGACTGCAGCCTACCAGGATCCTCCATCCATGGGATTTTCCAGGCAAGAGGACTGGAGTGGGTTGCCATTGCCTTCTCCGTCTGTAAATACTGCTTGTCAAAGAAATTGGTTTTGGATTTCCCAAATATAACAAAACCCAGGTAGTGTGGAAATGGCAACCCACTCCAGTGTTCTTGCCTGGAGAATCCCAGGGACAGAGGAGCCTGGTGGGCTGCCGTCTATGCGGTCGCACAGAGTTGGACATGACTTAAGCGACTTAGCAGCAGCAGCAGCAGTGTGGACCTAGTTTGCTCCCCGCTGTCTGTTCATGCATTTTGAAGGAAAACTGTCTGTTGAGCTCAGAGTCCACCGCAGTCACTGACGAGAGAGCAGGTGGGGAAGAGGACTGCATGCCAACAGAAGGAAGCCAGGTCAGCAAAGTGTGCCAAGTAAGCAGTCCACTTTATTAGTTTAAATGGATAAATATCATATTAGAAGAAAAATAATCATATACACATATGCACAGTGCCAATATGAGCCAAGGAATCAACTTTAAAAAAAACCCCTGATTATTCAGGGCACAGAATAGCATTTTGCCAAGAAAATGCACTGGTCATAACAAACACCCTCTTCCAACAACACAAGAGAAGACTCTATACATGGACATCACCAGATAGTCAACACCAAAATCAGATTGATTATATTCTTTGCAGCCAAAGATGGAGAAGCTCTATACAGTCAGCAAAAACAAGACCAGGAGCTGACTGTGGCTCAGACCATGAACTCCTTATTGCCAAATTCAGACTGAAATTGAAGAAAGTAGGGAAAACCACTAGACCATTCTGGTATGACCTAAATCAAATCCCTTATGATTATACAGTGGAAGTGAGAAATACATTTAAGGGCCTAGATCTGATAGATAGAGTGCCTGATGAACTATGGAATGAGGTTCATGACATTGTACAGGAGACAGGGATCAAGACCATCCCCATGGAAAAGAAATGCAAAAAAGCAAAATGGCTGTCTGGGGAGGCCTTACAAATAGCTGTGAAAAGAAGAGAAGTGAAAATCAAAGGAGAAAAGGAAAGATATAAACATCTGAATGCAGTGTTCAAAGAATAGCAAGAAGAGATAAGAAAGCCTTCCTCAGTGATGAATGCAAAGAAATAGAGGAAAACAACAGAATGGGAAAGACTAGGGATCTCTTCAAGAAAATCAGAGATACAAAGGAACATTTCATGCAAAGATGAGCTCAATAAAGGACAGAGATGGTATGGACCTAACAGAAGCAGAAGATATTAAGAAGAGATGGCACAGGATACACAGAAGAACTGTACAAAAAAGATCTTCACGACCCAGATAATCATGATGGTGTGATCACTCACCTAGAGCCAGACATCCTGGAATGTGAAGTCAAGTGGGCCTTAGAAAGCATCACTACGAACAAAGCTAGTGGAGGTGATGGAATTCCAGTTGAGCTATTCCAAATCCTGAAAGATGATGCTGTGAAAGTGCTGCATTCAATATGCCAGCAAATTTGGAAAACTCAGCAGTGGCCACAGGACTGGAAAAGGTCAGTTTTCATTCCAATCCTAAAGAAAGACAATGCCAAAGAATGCTCAAACTACTGCACAATTGCACTCATCTCACATGCTGGTAAAGTAATGCTCAAAATTCTCCAAGCCAGGCTTCAGCGATATGTGAACTGTGAACTTCCAGATGTTCAAGCTGGTTTTAGAAAAGGCAGAGGAACCAGAGATCAAATTGCCAACATGAGCTGGATCATCGAAAAAGCCAGAGAGTTCCAGAAAAACATCTATTTCTGCTTTTTTGACTATGCCAAAACCTTTGACTGTGCGGATCACAATAAACTGTGGAAAATTCTGAAAGAGATGGGAATACCAGATCACCTGATCTGCCTCTTGAGAAATTTGTATGCAGGTCAGGCAGCAACAGTTAGAACTGGACATGGAACAACAGACTGGTTCCAAATAGGAAAAGGAGTACGTCAAGGCTGTACATTGTCACCCTGTTTATTTAACTTATATGCAGAGTACATCATGAGAAACGCTGGGCTGGAAGAAACACAAGCTGGAATCAAGATTGCCAGGAGAAATATCAATAACCTCAGATATGCAGATGACACCACCCTTATGGCAGAAAGTGAAGAGGAACTCAAAAGCCTCTTGAGGAAAGTGAAAGTGGAGAGTGAAAAAGTTGGCTTAAAGCTCAACATTCAGAAAACGAAGATCATGGCATCCGGTCCCACCACTTCATGGGAAATAGATGGGGAAACAGTGGAAACAGTGTCAGACTTTATTTTTCTGGGCTCCAAAATCACTGCAGATGGTGACTGCGGCCATGAAATTAAAAGATGCTTACTCCTTGGAAGGAAAGTTGTGACCAACCTAGATAGCATATTCAAAAGCAGAGACATTACTTTGCCAACAAAGGTCTGTCTAGTCAAGGCTATGGTTTTTCCTGTGGTCATGTATGGATGTGAGAGTTGGACTGTGAAGAAGGCTGAGCACCGAAGAATTGATGCTTTTGAACTGTGGTGTTGGAGAAGACTCTTGAGAGTCCCTTGGACTGCAAGGAGATCCAGCCAGTCCATTCTGAAGGAGATCAGCCCTGGGATTTCTTTGGAGGGAATGATGCTAAAACTGAAACTCCAGTACTTTGGCCACCTCATGCGAAGAGTTGACTCATTGGAAAAGACTCTGATGCTGGAAGGGATTGGGGGCAGGAGGAGAAGAGGACGACAGAGGATGAGATGGCTGGATGGCATCACTGACTTGATGGACGTGAGTCTGGGTGAACTCCGGGAGTTGGTGATGGACAGGGAGGCCTGGCGTGCTGCGATTCATGGGGTCATAAAGAGTCGGACACGACTGAGTGGCTGATGTAATCTGATATATCGTCATAGATACTAAAGAGGGGCTTCCCAGGTGGCAGTAGTGGTAATATGCTTAGTGTCCAAATGTTTGTGACCCCATGAACTGTGTGTAGCCTGCCAAGCTCCTCTGTCCATGGGATTTTTCAGGAAAGAATATGGAATGGGTTGCCATTTTCTTCTCCAAGAGATCTTCCTGACCCAGAGATCTAACCCGTGTCTCCTGTGGTAAAAAGAACCCACCTGCCAATGCAAGAGACATGAGAGAGGCAGGGTTCGATCCCTGGGTTAGGAAGATTCCCCTAGAGGAGGACATAGCAACCCACTGCAGTATTCTTGCCTGGAAAATCCCATGGACAGAGGAGCCTGGCAGGCTACAGTCCATAGGGTCACAAAGAGTCAGACATGATTGAACTGACGTAGCAAACACACAGATACTAAGGAACAATAAAGAAATGTTGGAAATTTAAAAATACAATGTCTGAAATTAAGAAAAATTAAAAAGAAGTGTTGAAATAAAAATCTGAGGAAATCTAGAATTAGGCTTAAAAATTAAGATTGGAAGATTGTATAGAAAAAGACTTTAAAATCTTAGAGGATCTAGCTAGGAGAAGTACAATCTTTCAAAGAAAAAGGATTTTCCCTCTTTTCAGAAAGAAAGTATTTTAGGAAATTATCAAAGGGATAATTGGAAAAATATATTTGAGATATAAACACATGCATCCTCAGCTTGAAAGGGCACACAGAATAAAGCGAACATGAATGAAGAACAAAAAACACATCTAGACAGAGATTCAGGTAAAGAGAAGATCCTCAAATCCTCCACTTATTGCCTCTAATAAATGGGAAGCAGCTTCTCATCAGAGACATCACATACTCAAAGGCTGAGATCTGAGAGAAATGTGATTTGTAATTTAGAAGTAAACGCTCAGCCAAACTATCAATTAAGAGTGCCAGTAAAATAAGGACATTTTTAGATATGCAAGACTCAGAAAAATCCAGCCATTCTCTTTGGAAGACTTACTTTCTGTGTATCCAGCAAAACAACAAAGGAATGTAAAAAAGAGGAAAAAAATGAGATCCATTAAACAGAATACCTGATCTATTGTATTGATGCATTTACTATGGTTGTATAGTAGAATATCACTGTTTTGTAGGAAATGTACACTGTAGCATTCAGAAGGGATAGAACAATGAGTCAGCGATTTATTCTCAAATGGATCAGGAAAAAATATGCTTTGTATTGTGCCTCCAACTGTTCTGTAACCTTGTGATTATTTTGAAATTAAAAAATTAAAATGAAGAAAGGAAACTCTACAAGGTTAAAAAACAAATTTACCTTCTCTAGCATTCATTGTTTGTAGATTTTTTCAATTGTTCTGACTGCTGTGAGGTGATACCTCATTGTAGTTTTGATCTGCATTTCTCTAGCAGTTAGAGGTGTTGAGCATCTTTTCATCTGCCTCTTGGCCATCTGTATGTCTTCTTTGGTGAAGTGTCTATTTAGGTCTTCTGCTCATTTTTTGATTGAATTGTTTTTTGATATTGAACTGCATGAGCTATTTGTATATTTTGGAGATAAGAGATGGGAGGGAGATCTAAGAGGGAGGGGATATGTATATACATATGGCTGATTCACTTCATTGTACAGTGGAAGATAACACAATATTGTAAAGCAACTATACTCCAACAAATAACAACAACAACAAAAAACACAAGTCTCCTTTCTATCAGGAGCCCCCACCCAGAGCATGGCCAACCAAAAACTCCACTGCCATCCTCTGATCCCCAGCACTCTCTAGCCCACCTTTCCAGCATCAATCAAGAGTTGATTTCCATAACAAACTATTTATTTATATGCTTCCTATTTTTTGCCTCTGCCTCACTGCTGGAATAAACTTCATGAGGAGCTTTCTTCATTGCTGCTGCTGCTGCTAAGTCACTTCAGTCGTGTCCAACTCTGTGCGACCCCACAGACAGCAGCCCACCAGGCTCCCCCGTCCCAGCGATTCTCCAGGCAAGAACACTAGGGTGGGTTGCCATTTCTTTCTCCACTCTTCATTGCTATATACCCCAAACATGGAGAACTGCCAGGAACACACTGAGTTCTTGATAAATATGTGTTGAATGAACTAATAGTCTTGTTATTACAAACATTAGTAATAAGTAAAATTTCATTCTTTATAAAATATTAATGCTTTCCAAATACAAAAATTGCAACTACTCAATATTACCTATTATTTGAGATTCCAATTTTTCACTTCAACTTCTACATGAAAAGATATCTATTCCAACACCACTTGTAAGATGATTAAACCTTTAGAAGATTTTCTTAAAAATGAGATGTCTTCTGCAAGTCAGTCCAAGGGAGGAAAACTTCAAATGCTAGATCACAATCTTAAGAGTACCGAGACGATGTTTCGCTGTTATGTTTTTTTAGAACAGATATCAGTAAAAATAGGTAGCAGAAGATTTTATAAAAGGAAAAGTAATTCCAGGATGACCGTGATGTAGGAGGTCTAGGGTGCAAATTAGAACAGGGAATAAGATGGCTCCAAAAATAATTTCCTGTAATAAAGCACGATTAAGAAGCTAAGCGACTTTGGTGATAAAAAGGAAGTATAGAATCATAAAAATAAACAAACATAAGCAATGTGCCTTGCCCCCTTCCCTGTTTGTTAGTTTGTACTCCTTCCAGCTGAACAAAATTAATGGCCACTGCCATCTGCATCTCCACTCACTATCCAGTTACCTCTCGATTTTTCACGGAACTACATTTAAATGATTATAATACTGTAAATGCTGGTTTGTTTGTTTGTTTGTTTTGGATTAACCTTCAGACAAAAGGGAGAAGGCAATGGCACCCAATCCAGTACTCTTGCCTGGAAAATCCCATGGATGGAGGGAGGACCCTGGTAGGCTGCGGTCCATGGGGTCGCGAAGAGTCAGACACCACTGAGCGACTTCACTTTCCCTTTTCACTTTCATGCACTGCAGAAGGAAATGGCAACCCACTCCAGTGTTCTTGCCTGAAGAATCTCAGGGACCGGGGAGCCTGGTAGGCTGCCGTCTATGGGGTCTCACAGAGTTGGATACGACTGAAGCGACTTAGCAGCAGCAGCAGACAAAAGAGTTAGTTACTTTTAGTTCTAAGAGGAGAAGATAAATGATATAAAATTGGATGTTAGAAAGCATGAGATAATGCCTAAAACAGATGTCAAGTAATAGAAGGTTCTGCTTTATTTGAAAACACACATTCAGTTCAGTTCAGTCGCTCAATCATGTCTGACTCTTTGCAACCCCATAAATTGCAGCAGGCCAGGCCTCCCTGTCCATCACCAACTCCCGGAGTTCACTCAAACTCACGTCCATCGAGTCTGTGATGCCATCCAGCCATCTCATCCTCTGTCATCCTCTTCTCCTCCTGCCCCCAATCCCTCCCAGCATCAGAGTCTTTTCCAGTGAGTCAACTCTTCGCATGAGGTGGCCAGAGTACTGGAGTTTCAGCTTTAGCATTATTCCTTCCAAAGAACACCCAGGGCTGATCTCCTTCAGAATGGACTGGCTGGATCTCCTTGCAGTCCAAGGGACTCTCAAGAGTCTTCTCCAACACCACACTTCAAAGGCATCAATTCTTCGGTGCTCAGCTTTCTTCACAGTCCAACTCTCACATCCATACATGACCACAGGAGAAACCATAGCCTTGACTAGACGGACCTTGGTTGGCAAAGTAATGTCTCTGCTTTTTAATATGCTGTCTAGGTTGGTCATAACTTTCCTTCCAAGGAATAAGCATCTTTTAATTTCATGGCTGCAGTCACCATCTGCAGTGATTTTGGAGCCCAAAAAGATAAAGTCTGACACTGTTTCCATTGTTTCCCCATCTATTTCCCATGAAGTGATGGGACCAGATGCCATGATCTTCATTTTCTGAATGTTGAGCTTTAAGCCAACTTTTTCACTCTCCACTTTCACTTTCATCAAGAGGCTTTTGAGTTCCTCTTCACTTTCTGCCATAAGGGTGGTGTCATCTGCATATCTGAGGTTATTGATATTTCTCCCGGAAATCTTGATTCCAGCTTGTGCTTCTTCCAGCCCAGCGTTTCCCATCATGTACTCTGCATAGAATTTAAATAAGCAGGGTGACAATATGCAGCCTTGACGTGCTCCTTTTCCTATTTGGAACCAGTCTGTTGTTCCATGTCCAGTTCTAACTGTTGCTGCCTGACCTGCATACAGGTTTCTTAAGAGGCAGGTCAGGTGATCTGGTATTCCCATCTCTTTCAGAATTTTCCACAGTTTATTGTGATCCGCACAGTCAAAGGCTTTGGCATAGTCAATAAAGTAGAAATAGATGTTTTTCTGGAACTCTCTTGCTTTTTCGATGATCCAGCTCATGTTGGCAATTTGATCTCTGGTTCCTCTGCCTTTTCTAAAACCAGCTTGAACATCTGGAAGTTCACGGTTCATGTATTGCTGAAGCCTGGCTTGGAGAATTTTGAACATTACTTTACTAGCGTGTGAGATGAGTGCAATTGTGCGGTAGTTTGAGCATTCTTTGGCATTGCCTTTCTTTAGGATTGGAATGAAAACTGACCTTTTCCAGTCCTGTGGCCACTGCTGAGTTTTCCAAATTTGCTGGCATATTGAGTGCAGCACTTTCACAGCATCATCTTTCAGGATTTGGAATAGCTCAACTGGAATTCCATCACCTCCACTAGCTTTGTTCATAGTGATGGTTTCTAAGTCCCACTTGACTTCACATTCCAGGATGTCTGGCTCTAGGTGAGTGATCACACCATTGTGATTATCTTGGTCATGAAGATCTTTTTTGTACAGTTCTTCTGTGTATCCCTGCCAGCTCTTTTTAATATCTTCTGCTTCTGTTAGGTCCATACCATTTCTGTCCTTTATCAAGCCCATCTTTGCATGAAATGTTCCCTTGGTATCTCTAATTTTCTTGAAGAGATCTCTAGTCTTTCCCATTCTATTGTTTTCCTCTATTTCTTTGCATTGATCACTGAGGAAGGCTTTCTTATCTCTTCTTGCTATTCTTTGAAACTCTGCATTCAGATGCTTATAACTTTCCTTTTCTCCTTTGATTTTCACTTCTCTTCTTTTCACAGCTATTTGTAAGGCCTCCCCAGACAGCCATTTTGCTTTTTTGCATTTCTTTTCCATGGGGATGGTCTTGATCCCTGTCTCCTGTACAATGTCACGAACCTCAGTATAGTTCATCAGGCACTCTATCTATCTAGTCCCTTAAATCTATTTCTCACTTCCACTGTATAAACATAAGGGATTTGATTTAGGTCATACCTGAATGGTCTAGTAGTTTTCCCTACTTTCTTCAATTTAAGTCTGAACTTGCTAAACATACATTAGCAAGTTTTAAAAACTTAATAAATAAAAATATGCCTTTAGAGTTTGAGGTATGAAACCTCAGTGGGAATAGGAAAGTGAGAAAGCAGGGTACATCAGCATAACTCCTCCTTCTTCACGGTAGGAGTAGCAATTAGATATAGTTTAAATTGATAAATGAATAAATATAAACATTATAGATATGACCACCAAAAGCAACATAAATTTGTATAAATGGCTGTCAGAAATGAAGAGTAAGATTGAGAGTGAAAGAAAGTGAAAGTATTAGTCGTTCAGTTGTGCCTGACTCTTAGGGACCCCAAGGACTGCAGCCCACCAGGCTCCTCTGCCATGGGATTTTCCAGGCAAGGATACTGGAGTGGGTAGACATTTCCTTCTCCAGGGGATCTTCCCGACCCAGGGATCAAACCCAGGTCTTCTACACTGCAGGCAGATTCTTTACCGACTGAGCTACCAGGAAGCCCAGGAAAAATGAGGGTAAAGGGTACTTAATTCTTTAGTCTCAAATCCTCTCAGTTTGGACTTGAAATTTTAGATTATATACTAGATATGCACAGAAAAATGTCTGGTCTGATGAGCCTCAACTATGAGCTTTGGTTCCTCCAATTGGGATGGAGGGATAGTGAGGAGAGGACTTTTTAAACTCTTCAGTATAGTTTTTGGTTATTTTTTTTTCTGCAATGAGCATACTTTGTTATTGAGTAAAAATCATATATATATATATATATATATATATATAAAATGATATGCACATAGAGGGGCTTTCCTGTGGCTTAGGCAATAAAGAATCTGCCTGCAATGCAGGAGACCTGGGTTTGATCCCTGGGTTAGGAAGATCCCCTGGAGAAGGAAATGGCAACCTACTCTAGTATTCTTGCCTGGAGAATCCCTCTCAGAGAGGAGCCTGGCAGGGTACAGACCGTGGGGCTGCAGATAGGTGGACATGACTGAGTGACTAACACTTTCACTTTCATGTACATATTATTATATAAGAAGGTGTAAAGGCAACAAAAGTAAATGCTGAATCTTAGAAGCACCAAGAGTTCATTGAATTTGGCAACTGGGAAGAGACCCAATGGGTGCAGTTTCCACCAACAGTAGGAACGCAGTAAGGTTGCAAGGGAAACACCCTTGATGAGGAGTGAAGGGGAGTAGGGGCAGCAGATACAAGTGCAAACTATTTTCAAGAAGTTGCAATGAGCAAGGGGAGGGAGAGAGTGTGTGGAAATTAAATAGCTGACATTTAAAGGGCATAATTGTTTAATAATCACTTAGATTTTAAAATAGACTGTGTTGTATTAAATAGCTTTAACTTAAAATGAAAGGATCATGAAATGTACAGAGAATGAAATGGTCACATAAAGACTTTCCAAGAAAATATTATATCTACATCTTTCCATTTTGGGATGAGGAAAGCATACAACACATTTTCATGGAGGCTTAGTTTTACAATTTTAAGGTCTCTCCCACCTTCCTCCCTTTAGTTCACCTTTTCAGGTATGCCTTTTGTAGACATTCTCTACAGAGGCTTCTAAAGCTGTTGAGAAGTAATTATTTCTCTGTATTGAGCAAGATAGAGGGGTCTTTGACTACGTCTGACTATTTACTTGTATTTAGGAAAAGTGAAATATCAGTGACTTTTTTTCATTTCATAAAGTTAGGCTACATTACACTCCAGTCCTTAGTGATTACGACAAATGTGCTAAATTGATAAACCATCTCTCTCTGTTATCCAGAAATAGTTACTGAGTGAAGCTTGCGTTCAGTAACTAGGTTACTCCCTGAGTGAAACCAAGGTTCCTCTGCCATTTCAAGGTGACTTTCTGGGCCAGATACCAATCTTTGTAGTCAGATTAGGTTGAAGAAAAAAATCTGAAGTTCCCTTTTTTGCCTCTATTTTCTCTTGTTCTCATTCTTGCTCTATCTTCCTTGCTCTATCTATCCCTCAGCTTATTCATGCCCAGAATTCTGATATACTTAGCATCTTGCCCAGTGCCTCCATAATACAACTTCTAGCAAAATTTGATTTCCAGAAGGAATCAGAGAAATTCATCCAACCTGAAATAAAGCTTTCCTCATTAGGCCATTGATAAACATTAAATGCAGGGCTTCCCAGGTGGCTCAGTGGTAAAGAATCCTTCTGCCACATAAGAGACCCAGGTTCGATCCCTGGGTTGGGAAGATCCCCTGGAGAAGGAAATGCCAACTCACTCCTGTATCCTTGCCTGGGGAATCCCATGGACAGAGGAGCCTGGCCGGCTATAGTCCATGGGGTCCCAGAGAATCGGACAGGACTGAGCAACTAAACAACAACAAACATTAAGTGAGGGGCTTCCTAGGTGGTGTTAGTGGTAAAGGATCCACCTGTCAGTGTAGGAGACTTAAGAGGTTCGATCCCTGGGTCAGGAAGATCCCCTGAGAAAGGCAAGGCAACCCACACCAGTATTCTTGCCTGGAGAATCCCATGGACAGAGGAACCTGGCAGGCAACAGTCCATAGTGTCTCAAAGAGTCTGAAGCAACTTAGCACACATGCTTGCAAATGTTAAATGCATGCATAAGATGTAAGTTACTAAAAATGCTTCTTCTAGTTGGTGATTGTTATAACAAACTGCCACAAAACTGAGTGGAGTAAAAGCCATTTTACTTTTATTTATTTTTTTAATATAAATTTATTTATTTTAATTGGAGGTTAATCACTTTACAATATTGTATTTTATTATCCTCGTGGATTCTGAAGATCTAGAATTCAGAAAGCCACAGAAAGGACTGCTCTTCTCTGCTCCCTAAGTTTGGGATCTCAGCTAGAAGGACTCAAACAGCTGGGGGTAACTCGGATATCAGGGCTGGAACTACCGAGAGCGGGAGGATCACTCTCAAGATGGCTTCTTCATTTGTCTGGTGTCTGACCGGGACAGCTGAGGGTTACGCTTACCTGGGTTGCCAACAAGAGTGCCTACATGTGGCTTCTCTAGCAGGGCCGTGTCACTGTAACTGGATTTCTTACAAGGCAGCTCAATGCTCCTTAAGAGTGAGTGTTCCCTGAGTCCAAGGGGAAGTTGCATGCATGGTCTCGTATGAACTAGCCTTGGGACTCACGTAGCATCATGTCCAACATACTATATTGATAAAAGCGATTAAAAAACCCACCATAAATTAAAGGGAGGGGACCAAGGCAGTCTCTCAACGGGAGTAGTGTCAGCAAATTAGTGGCTGTGGTTAACATAGTCACAATGCTTATTTAGTTGCTTAAGATGATTTTTCTCTTTATAGAGGATAAGAAGTGAAAAAACCAAGCAGTAAAGAGAAGAAATACAAGTATTTAAGAGCAGGTGGAGAAAAGATTTTTAAGAAAGGAGTCATTTTAGTAATACATGACTGAAGACCATTAAACAAAATCTCTTTGGAATTTTAGAATGATTTTATTGAACACTTTCAGACTACTGAACACATTGTAATATCAACTTCTAAGTTTCTTTATGCATTTTCAAACATTTCTTCATTAAGTGAATAAGTTAAAGTGAAAGTTGCTCAGTGGTGTCCAACTCTTTGTGACCACATGGAATTCTCCAGGCCAGAATACTGGAGTGGGTAGCCCTTCCCTTCTCCAGGGGATCTTCCCAACCCATGGATCAAATCCAAGTCGCCTGCATTGCAGGTAGATTCTTTACCAACTGAGCTATCAGGGAAGCCCTCATCAAGTAAATGGGGGTGGGGGGGGTGGGGGTGGAACCAGCATTAATTGAATTCTTTCTGTGTTAACAACATCCCAAGGATTGAGCCATTACAACATACGTATGTGCTGGTCAAATCTAGCATTAACTCCAACAGAACCTGAATGAGAATGCATGGGTGTAAGTTTGTTCGAGCATTCTGTCACTTCAGTCGTATCTGACTCTTTGCAAACCTATGGACTGTAGCCTGACAGTCTCCTCTGTCCAAGGGATCCTCCAGGCAAGAATACTGGAGTGGGTTGCCATGCCCTCCTCCAGGGCATCTTCCCAACCCAGGGATCAAACCCTTGCCTCTTATGTCCGCTTCAGTGGCAGGCAGGTTCTTTACCACTAGCACCGCCTGGGAAGCCTGGGTATAAGTTTACAAGTCATCAAATGCCTTTATGTTTCCATGTCTTTGGATTAAATTTCAGAAGTTGTAATCTAATATATGCCTAACAATGTATTTATAGGTAAATAATCTTCCTGGTTGTATAGCATCTACCTGCTGATTCATTTGGTATAATATATGGTAACTTTTTTTACTGTAATGTTTATATTGTGATAGTTGGATTCCTCAGAATATTTGTACTATCAGATATTATCTTGTAAAAATGAATATTTTTCAATGAGGGGAAACTAGGGGCTACAAAGGTTCAGATTCCCAATATAAAAATTATATTTCCTGTATTAATTTTAATAATACAACTTTTCTACCTGTAATTGTAATTGTTGCTGCTGCTGTTGCTGCTAAGTCACTTCAGTCATGTCCGACTCTGCGCAACCCCAGAGAGGGCAGCCCACCAGGCTCCCCCGTCCCTGGGATTCTCCAGGCAAGAATTCAAAAAAAATTACAGTATGATGACAAAAATATAAACACCACTGAGCATATCTCGAAGACTACATGAGACCAGACCAAATGTGAGCTTCTAGTCTATAATTACAATAGCCTAATTTTATAATAGGGAGAAGGCAATGGCAACCCACTCCAGTACTCTTGCCTGGAAAATCCCATGGACGGAAGAGCCTGGTAGGCTGCAGTCCATGGGGTCGCTAAGAGTCAGACACGACTGAGTGACTTCACTTTCACTTTCTACTTTCATGCACTGGAGAAGGAAATGGCAACCCACTCCAGTGCTCTTGCCTGGAGAATCCCATGGACAGAGAAGCCTGGTAGGCTGCAGTCCATGGGGTTGCACAGAGTTGGACACGACTGAAGCGATGCAGCAACTTTTATAATAAGTAGAAGATTATTTTGCAACAGAATGGTTTTAAAAATCAGAAAATAACAATAAGCTGAAGAATTAGTCACAAGAATTTAATTACTACTGAAAAACAAGAAATCATGATAAAAATCACCTGTGTGATCTCACTGACTAGTCCAAAGAATATTCTTTTATCAATTTTGATAATTTAATATATCTGATCCTGGGGCCACCAAACTGGACTCAGAGGGATAATCTAAACACCACTTCTTCCAATTGATAATTTCTGCTGCTCTGAGAAAACTGGTAATGTGTCTGTTGTTCAAAATGCAGGCTAGATGATGAAGACTAGTTTCTTCAGTTTTTACTGTGTGTGCTTAGTCACTCAGTCGTGTCTGACTCTTTGCGACCCCATGGACCATAGCCCGCCAGGCTCCTCTGTCCATGGGATTCTCCAGGCAGGAATACTGCAGTGGGTTGCCATTCCCTTCTCCATAGAATCTTCTCAATCCAGGGATTGAACCCAGGTCTCCCGAATTGCAGGCAGATTCTTTACCATCTGAACCAAACTTTAGTTCTACAAGACACTCTGTGACAGAAAACTCTATGGGCAAATTATGTTTGTATACTTTCTAGACTTTATTTTGATTCTGGTGTATCTCAATTTGACATATTGCACTAAGTGATATATTTCCTAATAAAACACCTTTAGTTCAGTTCAGTTGCTCAGTCGTGTCTGACTCTTTGCAATCCCACGAACCGCAGCACACCAGGCCTTCCTGTCCATAACCAACTCCCAGAGTCCACCCAAACCCATGTCCATTGAGTCGATGATGCCATCCAACCATCTCATCCTCTGTCGTCCCCTTCTTCTACCCTCAATCTTTCCCAGCATCAGGGTCTTTTCAAATGAGTCAGCTCTTCACATGAGGTGGCCAAAGTATTGGAGTTTCAGCTTCAACATCAGTCCTTCCAAAGAACCCCCATGACTAATCTCCTTTAGGATGGACTGGTTGGATCTCCTTGCAGTCCAAGGGACTCTCAAGAGTCTTCTCCAACACCACAGTTCAAAAGCATCAATTCTTCTGTGCTCAGCTTTCTTCACAGTCCAACTCTCACATGCATACATGACCACTGGAAAAACCGTAGCCTTGACTAGATGGACCTTTGTTGGCAAAGTAATGTCTCTGCTTTTTAATATGCTGTCTAGGTTGGTCATAACTTTCCTTCCAAGGAGTAAGCATCTTTTCATTTCATGGCTGCAATCACCATCTGCAATGACTTTGGAGCCCAGAAAAATAAACTCAGCCACTGTTTCCACTGTTTCCCCATCTATTTGCCATGAAGTGATGGGACTGGATAAAATACCTTTAAGAAATTCCCATCTCCTTTCTCTGTCTCTGACTTATAAACAGTCAAGTGGCGTCACTATCTTCTTTCACCTGAACACTGAAAGTATCTCCTACTTTGTCTTCAAGCCTCCTCTTCTGTCCCACTTAGCAGCCTGGGTCATTTTTAAAACATTTAAACCAGACCCAGGACTTCCCAGGGGGTCCATTGGCTAAGACTCAGTGTTCCCAGTGCAGAGGGCCCTGGTTTGATCCCTGGTCAGGAAACTAGATCCTACATGTTGCAACTAATAATTTGCATGTCACCACTAATGATCCCGTATGCCACAACTAAGATCTGTCACAGTAAATAAAGAAACATTTTAAAAACAAATTTAAACCACATCCTACTGCTCTCTTGTTAAAAACCCAGCAATGCTTTCTATTGGGCTTCCCTGGTGGCTCCATGGTAAAGAATCCTCCTGCCCATCCAGGGGACCCATGTTCAATCCCTGGGTTGGGAAGAGCCCCTGGGGAAGGAAATGGCAACCAACTCCAGTATTCTTGTCTGGGAGAGCCCATGGACAGAGGCGAGGCGGGCTCCAGTCCACGAGGCCGCAAAAGAGTCAGATACAACTTAGCAACTGAACAACAGTGCTTTACGTTACTCTTAGAATAAAAGCCGAATGCCTTTTCTGGCTTATAAAACCCTATATAATCTTTCCTCAACCCCACCTTACCACTCATCTTCTATTCTGGGATATTCCAATCCCACTCTTTACTTCTTAAAAGTGTGATATTTTCTCACCATAGGGCCTTTGCCCTCTTTCCTCACTACATGAATTAATTCCTCCCAATCTTTACACGGCTCATTCCTTCTTATACTTTAGATTTGGCCCTTCTTCAGAGAGGCTTTCTCTAACCACCTCATTTGAAATAGTCTTCTGGTTACTCTATTTTAACTCTTTTCATAGCTTTACCTCTAATATTCTTCTCATTTATATCTACCTACCTACCTATCATTCCATCTTCATTTATTATTTATCCCACTGCCATGGTGATTTAGTAGAACAGAGACCTTGAATTTCCTGTTCTGTTTTCTCCTGTACCTGAACTGTGTGCTTGTCATAATTAGCAATACTGAATGAATCAAACGGCTAGGCACTCCATGCCTGTGTTTCTGTCTTTATTCTTGCATACGAGAGCAGTAGTCTGATACAAAGAGGAGAGGCTAGAAAAAGTGCAATGGGGAAGAAAACCAAAGATGCCATGACTCTGCTTTAATCTAAGGAAGTTCTGTGGTGGAGGATGAGGGGTGGGGAGGCACAAGAGGAAGGGGATGTATGTATACTTGTAGCCAATTCATGTTGAAACTAACACAACATTGCAAAGCAATTATCCTCTGGTTAAAAAAAAGAAAAAGAAAGTTCTACTGGTTAGAATTTAACTTGAAGATAATGTTATACTACCAAAACAAAAAGAAACTATTGAAAGGAAGCTTTATTTTAATAAGTAAGCGTCTTACTAGCAGCAGCAATATCTTGCAACTGTTAATCTGATGAAGCTTGACTTTGTGAGTGATTGCAGATGGGCTGTGTTGCTTGCTTATGCTTTGATAATTGATCATTGTGTTATCTGAGGTTTACAAGACACAGCCTTTTTCATTTTTTTCCCACCATGCACTATTACACAGTACATGACAAGTTTTACTTACAGATTATAAATACCTGAGAATCAAATAGCATGTATTTTAATGACAATACATCTGTGTTATACTTCATACACTGCTAAATGTTCTCACACTTATTACAGAATTTGTTCTTCTAAACTGTTTTACCTGTGAAATGTGTTTCTTTCATATACTGCCTATATTCCTTTATTAGAAATGCTCTTACTAAAAATATAAATTTCCAGAAATATTATGTGTGTATTTCTTCTAAACTCAATATTAAAATTTTCCACATTTGTAGGATTAACTCTTGGGTTTTCTAATGTGTTTTATCCTTCTGATTTTTCCCTTGCCAATGCTTTTTGATAAGTGCATGGAAAATTTTCCATGTCTTTTACAGAGACCTTTAAGTCCTAGTCTTTCTTGTTTCATCTAATTCTCCCTCTTTTGTTTACCAAATCTCCATGAAAACCTTTTTGTAGCTTTTGCACTCTTATGTCTGACATTCGAAACGTCTATCTTCAAAGCCTCTCGCAGTAGCGGTGATCAGACACGGTCTCTGACCTGTTTTAAAAGTTTCTTGCAAGATTTTAAGTATTTTTATATTGTTCATCCTTTAATTCTATCAGTTTTACTTTATAAATATCAATATTTTTGTATATATCTTGACAAAATGCAACCCTGCCTTTTAGATCTTTTTAATTTAGTTTGTCTTTTCTTCAACAGGTCTTCTTAGGTATTGCTATTTCTTATAATCAAATGTTTTGTCTTATTGGAAAACTCTCTCCTCATCTGATTTTTAACAGAACAGGAAAATTCTGTTTCTGCCATCTCTCTCTTTGCCCCTTCATCTCTCCACTGCATTGCTGTCTTCCTCCCTTGAAAAGTTTATTCTTCAGAACATTACACCGTGTCTTAGTCAATTTGAGCTGCTATAACAAAGTATTATAGACTGTGTGACTTATAAACAACAGAAATTTATTTCTTACAGCTCTGGAGGCTGGGAGGTCCAAGATCAAGGCACCAGAAGATTCAGTGTCTGGTGAGGGCTTGCTTCCTGGTTCATAGATGTCCTGGTCTTCTCCTTGTGTCCTCATATGGTGGGAATGGCAAGGTCATTCTCTGGAGTCTCTTTTGCTGGTGGTTTAGTCAAGTCCTATCCAACTTTTGCAACCCCACAGACTGTTACATGCCAGGCTCCTCTGTCCATGGGATTTCCCAGGCAAGAATACTGAAGTGGGTTGCCATTTTCTTCTCCAGGGCATCTTCCCAACCCACGGATCGAACCCACATTTCCTGCATTGCAGGTAGATTCTTTACCACTGAACCACCAGGGAAGACCTGAGTCTCTTTTATGAGGGCATTAATGCCATTCATTGGGCTTGAATGAATGGCATTCTGGTGGCTCAGTAGTAAAGAACCCACATGCCAATGCAGGAGACGTGAGTTTGATCCCTGGGTTGGGAAGATCCCCTAGAGAAGGAAATGGCGATTCATTCCAGTATTCTTGCCTGGAAAATCCCATGCACAGAGTAGCCTAGTAGGCTATAGTCCATCGGGTCACAAGAGAGTCAGACAGGACTTAGCCATTAAACAATATCAAAACTGCCATTCACTGGGACTCTACCCTCATGACTCACCCCAAAGACCCCTACCTCCAAATACCATTACACTGAGGATTACATTTCAACATATGAGTTTTTGGGGATGCAAACATTTAGTCTGTAGCATATAGTAAAGGATCTTAAAATTGTTACAGGGTAACACTTCTCTGTGGTAAAGGTGAAGTAAAGATGGGTTGCTTAGTAAGTTTGTCTTTAATTCCTGGAATGGGCCATTAAAATGTCCACCTATTTAATTGATGGTTGTCATACAGAGATAGAATGCAAGAAATAGTTTAATCAGTCTTAACCATTTCCCAACAGTTTTTCCTACTGTTTGCTGAACTAACTCTTGTGTCACCATCTTCATTTTCTCTGCGGAGCCTTTCTTGACACTTTAAGCCTGGGTTTTTCCACACCCCTCCCCCGCAACTAACTCATCATGGCCTTGATCACATATCATCTGTTTTCTTTTTTTTCTACCTTTGTTGATAAGCACCCAGGAATGTAGGGAAAATACCTTGTTTGCAGCTATAGTCCTAGTTTTAACAAAATACTTGCACATACTTTGTATTTAATAAATATGATTAAAGTTCTTTGCTTATATATGCCTCTCAAGGATATCTGTTGCCCTAGTCCCTCTTTTAGTCTTGACAGACTTTTGAGCAAGACTCATGAAAGAATCTTATAATCATGCTCAATAACCTTTAACCTTATGATTATGCTCAATAGCCTTCAGTTTTTAACATCTTCTTGCTTTCCATTTATAAAATGTATTGGTTATTTATATTTTTCAGCATAATTGACTGTTAAAGCTCTAGAGAACTTAGAGAAAAATTGACCTACAAATCGCCTTTCCTTATTTTAGAGTTGAGGACCCTCAGGCCCAGAGATACTTGTGTATGTATTAACTAGTTAATTGACTGCTTCAACATAAGAAGGTTTTCTGTATCTCGTCCCCCCACTGCTGTCGGTCACTCAAAACAAGAGCCAGTGGCTTCTGTGTGTGTGCTAAATAGCTTCTGTTATGTCCGACTCTTTGCAACCCTGTCCAAGGGATTTTCTAGGCAAAACTACTGGAGTAGGTTGCTATGCCCTCCTCCAGGGGTTCTTCCCCACCCAGGGATTGAACACACATCTCTTACATCTCCTGCATTGGCAGGCAGGTTCTTTCCCACTAGTGCCACCTGGGAAGCCCAGGCTGAGTCAGGCAATACTTATAAGTCACACAAAATATTTAACATTATCAGAGGCAAGACTGTTTCTCTTCCTCAACGATCTGATATGTTCCTCTAGATGACTTACTTTGGGGGATTTCTGCCTCGACCTTGGTCTCCTGCATTCCCTTTTCTCCTCTTACAAGAGAGACAGAGCTTTCCCTCGTGGGTGGAAAATCTTACCTAGATGATGAATAAGACCCAGTAGCTGGACAGTGGACCCCCACTGGGATTATTCAGGGTAGTGCTATGCTTTGGAAGGAAATGAGATCATTGATAATGTAAGCAATGTTTGTGGCAGATTGATCACTAACAGTGCCCACATTTTTGGCCTCCCTTCTCACTCTCACAACTGACTGTCTTCTGATTCTGTGCCTGAAACTGTTTTGCATTTAGGTGGAAGATCAGTTTTCTTCATACTGTGTGGTTCTTAGTCACTCAGCCGTGTCCAGCTCTCTGCCACTCTATGGACTGTAGCCCACCAGGCTCCTCTGTCCATGGGGATTCTCCAGGCAAGAATACTGGAGTAGGTTGCCATGACCTCCTCCAGGGGATTTTCCCAACTGAGGGATCGAACCCAGGTCTCCCTCATTGCAGGTGGATTCTTTACCATCTGAGCCACCATGGAAGGCTTTCATTCCTGAATATTCTGGGCTGCCCCTTCCTTGCTCTGTTTTGACCTCACCAACACCCTTCCATCTTATTTCTGATTTGCATCCATTTGTTACAGACTCCTCACTGCTTTTATCTCCTTTCTCTTCACTTCATTGTCAAAGCTTTATCCTTTCCTGTCATTTTATCAGGATCTCTAGCAGGAAAGGAAGGTTGTATTCAGCTTAGTTTCCATCTTGAGCAATTGTGCTTTTTTTTTTTAAATAGAAATGAAATAATGCTCATTGTTTTCCATCTGGATTCTGAAACATTATTCATACTTGTTATATTAGGGGGAAAATAATGAATCATTGTTCTGTATCATATGCTCCTATCTGCCATAGAGTTAGGTCATCCTTATTTCTGGTTCTAAACCTTGTAGGTCTTTAATAAAGTAATACATGTAACTGGCAAAATTATAAATGAATCAGTAATCACTTCTCTATCTATTTACTTTTTTGACTGTAATTTATTAAAATATCACAAAACAATCTCCACAGAACATGCAAAATGCCATATATATAATGTCTTAACATTGCGTGAGATCCAGATGTGTCTAAGAAATGGAGAGCTAATTAGAGGTAATATTTATCTCCAGTTCTAGGAGCTAATATTGGGCAAAACTTGGAAGGTTCAGTCCAGATAACCATTCAAGTGCTTGGCTGTTGATCTCAAACCTTATCTGAACTATCTGAACCTCTCAAGTCTTGAAAACTGGGCTGGATATCTTATGAGGACAGCCTCATCTTGGGTATTTGGGTATGTTTGATTCCAGCTGGAATCCAAAACTGCAGAGAAAGGCAAAAATGAAGACTAACTCAGGGCAGGGGTGGGGGGAACACTGAGCTTCCTCAAACCTCTGAAAGAGGCTTTGGTTAAATTTGGAGCAAAGGTTAGGGATTATGAACAGTTTCTATTTTATCTGGCTGCATTCATTCATCCTTAAAAAAAATCCTATTTTAATCTTCCAGATGAAGGATCATTAATATTTCTTTGTTCTTGGCTGGGAAATACAGTGAAACAATCTTTTAAAAACTGAAATTCTGCTGGTTTTGCATGTCACAAATAAGAGTTTGACAGCATGTGATTGCTTCAAAATGGCCAAGTGCGTGTCACTGATCATCAGTGCATATCTAGGTCTGGCTTAGGGCATCACACCAAAAGGAGCTTTAAATCAAGTTGTGGACACACCATAAAATACAGTCTGCTGTAAGCATAGAGAGTAAATAAGAATAAATTATTTTCTGTTGCGTTGTTTTTTATCAACTCTGTGAGGATTACACATATTTCAAGACATGTTTTTTTTTTCTTTTATTTTTGCAGTTTTATTTCACTTTACATTCAAGGGATTCTGAACACATACAGGGCTTCCCAGCAGTGCTAGTGGTAAAGAACCCGCCTGCCAATGCAGGGGACATAAGAGATGTGGGTTCGATCCCTGGGTTGGGAAGATCCTCTGGAGGAGGGCATGGCAACCCACTCCAGTATTCTTGCCTGGAGAATCCCATGGACAGGGGAGCCTCCTGGGCTACAGTCCATAGGGTGGCAAAGAGTCAGACACGACTGAAGTGACTTAGCATGCACACATGAACATATAAATATGTAGCTGTAGAACACTAAAATATGTTAATTGCCTACTATGTGCTATCTGTGTGTACATAATCTGACAACATTTCTAAGAGGTAGATTTTATTGACCTAATTCAACAGAGGATGAGATTCAGAGAGGGCTGTTTATTTGATTAAGATTGCCCAGCTAGTGTGATGGTTAACTTTATATGTCAACTTGCTTGGACCACAGTGCCCAGATCGTTGGTCAAACGTTATTCTGGATATTTCTGTGAGGGTGGTTTTGGATGAAATTCACATTTAAAGTGGTGGCTTTAGAGTAAATCAGATTGGTTTCCATAATGTGGGTGCCTAATTCCATCAACTGAAGGCCTGCTTAGAACAAATGACTTCCCTCCACAAACAAGAAGGAACAGACTGCCTTTATTTTTTTTTTAATTTTATTTTATTTTTAAACTTTACATAATTGTATTAGTTTTGCCAAATATCAAAATGAATCCACTACAGGTATACATGTGTTCCCCACCCTGAACCCTCCTCCCTCCTCCCTCCCCATTCCATCCCTCTGGGTTGTCGCAGTGCACCAGCCCCAAACATCCAGTATTGTGCATTGAACCTGGACTGGCAACTCGTTTCATACATGATATTTTACATGTTTCAATGCCATTCTCCCAAATCTTCCCACCCTCTCCCTCTCCCACAGAGTCCATAAGACTGTTCTATACATAGTGTCTCTTTTGCTGACAGACTGCCTTTAGACTTCATCTGCAACATCAGTTCTTCCTGATCTGACAGGAGTGCCTTTGAACTCTAACTGTAGCTCTTTCTGGGTCTCTACTAGCCTGCAGGCTTTCCCCATCCCCTGTTGGACTCTCCAAGCCTCCACAATCATGTGAGCCAACTCCTTAAAAAGTAAATCTCTTTCTATATATACACACACATCCTCTTGGTTCTGTTTCTATAGCTCGTAAGTGGGAAAGCCAAATCAGACTTCGTTCTGTTGAATTTCAGAGCCTTACAATAAATCCCATTTTATATAAACATTTTTTTCTGTTCACTGAATTTACAGTTCAGTTTTTCCAAATGTGTGTTGTATGTTCACATTTACATTCACATACACACGTACACCTGTGTGCACATCAGTGTTCTGTGTGTACCGTGTCTTGTTTATCCACTGTATGAGTTACAAAGTTTTGGCTTTTGCTGTGGAACTCCTTAATCAAAGAGAATAATGAGTCTTGTTCTCAAGTACAACTAATCTTGTGAAGACAGACTCATTTCACCATGCTCACTATTGCATAATAGTAGTATTTTCCTTCTATGCTATTATCATTGGCTTAATTTATCCCTAAAATCTAAGGTTTATACCTAAGTCTTAATAATTGAAAATATTTTCTTAAACTTCTCCCAAATTTTGGCTTCAAGGAAGATATTCAAAATTTTTACCTTTAAAATAATCATAATTCTATATGGTTGTTTAGTTCCATATAGTCTTATGGCTATGAAACTGAAACATTGAGACAAAAAAAATTAAGATACAAAGCAATAGTGAAATACCAGAAAATTCTAGAACAATATGTTCAAAGGCCCTCCAAAAATTACCTAAAAAGAAGAAAAATTTAAAGTAATATTATCTGTAGCTATTAATCTATCTTATTAACTAGTCATGTAGCCTTTTTAAAGCCACATGGGCAAGATATAACTTTATAAATATCACAGGTTAAAAGGAACATATGTCTTTAATTTGTTGTAGTTGTCTCTAAAAGTGATCTTGTATCCATAAACCCTTAATCTGATTTCCTTCCAGGGAACAGAGTCTTTAGAATTCAGAATTATGAACCACTCTTAAACAAAAATTCTTTATTGACAAAGTGTAGCTCATAATCAGAATTTCACCATTACAAATGACCTTAGATTAACTCTAACCGAATTATTACTTGAATAATAATTAGTATTTAATATAAGCAATTATTTAAGTTGCATTTTAAAATATTTTATAGATGTAGAAACTGTGGCCCAGATAGGGTGACGTAGCTGGACTAAAACAAATTTGTCTGACTTTTTGTGGATGCTATTTCTTCAAGAGAGTGTGTTGCCTTCTTTGTGGAAAGAGCCTTGAGAAATTCCAAAATCAGAAGTATTACTTGGTCCACTTAGAATGTGAATAATAAACTTTAAATCTGTGGTTTAAGTACTTTCTTGCCTTGTGCTCACTGAGCATCAGAGCATTCTAACATACATGTCTGGGTGTGCTCACCGTAAGGCTTTCATGTTTGATAGCTAATTTAATAGCTAGTGGCAGCTTTCCTTTTTGTCATAAGCATTTTAAAGTCCTATGAACTTAGATACCCCAGGTTTTCTCTATTTCTGTACTTGATGCAAAACTCTTATATTCAATTCTCATTTTAGGTATAAATTATTTAATATAGGGCTGCTCTCTGCATGGGGTTTCCTTTTTATAAAGGCTATCCATATTTTTATCTCGTAAGGAATAAACACAATGAGGTCCAAGGTCTCTTCCTTTCATGTTGTATTATTGTGCTAAACTGCAGGTTGATACTGTCTCAAACAAAATCCATTTTTATTTTCATTGCCATAGTAATCTACTACTTTTAGAGATTTCAGCAAACTTTCCTGGCTTCATCCTGTTTCTAAAAGGAAATTGTTCTTTTACAATGACTTCCTTTCATGCCTAATCATGGTTTCTTTATAGTCTCAGTTAGATTCATGACAGCACAGGCATAGAGTTAGAAGACTACAGACTATTTTTGTACTCTCCCTCCTTTACTTGTACAGATAAAGCAGTATCATGACTGTTGGTGAAAATGTACTAGAAGTAAGACTGACATGTAAATAGTTCATTATTATTAATTTGTATTGTAGTAAGATAGTATTGCATATTTTGGTATATCAGGTTTTGGGCTTCCCAGGTGCTGCTAGTGGTAAAGAACCCATCTGCCAATGCAGAAGACATAAGAAATGCGGGTTTGTTTTTGATCCCTGGATCAGGAGGATCCCCTAGAGGAGTGCATGGTATCCCACTGCAGTGTTCTTGCCTGGAAAATCCCATAGACAGAGGAGCCTGGCAGGCCACAGTCCATAGGGTTGCACAGAGTCAGACACGACTGAAGCAACATAACACCCACACATGTGTACCAGGCTTTAGGCCTTGTTTCCACAGGGCCCTATCCGCTGATAGTTTGGAACCCAGAGTGAGCATGGCCTTCGGGAATGCATTTTAACATTGTCACATGCCAGCTGTGTGAGACTGGGAAAGTCACTTAAACAATTGGAGGTTAGAATTATCTCATTTGTAAAAACATCATCAATAAGCTTTTGTATTATAGTTGTTGTGTGAAATGATTTAATGTATATATTATATAAAGATATAATGAAGAACTTTATGAGAAAGCCTGGCACATTGCAGGGCTTGGAAAGTATTAATTTCATTTTCTGATTAATCTTTAATTTTAGGATTTTTCACTCCTAGTCCATTATTGCTCATCCACCCACCTTCTACTCAGTTTCTTGTGCTTTTTTTACATTTGCAGGTAGAAGATAGTACAGCCAAATTATATGCTTGAAAATGAATGTGTGTATACCTTGTCCCCAATTAATCTTCCCTTCTGCTAAATTATTATGATGTTTTGGATTAACTTGGTCATTGTGCTCAATCTACCATGGTGAAAGGATCCAGTGAGAGAGACAACAGGAAAGCTGTCTACTGAGTTAGAAGATGGTCAGACAGTTTTGTTTAAGGAAAATGAGCAAGAAAATTTTGCATAATGCTTTTTGGACCAGTCTTGTTGTTCTTAATTGCCTAAGATATTTCAAGGTGCTTTGCTATAAATCTGAAGACTTAAAAACGTTGTTTAACAGTCTGGCCCACTAAGAATAATGACTTCTCCCGTTCCTTGTTTTTCTGGGTGATTAAGGGTTTCCTGACTGGCCCCAGGCCATCTGCCCTGACTTTTTTTTTCCCCCAAGGATTTAGGACCATATTGTCAAGAATAATCTCTGACTCAGAGAGATTTTCTAGCCCCAGAAGATAGAAAGTGTTAGCTGTGTGTGCCCTAACCTCGCATGAAAAGTACTGCAAATGACACTTCTTAGTGATGGGTTAGAGCCAGCCCTTCATGTATGCGCCTTTAACCAAGTTAGGTGTAAATTATTTCAAGGAAGCCAAAGTTCTTCCGTGTCCCTGTGAGAATAATTTCACAAATACACAGCAGGTCCCTCCGACTACAGATTTGGGGCAAGGAGACAAAAACAAGAAAAAGAAGAAGAGAGCTATGGCCTGGGGCCAGTGCACACCTCTCCACAGGGGGTTTCTAGCATATGGGTGATTTTCAACCAACCTGATATAAATCAGACTGTGCAGAGCAATGACATTCAGCTCTCTGTGCTGGGAGATGCCTGGATAGTGTTACACTTCCCTCAGTAGAAGGGACTGGAGTTGAGCTGGGGAGTTGAGCCCTGAGCTGTATCAAAATAATAGTATGGGAGTAAAGAAGAGGCTGGAGTAAGAGGGTGTACCCATAACCATCCAACCTCTACAGATAGGTTATGTGAAAGGCTCTAAACTCTCATCCTTTGAGATCATTTATTTACTAACTGAGCTTGACAGAATCAAGAATTTGGTCCACGAATGCCAGGGTTTAAATCTGGGCATGATTGGAGCCTCGTCCTTCTCACCTGGGACATCTTGCCACAGTGGCTGGCCTACACTCCCAAGCCCTGTTAAAGTTTGTGATCTGTTATAAAAGTGTCTATTAGTATTCAGAAGCATCTTACTTAAACCAAAGTATTTGTTAGTTGCGTGTGTGCTAAGTTGCTTCAGTCGTGTCTGACTCTTTGTGATCCTATGGACTGTAGCCCACTAGGCTCCTCTGCCCATGGAATTCCCCAGACAAGAATACTGGAGTGGGCTGCCATGCCCTCCTCCAGGGGATCTTCCCAACCCAGGGATCAAACCCGCATCTCTTACATCTCCTGCATTGGCAGGTGGTTTCTTTATCACTAGTGCCAGCTGGGAAGCCCATTTATTATTTACTGTCATTAATTTTTTGTGTGTGAAAATTGGATATTAAAACCCAAAATTCAATGTATAGGACAAAAATAAACCTTCCTACACCGATTAAAGTTTTAAATATAGCAAAGAATTATACTACAAGGCAAAGGAAAAATGGTAAATTCAACATTGTAAACCAAGTAATTACAAAATATTATGAAAGAGTTGGTGCAAAACACATCAAGTCATATAAAAAATGTGAATGGGTCTAAATCAACGATTAGAGGAAAATAGAATTCCAAATTGATTGATAAAGCAAAACACACTCTATATTTACACAGGAGACACAAACTTTCAAAAAGGCTGGAAAGAAAAGCATGGGGAAAATAAATAAGTCATATAAAAACAATAAAAAAAATAAGGCTAGATCTTGATACCAGATCAAGTAGATATTTTACAAAACTGTATATGCTCTTGGGCTTCCTAGGTGGCACAGTGGTAAAGAATCTGCCCAGCAATGCAGGAGCCACAGGAGATGTGGGTTCAATCTCTGGGTCAGGAAGATCATGGCAACTCACTTCAGTATTCTTACCTGGAGAATCCCCATGGACAGAGGAGCCTGGCGGGCTACAGTCCATGGGACTGCAAAGAGTTGGAGGTGACTGAAGCATTACTAAATATGCATATATGCTCTTACCTTTTGACCCAGCAATCTCATTTTTAGGAAGTTACTCTGAAGAGACAGTTCAACTCTACAAAATTACATACACACACAGTTATTTATTATAACATTACCTGTAATTGCAAATAATTTGAAAGTGCTTAATATAGGAGATTGGTTGAAAAACCACAATGAAATGCTATGCAAGTGTAAAGAAAAAGAAGAGGAGCTCTATGAACTGATAAGAAATGATTTATAGGATATATTATTAAGTGAAAAAAGCGAAGTTTAAAAGAATTTCTGTAGTAAGGTGCATACTGTGTAAGAAATAAGGAGGTATAAGGAAATAAATATGTACTTACTTTTGCAGAAAGAAACATTAAAAGGAAAAATCAAGAAATTTTGAAAGTGGTTACCTGCAAGGGAAGAATGGGGTGGAAAGGATATGAGCATACCTTGATGTTCAATTTTGGCATTTGGAAGCATGTTAATACCCTACATAATTCAAAATAAAATTAAATTCATAAAGATGAAGAAAAAACCCTAATCAGATTGCAGAGAATATTTCAAATAAATGACAGAAGCACATTTAAGGATTAACTAATCCAAAGAATCTGGATACAGTGCTTTGATTCTATATCTTACACTCTTTTAGGAGGTTTCCTTTTTCTAGTTGTATAAAGTAGGAATTCTGAAACTCCCTGTTGTTATAATAGAATTATCGAATGGGTACATGCATTGATGATGGAAGCAAGAGTTCTCACTTTGGACAAGGGGTGACAGTATAGAAGAGGAGTGGCAAGGAGGAGCCTTGTGAGGTTACACTGTAACTGGTGGTATCAGAATGACCTCATGGTTTCTAACATACATCTTTCCCAAAAATACCAATGCCATGAATGACACAGAGAAACAGAGATACTTTTCCAGGTTAATGGAGACTCAAGGAACATAACACCTAAACGCAATACAAGATTCTATTCTCGGTCATGGAACAAAAGGAAAACATAAAGATAAAGTCAAGTATAGCATTCTGAATTTATTCCCTCATATCTTTTTG
The DNA here is from genome assembly GCF_029407905.1 of Bubalus kerabau. Lineage (NCBI taxonomy): Eukaryota > Metazoa > Chordata > Mammalia > Artiodactyla > Bovidae > Bubalus > Bubalus kerabau. The sequence continues at coordinate 32,893,971 of NC_073632.1, read as the reverse complement.
CCAAGAAAAATAAGATGCATTTATGCATTTTTACTTCACTTTGTTATTCCCTAGTGTTTTTCAACCTCGATCCTCTCTATGATTTTGTAAGTACTTGAAAAGCACATTGTGTGTTCTTACTTTTCAGAGCTTATCATCTTCTGACCGTTTTCCTGGCATTTTTCCAGATATTTTAAATTTAATTTTGTGTACACATAAAACCAATGTTCCAGAAGGATCATCTTTTAATTGGCTCCAAACATGTTCTCCTCACACATTTTTTTCAAGAGTAAAAAGTGTTGTCCCATGGCCTTGGTTTGGGACACTGATTGTAGGGATTTTAGTAAAATGAGAGGGCAAAACTGATATTGTGTTATTTTAATACTTTATCCTTCCAATCATTTTGTTTCTTATTTTCCAAATGGTTTACATATAGATAACCCATGTTTGAAACTTTCTATAGAATATTAATGGGCTTCCCAGGTGGGTCAAGTGGGAAAGAATCTGGCTGTCAATGCAGGAGCTGTAGGAGATACAGGTTCAATCCCTGGGTCAGGAAGATCCCCTGGAGAAAGAAATGGCAACCCACTCCAGCATTCTTGTCTGGAAAATTCCATGGACAGAGATGCCTGGCGGGCTATAGTCCAAAGTGTTGCAAAGAGTTGGACATAACTGAAGCGACTGAGCACACACACACACACAGAGATGTTAATGGTCATTAAAGATATATATCAAGAGAAACTGCAGGCCAAAATATATTTTTGATATAGTAAAAATGTGTCCTATTAAAATCTGCTGAAAAGGAAATTTACAGGCTATTTAGCAAAATGTTGGATTTAACCTCTTGCATATGTCATCTGCACAATGCTGAGTATTTAGGGACTGACACTGTTGTCAAAGAATACAAAATGAATTGCACCTGAAGTGTCAAGGGGTTGAGTTAAAGGGGGATCCATTTTCAGTTATGACTCTAGGAAGATCATGATTTTATTTTACCTAGCGAGAGAGGCTTATAATTCACCAACCAAAATTACACGACTTGAAAAAAAGAGAAAAGATCCCAAGGAGGTCACAAGGAGAACAGCTGTAGAATGCTGAGCTTTCATTGAGAATGCAAACTTAAGAGCAGTTGTCTGAGAGGCACAGGACTAGTTTTCTGTGTACACTGCTTAGGGCCCAGAACAAAGAAGTGTCTGTAAAGGCCATATTGCACTAGACAAGAACGCTACAGGACATTCAGAAGATGATCTGGAGCGGACAAGGACTATGTCCAGACTTACATTGGATAAGGATTGTAATCAGCATCTTATTGAGGAGAAATTAAAGGCAAATGTCAGAATGCTAAACATTACATAGTTAGTTTATGTGTGTGTGTGTGCTCAGTCACTTAGTCGTGTCCCACTCTTTGCAACCCCATGGACTGTAGCCTGTCAGGCTCCTCTGTCCAGGGAATTTTTCCAGGCAAGAATACTGGAGTGGGTTGCCATTTCCTTCTCCAGGGGATCTTCCTGACCCAGGGACTAAACCCATGTCTCTTGCATCTCTTACATTGCCCGGGGGATTCTATTCTGTGCCACCTGGGAAACCTTTATAGTTGGTTTATATAGAAGTACAAATTAGTACTTGTACTTGAGAAATCTGTATGCACGTCAAGAAGCAACAGTTAGAACTGGACATGGAACAACAGACTGGTTCCAAATTAGGAAAGGAGTATGTTAAGGCTGTATATTGTCACCCTGATTATTTAACTTATATGCAGAGTACATCATGCAAAATGCTGGGCTGGATGAAGCACAAGCTGGAATCAAGATTTCTGGGAGGAATATCAATAACCTTAGATATGCAAATGATACTACCCTATGGCAGAAAGTGAAGAAGAACTAAAGAGTCTCTTGATGAAAGTGAAAGAGGAGAGTGAAAAAATTGGCTTAAAACATTCAGAAATTGGCTTTCAACATTCAGAAAACTAAGATCATAGCATCCGGTCTCATCACTTCATGGCAAATAGATGGGGAAACAATAGAAATAGTGACAGACTTTATCTTCTTGGGCTCCGAAATCACTGCTGATTGTGACTGCAGCCATGAAATTAAAAGACACTTGCTCCTTGGAAGAAAAGTTATGACCAACCTAGACAGCATATTCAAAAGCAGAGACAGTGCCAACAAAGGTCCATCTAGTCAAAGCTATGGTTTTTCCAGTAGTCATGTATGGATGTAAGATCTGGACTATAAAGAAAGCTGAGCGCCGAAGAATTGACACTTTTGAACTGTGGTGTTGGAGAATACTCTTTAGGGTTCCTCAGACTGCAAGGAGTCAGTCCTAAAGGAAATCAGTCCTGAATATTCACTGGAAGGATTGATGCTAAAGCTGAAACTCCAGTACTTTGGCCACCTGATGCAAAGAACTGACTCATTGGAAAAGACCCTGATGCTGGGAAAGATTGATGGTGGGGGGAGAAGGGGATGATAGAGGACGAGATGGTTGGAAGGCACCATCGACTCAGTGGACATGAGTTTGAGCAAGTTCTGGGAGCTGGTGATGGACAGGGAGGCCTGGTGTGCTGCAGTCCATGGGGTCACAAAGAGTTGGACACAACAGAGTGACTGAACTGAACTGAATGCCTATTGTTACATAATATGGGTTTAGTCATAAATCAATAGTTCGTTCTCATAAAGTGCCTATTTAGAAAGCACATGCAAATATTACATACCTGTGCTTGGACTGGGCTGAGCTTGCTTTATGGACAATATTCTGGGCCCAGAATAACCCAAACAAAGTACATGACCCTTCTTCAGAATTGTGTGTTCAAGTGGCTTCTTAAAATTTTTTTTTCTGTATATTATTTGTTGTTCTCTGAGTATAAATATTATGACTTTACTTAATTTAAAATAAAAGTTTTGACTTTTTTCAGTATTGTCTTAAAACTTAACTATTGACAGTGGACTAGTGAGGTCTTTTTAATGTTAAGTGCTTTATGAAAAAGGAATAAGTGAAATAATGCATATGTTAAAAAATGTATGTGTGTGTGTGTGTGGCCAAAAAGTTAGCATGACTGGTTTTATGCCACATAATTTAAAACAGAGCAAAGGCATTCTGATCATTAAAATCCTTTGCATCACATGGGCATTTCTTTGCCTATTAACCTAGAAAATGCCATATTATATAAATAAAAAATATCATCTGAGGCCAGTGGTTTCTTGGGTAAAATGTTCTTTGATTGTGTGGTGAAGCATATTCTATTTGCTTTCTCTTGCAAGTTGTTATTAAGATGTCAGGTAATGCAGTGATGGAAAGCCCAGATTATCAAAAGGAAAAAAAGAATTCGAGTAGAACAGCAACAAACTCTTTTGTCTCTACATTACCCTCCACTTTCTCTCCTTGTCTTTCCAGTTTTTAGATCTAATTTTCATGACTTGACCTTCCTTTCCATCTCCTTTTTGTCATTACCTTACTCTCACCAGACTGAACTGCAAAAATATGTTCAGAGGAATGGGGATGAGGCAGAGGTGAGGGGAACTACCTTTACTGTGGGCAGAACACTTTATACAGATGATTTCATTTGCTCCACATGGGAACACTATGAGTTGAAATTATTATCTCTATGTTAACAGATGAGGAAACCAAGGATTAGAAATGTGAAGTGAATTGTACTAGGCTGACAACACCAGTTGAGGAAGTCAACGTTCCATGGAGAAATGATCTGAACACAGACATCATACTCAAGCCTGCTACTTTCCCAGCATCTTTAGAGTTGAATCAATCTTACAGTCTTTTCACTTTTAGTCACTGAGTTCTCCATAATCTCCAAGGGGTCGAATTCTAAATCAGAAATCGTGGAACCAAAGCAGTCCATATAGACTGTGTGTGGTTTGGACAGTTTTGAACATTATTTTGAAGGTACTATTAAATGCTGATTCCACAAAAAGGTCTATTTATTGAATCACTGCATGTAGTCACACCTTGGATTTTCTTTGGTGGTCTTCCTTCTAAGTAATGACAAAGTTAGACATAGTTTATTTTATGAGGACTGAGAAAGTCACAGCCCAGGGTGGTCCTAAGTTTCAGAAAAGTTTAGCTTTTGTTAACATAGATTTTTCCAATCCTTAAAGTCACACTTCTATGCATAAACAAAAGTTTTAAGAGTCGTATTTTCAGCGGGCAATGAACTCCTCAGTAAGCACTCCTAGACATTTGCTTTTCAGTCATCATGACTGAATAGGCTAGACCTGTGATGAAATTCATCGTACTTGAAAATCAGTTGCTCTCTGCCAACTTTTCCTTAGATTTGAATTTTATGGATTTTTAAAGTTACCAATAGCTGTATTACTGAGTTCTACAAATGCTGCTTTCTGATTAATTTTTCACTTCAAACACAACAGAGCTGACTTTCTGCATTCCAATATGTATTTCCCTAGGCATAACTGGCTGAAAGGAATTAAACTCAACTAATATTTTTTATTTCTTTTTGGCTTGAAACACTCCCAAGACTTTGAGAAATATAGGCTCAGGCTATATTTATGGTCAAAATAAAAAAGACATTTAAATACATATTAAGTTGCCGAGTCAGATAATGATTACAGCTTATGTCTATTAAACTTGGTATATTTGGGTTTATTTGAATAACTAAATAATTATTAACCTAAATGCTTTATTTGGTCAAAATCAGTATGTTAGGTATTTCACTCATTTACTCCCCATTAGATATTGTAATAAACAGGAACCAAAATAATAGACAAAAGACTTCCTTTTAAAAGAGAAAACTACTACAGATTTCAACATGATTGATGATTATTTCATTTAACATTTCAAGTAAATTAATAATTATAAATAAAATAATTGCACATTTATTTGTAAACAATATTTTATTTGTAGATTTCCTAGTAAGTTTTTAAGGTTTAATAAAATAGCTAATCACTTGTCACAAGAGTACTTTAAATAAAATTTATCATTTGGGATAAGTATCTCTTTCTGTCAGGACCCCATTAGGAGGGAAAAACACAGTAATTTGAATGGAGAAAGTTTAATGTAACATGCTATTAACTGTATCAGGAATTGGTGTAGTGTGGGATTGGCTAAGTAAGAAGTGGAGAGAACTCAAGAATATGACTAGCAGATGTAAGAAGCAGGCACTACTTCTAGGCCCAAGATAGATACTCAGTGAAGAATCTCCATTCTCCCAAGTTTGAGACACAAGTCTTGTTGGAGAGGGCAGAGACATGGCTTACTGGATGGCCAAAACGTCACTGTGATGCCACACTAGTAGAATGTGCTGGAAACCCACCCTTTTATGTGTTAGGGAAAGCTATTCACAGGGAGGTGTCTCATCAGAAATCTGAGGGGTCTGCTGTGGAAAGCTGATGACTACTGGAAGCTGCTGCACTGTTGGAGCCTGGTGCTAGAGGAGCTATCTGTGCTGTGAGTTCCTACCTAGTAAGCAAATGGAAACAAGGAAATGAATCTCTTTTCCTCTGGCCGTGTCTCTCCGGGGCCCTCTACTGAGAGAGCTTCAGAGCCTGCTGGTAAAGAACAAAGCAAAGGATCTGGATCCATTTTCACACAGAATGCAAAAAGGGTGAATTTGGAGCAGAGAGGTAATAAATTAATAACAGGCATAATATTAATTAAAAAAATAACTGAATATGTTATATTTTAATCCTGATTATAGCCATATCAAATATAGGTTTTGACATAAGTATTATTATATATTACCATAGATATGTCTATCTATCTAGATATCTTAGAAGCCAACATATGTAAGATAATAGTTAAGTATATTGGTTTGGCAGTTAAACTGCTTTAGTAATTCCTATTCTTTTCTAACTTGACCTTGAGCAAGATTTTTCACCTTTATGCGCCCATTTCCTCATCTGTAAAATAGGCAAAATGAAATCTACCTCAGTTGGGTTGTTGAGAGGGTTAAAGAAGATAATGTATAAACAGCCCTTAGATCTGTGGCTATCATAGGGTAAGTTCTCAAAAATAGTTACTGTTTTTTAAGATTTTATATTTATTACTTGGGGCATTTATACTTTAAATATATTTAAAAATAAATAATTTTATATTAGCATAATTTATTTTCCAAGCAAAATCCTTTAGGAGTTCCAAATGTTTAGAAAGTTATCCGGTTTTGTAGTTGATGTACACAATTGACAGCCATTATGGCTGCAAGTCGGGGCAAATTGTGACTCGAAGAGATTTACATTTTTAAATTTCAGTGCTGTTTAATCAGAATTCAGAATAAATATGCCATAAATAAATGCAACTTTTAATTAAGATGGGATGTAGTCATATTGCTGCGTGCTGTCAAAATACTTTTTAAGTAGTCATACCTAATATATTGAAATTTTTTAAAAGTATGATTTGTAGAAAAGCTCTCCCTCCTCCTTCTAAAGTAGAATAACTTACATCATCTGTATATTTTAGTATTTTTGTACCAAAAATGATGATGTTGGATTGGGTTTTCAGAACACATTAATCCAAATGACTAATATAAGAAATGCTAAAATTGGATGACAGTATTTGGCCAAGCTCTCAGGATCACCCACAGAACTGGAAGAAAAATGGTTTGTCTTAGGCCAGTATTAGCAGAGTGTCTAAAAGAAATATGAATGTAACCACATAAAACTTTAAAAATAGGTAGGTATTTATTGCACATCTCCTGATGAAGTGGTAAAGAGGAAATTACATTGTGTCACACATAGCAAAACTTCTTAAAAATCCTCTAACCACTTTCTCCTTTCTCACAGGAGCTGATCGTGTTCTCCCTTCATATGTGTTAGTTTGATAGCTAACCTACCATTCAGTTCCTATCTCATTCTGCGGACTCAACCTAAATCGCTTGGTCTGCTGCTCTTCGGGGGCTTCCCAGGTGGCTCAGATGGTAAAGTATCTGCCTGCTAGGTGGGAGGCTTGGGTTCGATACCTGCGTCGGGAAGGGAAGGGTCCACCCCTGGAGAAGGGAACTGTGGTGAGGAAGGGGCAGGGTAGATAGAGATGCGAGGAAAAGTAGTGAGAGAGCTTACATCAGCTCTAAGAGCAGAGTGGACTGGGACACTGGTGCTTCCTGATTTACAAAGCTGTGGGAGGAGAGGGTGCACTCAAAAAGGCCACATTTAAGGAAGCTCTACATTTCCTCTCCTTCAAGACTCTACCTAATGCCACTGTAACTAATGTAAGGTCTGGGACTTTGACCAGTTATACTAACCCTGCTCCTCCTTGCGGAGACGGCAATGGCACCCCACCCCAGTACTCTTGCCTGGAAAATCCCATGGATGGAGGAGCCTGGTGGGCTGCAGTCCGCGGGGTCGCTAAGAGTCTGACACGGCTGAGTGACTTCACTTTCACTTTTCACTTTCATGCATTGGAGAAGTGAAGTGAAGTGAAGTCGCTCAGTCGTGTCCGACTCTTTGCGACCCCGTGGACAAAACCCCTCCAGGCTCCTCCGTCCATGGGATTCTCCAGGCAAGAATACTGGAGTGGGTTGCCATTTCCTTCTCCAGGGGATCTTCCCGACCCAGAGATCGAACCAACCTCTCCTGCATTGCAGGCAGATGCTTTAACCTGAGCCACCAGGGAGGAAATGGCAACCCACTCCAGTGTTCTTGCCTGGAGAATCCCAGGGACGGGGGAACGTGGTGGGCTGCCGTCTATGGGGTCGCACAGAGTCGGACACGACTGAAGCGACTTAGCACAGCAGCAGCAGCTCCTCCTTGAGAGACAAGTGGAGATAAAAGATGGGTGGGTTTGGAGATGGAGAGAAATCTTGATTTACCTGTAAAGTCTGACAGTTATGAAAACACAGTATCAACTGAAATGAAACACTCAGGCTGTAGAAATACTTTCATCTCCTACTTAAGCATTTTAACTTACAACTTCTATAGATCGTGATATAAAAGAAGACTTTATATTCTGAAGGGTATGGTTTCCATTCTCCACAAACTGAAAATATGATTACAAAGCTTAAGGGAAGGACAGTGTACATGGAACCTATTTTCATTACAAAAGGAGAGCAGGGAAGGTTCACTGTTGTTCTTTCTAGTGTGTGTACCATTGAGATTTCCTTGGAAATCTGTGAATCTCCAAATTTTCAAATAATCCTATCACACATACTTTACCCTTTGCCCCCAATGAAGTACTTTATATTTAAAAATGTGACTCCTTCAGACCATTCATGGTTCTTTTAATATAGGGGTGAAGCCATTTACAAGGCTTTTACATAAATTGCACCATAAAGTAAGCTGTACATGACACAACAGGCATTATTATTTTGTAATATTAACTTAAACCTTATCTGACAATACTGATTTTAGATGAATGCATGTAGACCTTTATGGAAGAAGTGGTTGGCAAAGAATAGGAGGGATAGAATGGGAAAGCACTTTATGGAAGGATACCAGAGGGAGGTAGCTTGCAAAATGTTAAGTTATTAAGGAACATTATGAATGGCAGTATTATTTTGCCTTTGGCAATTATTTTTGCATTTCCTGAAAAATAGCTAAAGATTATTTATTAATTATGACTAATACATTGATGTGTTGGCAGCTTTGCATTTGCATATTAAAGGGCCTCAGCATATTTTCAAAAATCCAAAATAGTTGGCTCTAATTCCTTAATGTTGCAGTTGTTTGAAATCAGATTGCCTGGTTTTCTGCACAGTGAACCAGCTCTTTTTCATGGCCTACAATGTTGCCTACAAAATCTTCACCACTTTCTATGCAACTCTCATGATGGCATCACACCATCATCTGTGGATGGAACACTGCCCTCACCCACGTAGCTTTCTAAAAAATTCACTTTTTAGATTTCACCTCACCCACTAAAGATTTAATGTTCATCAGTCATTTAGCAGTGTGGTCATAGAAGCAAGTTCTCATTCTGCCAAACACTGGCATCAGTGCTTAGATTTTTTTCCCATAGTGTTTATGTCATCATGCTTTGGTTTAGAAGGCTGTGAGAGAGTCATGATATTAAAGGAAAGGAATAGCATATTAACTGACACTTAGCCGTAAAAAATGGAAGAGCTTGTGCATATTTGATATATTATTAGCAGAACCTTAAATTCACAGTTATGGGAAGTAATATATTTTTATACTTTTGGCCAAAACATTTATTAAACTAGTCTCAAAAGAGATCTGCCATGATCCACATTTTCATATATGTCTGCCAAGGAAATCGGCTCTTGGTGAGCTGCATTTTGTAGAATGGTGAATAAGCATGGCTTAATTACCCTACCAACTGCACTGCCCTAAATTCAAGGCCAGTTTGACTCTGGCAACTGAAAACTTGTGCTTTCTTTCCCTTGGGTATTCTCACCAAGGCAATTTCTTCCAACCAGTTTCATTTTGGGCTGAATGTTATTTTAGCCTTCTTGATGTGTTTCTTTAGCTTGGGAGGATAACATATGTATGAGGTTATGATTCTATGTATGAGGTTTGGAGTCTATCTAGAGGTCTTAAGATTCTGCCTTTTCAGTTTATTTCACATTATGCAAAGTTGCATGGTCCTTTAAATTAAAAAAAAAAAATCTTACTGCATGATAAAAAATTACTCTTGTATCTGAACTAGTAATATGCCACCTACAGCATTAAAGACATGTTTCTACAGGCTCCTGACTTTTTTTGAAGTTTATTTTTAATTTTTCTTCACTTTTTATTTTATCTTGGAGTACAGCCAATTAACAATGTTGTGATGGTTTCAGGTGGACTGCAAAGGGACTCAGCCATACATATACATGCATCTACTCTCCCCAAACACCCGTCCAATCCAGGCTGCCACGTAACATTGAGCAGAGTTCTCTGTACTACACAGTAGGTCCTTTTTGGTTATCCATTTTTAGTACACATGTCCATACCAAACTCCCTGACTATCCCTTCCACCTATCCTTCCCTGCTGGCAACCTTAAGCTTGTTCTCTAAGTCTGTGAGTGTTTCTATTTTGAAAATAAGTTCATTTGCACCATTTCTTTTTAGATTCTGCATATAAGGGATGTCATGGGATATTTCTCCTTCTCTGTCTGACTCACTTCACTCAGTATGGCAGTCTCTAAATCCATCCATGTTGCTGCAAATGGATGGCATTATTTCATTCTTTTTAATAGTGGAGTAGTATTCCATTGTATATATGTACCAAATCTTTATCCTTCCTCTGTTGATGGACATTTAGGTTGTTTCCATGTCTTGGCTATTGTAAATAAAGCTGAAATGAACATGGGGATGTATGTACCCTTTGGACCATGTTTTCCTCTGGCTTATATGCCCAAGAGTGGTATTGCAGGGTCATATGGCAGCTCTATTTTTAGTTTTATAAGGAACCACCATTGTTGTTTAGTCATTAAGTTGTATCTGACGCTTTGTGAGCCTATGAACTGAGCACATCAGGCTTCTCTGTCCTTCACTGTCTCTGAGAGTTTGCTTAAACTTGTGTCCATTGGAACCTCCATATGGGTCTCCATAGTGGCTGTACCAATTTACATTCCCAACAACAGTGTAGGACGGCTCCCTTCTCTCCATACACTCTCTAGCATTTGTTGTTTGTGAATTTTTTTTTTATGACAGCCATTTTGACTGGTGTGGGGTGATATCTTGTGGTTTTATAAAAAAATTATTCCTTTAGCTACACTAATAATATGCCAACTACAGCTTTAGAGATGTATTTCTACAGGCTCCTGACGTTTTGCCAAATAAATTTATGTTGAGAGCTGCAGATTTTCTGAATATGTTATAAGGTAACATCTTTATAATGTTTACTTTTTTTTCTGCTTATAATTTTGTCAGGCTAAAAGCACCTACTGAAGTAATTTTACAAATTACTTTCTTGTTTCCAAAAGAAAACATGGTAGAATCATTCACACAATAAAACCATCAGTAAATTTTCTGTCTGCTCTCATAATTTATTTAAATTTCATTCAGTAAAGTTCAGTTCAGTCGCTCAGTCGTGTCCGACTCTTTGCGACCCCATGAATTGCAGCATGCCAGGCCTCCATGTCCATCACTAACTCCCGGAGTTCACCCAAACTCATGTCCATCGAGTTGGTGATGCCATCCAGCCATCTCATCCTCTGTTGTCCCCTTTTCCTCCTGCCCCCAATCCCTTCCAGCATCAGGCTCTTTTCCAATGAGTCAACTCTTCGCATGAGGTGGCCAAGGTATTGGAGTTTCAGCTTTAACATCGGTCCTTCCAAAGAACACCCAGGACTGATCTCCTTTAGAATGGACTGGTTGGATCTCCTTGAAGTCCAAGGGACTCTCAAGAGTCTTCTCCAACACCACAATCAAAGGCATCAATTCTTCTGCACTCAGCTTTCTTCACAGTCCAACTCTCACATCCATACATGACCACTGGAAAAACCATAGCCTTGACTAGATGGATCTTTGTTGGCAAAGTAATGTCTCTGCTTTTGAATATGCTATCTAGGTTGGTCATAACTTTCCTTCCAAGGAGTAAGCGTCTTTTAATTTCATGGCAGCAATCACCATCTGCAGTGATTTTGGAGCCCAAAAAAAATAAAGTCTGACACTGTTTCTCCCATGAAGTGATGGGCCCAGATGCCATGATCTTAGTTTTCTGAATGTTGAGCTTTAAGCCAACTTTTTCACTCTCCTCTTTCACTTTCATCAGGAGGCTTTTTAGTGCCTCTTCACTTTCTGTCATAAAGGTGGTGTCATCCGCATATCTGAGGTTATTGACATTTCTCCCGGCAATCTTGATTCCAGCTTGTGCTTCTTCCAGCCCAGCGTTTCTTATGATGTACTCTGCATATAAGTTAAATAAGCAGGGTGACAATATACAGCCTTGATGTACTCCTTTTCCTATTTGGAACCAGTCTGTTGTTCCATGTCCAGTTCTAACTATTGTTTCCTGACCTGCATATAGGTTTCTCAAGAGGCAGGTCAGGTGGTCTGGTATTCCCACCTCTTGAAGAATTTTCCACAGTTGATTGTGATCCACACAGTCAAAGGCTTTGGCATAGTCAATAAAGCAGAAATAGATGTTTTTCTGGAACTCTCTTTCTTTTTTGATGATCCAGCGGATGTTGGCAATTTCATCTCTGGTTCCTCTGCCTTTTCTAAAACCAGCTTGAAGATCTGGAAGTTCATGGTTCACGTATTAATGAAGCCTGGCTTGGAGAATTTGTGTTGGCAAGAATACACAGAAAAACTGTACAAAAAAGATCTTCATGACCCAGATAATCACAATGGTGTGATCACTGACCTAGAGCCAGACATCCTGGGATGTGAAGTCAAGTGGGCCTTAGAAAGCATCACTACGAACAAAGCTAGTGGAGGTGATGGAATTCCAGTTGAGCTATTTCAAATCCTGAAAGATGATGCTGTGAAAGTGTTGCACTCAATATGCCAGCAAATTTGAAACACTCAGCAGTGGCCACAGGACTGGAAAATATCAGTTTTCATTCCAATCCCAAAGAAAGGCAATGCCAAAGAATGCCTAATGGTATGTTACTTAGCCATAAAAAAGGAACAAATTTGAGTCAGTTGTAGTGAAGTGGTTGAACCTAGAGCCTCTTATATGGAGTAAAGTAAGTCAGAGAAAAACAGCTATCATATATTAGCACATATGTATGAAACCTAGAAAAATGGTACTGATGAACCTAGTAGAGAGTGGACTTGTGGACACAGTGGAGGAGGGGTAGGGGGAGACAAATTGAGAAAGTAGCATTCACATATATACACTATCATGCATAAAATAGATATTGGAAAGTTGCTGTATAACACAGGGAGCCCAGCCTGGCACTCTGTGATGACCTAGAGAGGTGGGATGGGGGGAGGAGAGGGAGGTTCATATAATATATATATAAAATATAATATATATATAATTATGACAGATTCTCATTGTCATATGGCAGAAATCAACACAACATTGTAAAGCAATTTTTCTCCAATTAAAAAATAAAACAAAAATTGCATGGGTACTGTACTTGAATAAAGTAAAACAATAATAAAATATGTGGTTGGTGTAAAAGAAGTAGGACTGAATACAATAGTAGCTAGAAGAAACCTAAATATCAAGGCCAACTTTGGTGACCTTAACCCATTTATTATGATAGAACATTTGTATCCCAGAGTGAATCACCAAAGTAACACAAATTTCAAATTTTGGTTTTCATCATAACAATGCTGGATTGCCTGCTATTGTTTCCCTTCAAATTCTTGCTAAAAAAATAAAAAGTATGAACATGAAATCCAACAAAGGACTACAGGCTAGATTATTGGTCATAAGTAAAGTTTAAGATTTTAAAGTTTTGGTAAATGAATGTGTCACATTTATAAGGAATTTTCAAAATCATAATTATTAGTCATCCTTTTCTGTTATATAGTTCAATACCGTGGTGATAAGCTACACAGTTCAAAATGCAACAAGTTCTAAACACTCAGCCTCAAATTTTGGCCCCTTGTTTTGACTCTAATCAATGCAAAGTTCAGATTTGAAAGTCAGTCAGTATGTTCAAATGAAAATCCCAATAAATAAGTCAGCAGTTGATAACTTAGTAGACTCTTGGCAATTGGTATCTATCCACCATCTTTGCTGGCACAGAGCTGATACTCCCATCATAACAAGTGTTGTCATTTATCAGGTGTTCGTCATAGTAAGATGAAACTAAACTTGAAAGAATTGAAAGCAAAACTTCATAGAATGTCTGTACACCCCAGCAATAAGAAGATGCTTTACAGGAATAAATATGTGTTGGCAACACATCTCTTCTCCTATTTCAAGGACAAAATTGAAACCACATTTCCATGGGGTGCAAACATTGATTGCTATATGTTCTTGTAAACAGATAACCACAAACAGTACTGCAGCATTCTCTTGATCCTCCTTTACTTTCATGTGAATTCCAAAAATGTATCAGTTAAAGGGGGCTTCTGAATTCAATTCAGAACACAGAGAGGAATTCATATGTCAAGAAGAGAGGCAGAGCATACTCTAGGTAGAGTAAAAACAAACAAAACACAGTTGTATTCAATTTGAAAGATTTAAAACTATTATTCACTAATGGGTATAAAATGAGTAAGCACAAATTATAGATTATCTCAAAGTTTCATTTAAATTGGGAGTTTTGTCCTTTCATTTCTCTTCCTCCCTCCACTAATGGTCAGGCTGGGTCATTCAATGCCACACAGCCAAAGTGCTTTTCCTCTTTTTTTTTTTTTATTTTTTTATTTTTTAAATTTTATTTTATTTTTAAACTTTACATAACTGTATTAGTTTTGCCAAATATCAAAATGAATCCGCCACTGGTATACACAGAAGGAAAAACACCAATACAGTATACTAACGCATATATATGGAATTTAGAAAGATGGTAACAATAACCCTGTGTACGAGACAGCAAAAGAGACACTGATGTATAGAACAGTCTTATGGACTCTGTGGGAGAGGGAGAGGGTGGGAAGATTTGGGAGAATGGCATTGAAACATGTAAAATATCATGTATGAAATGAGTTGCCAGTCCAGGTTCGATGCATGATACTGGATACCAAAGTGCTTTTTAATCCCTCCCCACTTAATTCCCTTCAGAAGCGTCATCATCACTCGCAAGGCACTGCATGGTTTAGCCCCTACCATCCTTTGAAGCCTTAGCTCTCACCACTCTCCTTTCTCTGAGGCCCCAGCCACATTGAATTTCTTTCGGTTCCAAATGCTCCCAGGGCCTTTCTTCTCAGGATATTCATGTTACTCCCTCTGCCTGAAAAACCATTTCCACTAGACGTCACCTGGCTAATTTGCATGCATTGTTTAGATTTCAGTTTTTATGTCATTCACTCCACAAAGATGACCCCCCCATCAAGATGTTAAGACTCCTATCGTGTTCTTTCATTACAACATTTGCTTCTTAATAGTATTTATGATTAGAGCCAAATCATTAATTTTGAAATTATTTATGTACTGCTTGAGTGTAGGTTTCTTAAAGACTGACATCTGTCTTGTTGGTCACTGGGTCCTAAGTACAAAAGTAGTGCTCTCAACACTCAAGTACATGAACAATCGTTTGGGAGGGAAGGAGAGTAGGTAGAGAAGGATGCAGAGAGGGAAAAAGGGAGGAGGAGAAAGAAAATAAGGAAGGTGGAAGAGAGAAAAGAGAAATGGAAGGAGGAGGGGAATAGAGGGAAGGAAAAAGATGCAGGAAAAAGCTGAATGTCTGTTAACTATGTTCTATTGTGTGAAACCAGAGGGCAGTTATCAAATGTTACGTATAAGGATTCAATCACCAAGTGGAAAATCATGTTTAAAATTTATCCTAAGCAAGTGTCAAGAGTTCAGGGAGGAAAAGCAGAGAAATTGAACTCAAATAGCAGCAGGTGGGATCATAGAGTGTGATGGTTAGTGTTATGTCAACTTGACTGCCTATGGTGTGCCTGGATTAAAAGTTATTTGCAGATGTTTCTATGAGGGTGATTCTGGATGGGATTAGCATTTGAATTGGTGGACTCAGTAAAATAGATTGCCCTCCCCAATGTGGATGGATATCATCCAATCCATTGAGGGCCTGAGTAGAAGAAAAGGCAGAGTGCTTAAATAATATGGTTGTTGTATTAAGAAACTAAGCCTGGGTATCATTGGTACCACAGCAGTAGATGAAAAGCATACAGCCATGAAATTTATTTTATTCTAGATTTAACACCACAGAAATAAATGCTACAAAGTTTGAATACTGTGTAGAGAAGTTTTGATTTGCATTTTTAGTTCTCTTTAGAGATTAATTCATAAATACCTTCAATCTCTTTAAGAGTAAAGATTCTGAATGGGTTGATTCTAGATTTTATCTCAAATATTCTGCAAGTTCTGCATTTCCTCTTCTACCTGGTCCATGCTTTACTCATACTAAAGTGTCCATGTTAAGATACTTTATTAACTTTATAGTATTATTTGCAGGATTTCTAAAAAATGTTTCCACAGCAAAAACTCAAAATTCTCCTTACATTCCAAGTTTTTTTCAGCATAATACAAAAAAAAAATCATTATTTTGTTTAAATACATTTTCCAAGCTGATGTTTACTGTAGAATCATTTTATTGAACATGATGTACTCCGTAGAAGATGAGCAAAAAACAACTACATTCTTTCCTAAAACTTCTTGTCAAATATAGTTTGACAGATAGTTCTTTCCCTGCCCTTAAGCCCAATCTTGCAGGATTTCTCATAGCTTTAATAATAACTCATAAATGACTGATGGATACTCTCCTTTTCAAAGTATTATAAAGTCCTGTTCCACGTCTCCTTTCATGTAGCTTGAGACTGCACTGAGCTTAGAAGATGGCTACAGGTAGAGGAGGAGTGGGTGGAAGATGGCATGAGTTTGTGTCAGAGCACCTTGGCTCTATCTCCCACCCTCCTCACTTGGCTGGTGCATTTGAAATCTGGCGTCAGCTTACAGTAGGGGCCGAGGTTCATGTCTTGTCCCATGAAGGACAATTGTGGGTTCCTCCAGGATCTGCTTTCTGGGGGACTCTGACATCGTTTGCCTTCAGCCTGGAAGTATATCCTCTGGACACCACTATTGATTTCTCCCTCAGCTCTTGTTTTATGGCAATCTGTTTCTCAGTTAGGGCTCCTTCTCTCCTAGGACAACTTCAGGCCAGTTTTGTTTGTGGGATCCACACTGATTTGGGGAAACAGCTTTGCCCCTCCTCTACTATACACCCACTTCACTCTCTCTTTGCTCTGCTGCCAATCTGTTTGATCCAGCCCTTAGACTTGTGCAAGCTTCCTGATGGGAGGGACTGGCTGGGGGGAAAACTGGGTTTTGCTGTGGTCAAGGAAGGGTCATGCTCAGTAAAACTTTTATAAAATTGTCTGCTGACGAGTGGGGCTGTGCTCCCTCCCTGTTAGTTGTTTGGCCTGAGGCGACTCAGTCCTGGAGCACAGACTTCTACAGTAGGGCTATTGGTGACCTCCAAGAGAATTTATGCTAAGACGCATCTCCCAGGACTGCTGCTGCCAGTGCCCCGCCCCTGTGGCAGGCCACTACCGACCCACGCCTCTGCAGGTGACCTTCAAACACTCACAGGAAAGTCTGATTCAGTATCCTGTAGGGTCACTGCTCCTTTCTCCTGGGTCCTGGTGTGCACAAGATTTGGTTTGGGCCCTCCAAGAGTTTCTATTTCCCCCAGTCCTAAGGAAGCTCTATAATCAAATCCTGCTGGCCTTCAAAGTCAAATTCCCTGGGGATTCCCAGTTCCTTGGCTGGATCCCCAGGCTGGGGAGACTGATATGCTGTCTAGAACCTTCACAAAACTGCGAGAGCTTCTTTGGCGTTATTGTTCTCCAGTTTGTGAGTCGCCCGCCCAGAGGATATGGTGCTGCTGCTGCTAAGTCGCTTCAGTCGTGTCCAACACTGTGCTACCCCATAGACGGCAGCCCACCAGGCTCCCCTGTCCCTGGGATTCCCCAGGCAAGAACACTGGAGGGGGTTGCCATTTCCTTCTCCAATGCATGAATGTGAAAAGTGAAAGTGAAGTCGCTCAGTCGTGTCCGACTCCTAGCGACCCCATGGACTGCAGCCCACCAGGCTCCTCTGTCCATGGGATTTTCCAGGCAAGAGTACTGGAGTGGGGTGCCATTGCCTTCTCCAATCCAGAGGGTATAGGATTTGATTTATCATAATTGTGCCCCTTCTATCGTTTCTTTGTGGCTTCTCCTTTGTCCTTGGATGTGGAGCATCTTTTTTTTAGTAGGTTCCAGTGTCTTCCTGTCAATGGTTGTTCAACAGCTCTTTGCTATTTTGGTACTCTGGCAGGAGAAGATGAGTGCACATCCTTCTACTCTGCCATCTTGAACCAATTTCTGATCCAGTCCTTAGGTTTGAATAGGTGAGAGTCAAAAAGCAATCCTTATGCCCCTCTAATCACCTAATGAGACATATTTTGAAGCCTTCCTTGGTTAATTTGAATTGAGGAGAATGCTCCATATCACTTTTGCCCTAGGGCAGGATAAAAGGAACACACAGTACCTTTCTAATGCTTTCTCAAGAAAAAGATTCATTAGCGCATCTTAGTTCTCCAAGCAAACACTGTCCTTCTTTCTTGTAGGCTAGGGACAAATGAATGGTCAGTGGAAATTCAATCCCTCCTCCAGTGTTTGTAAGAGCCTGATCAAGGGTACAAATGGAGGCCCACCTAAGATGCATCTGAAACAGTTCAATAAAATATGTTCTATCCTCTGACATTGACAAATATACCTTCCTAAAATTAAAATTAAAGATATGTGTATAGCTCTAAAATTGATAAAATGAGCTGAATTTAACTACCATTGGGTATTTTTGAGCATACTGTTTGCCAACTAGCGACGTTTTGTTGCTGTTCAGTCACTAAGTTGTGTCTGACTCTTTTGTGACTCAGTGGACTGTAGCCTGCCAGGCTTCTCTGTCCATGAGATTTCCCAGGCAAGAGTACTGGAGTGGGTTGCCATTGCCTTCTCCAGGGCATCTACCCAACCCAAGGATCAAACCCATGTCTCCTGCTTGGCAGGTGGATTTTTTTTTTACCACTGAGCCACCAGAGAAGCCTGAGCAATGTTTAGATAAGTAATAAAATAAAGACAAACTATAGTTATATATATATATATATATATATATATATATATATATATGTCATAAAATTTGCCTTGCCCCAGTGATTTAACAAAATCACTCTTTATGTCATTATAATCAGTAATTTTACATAATTTATCTTCTATTAAGAGTGATGTCAAATTAAACAACATTTCTTGAACCAATGTACTTCTTAAGTAGGATTTTATAAAATGCAATTTGTAGAAACTTTTTTCTTCTGGGAAGGTAGAAATAAAATCAATAAAATTTTTTACAAAATTGTTTAGGATTTGGAAATTAACCATAAATCTTACATACTATTTTTAAATATTAAAATGAATAATAAATATTTATAATCACAGAAATGTTAAAAAATATTTTTAATTTCATCAGATGAAGATTTCATGGAATTACTACTGCTTCATGAATTTTCACCCATCTTTTAAAGCAATGTCTGAATCCATGCAATAATGTAAACTCAGTATCATCCTTCACTTATGTCCATAATTATATAAGAATTTAAGAATAATATAAATTACTTACTACCGCTGTTTTCATATTGCTAAATGTTCTTCACTAACCATGTGCAATGGCTACATTAACCACATAAATTTGTGATTACTTCTGAAATCATAAAATGGAATATGAAGAGAAGGAAGAAATGGACACTGAGTATTCCTGGGACACCATACTTTAATGTGGAAGACTACTATGTTAGTGCTAAGAGGAAGGATTTGACAAGCTAATTAATTTGCCTTTTCTCTTACCCCTAAGCTTTCTTGCCATTCAAATCCTCTCTCTACTTCAAATCTCTGTGCACCACCAGTATTGATAATTGCCTATGTAAGCAGCATAGAAATAATGGCCAGAAAGATGGTGATGCTGCTGAAAATCATAATAATGAGAAGGACAGTCCTCTACACAGAGAATTCAAATTTTGTCACTAAAGTTGCACACACAGTACTTCCTTTGTGGTGGATACTTAATAAATTGCTGTTTTATTTGGATTTTATTAGACTCTTACTTAATTTAGGAAAGAAATGCAAGTATTTGTGGAATATCTTAGAAGGCATTCTATTGTAAAGGCTTTGATGGACAAAATAAAACTTTCTACCTTATTTTAAATCCCCCAAAGCCCATGACAATTCTGGACATAGAACAGATGCTCATGTACTGCTGCTGCTGCTGCTGCTGCTGCTAAGTCGCTTCAGTCGTGTCCGACTCTGTGCGACCCCATGGACGGCAGCCCACCAGGCTCCGCCGTCCCTGGGATTCTCCAGGTAAGAACACTGGAGTGGGGTGCCATTTCCTCCTCCAATGCATGAAAGTGAAAATTGAAAGGGAAGTCGCTTAGTTGTGTCCGACTCTTCGCGACCCCATGGACTACAGCCTACCTGGCTCCTCCATCCATGGGATTTTCCAGGCAAGAGTACTGGAGTGGGGTGCCATTGCTCATGTACTAAAGTTTATCAAATGTTGAATAGCAAGTAAATACCAAAAAAAACTTTGCCCATCAGAGCTAGGGGAGTAGTGCATCTTGTCTTGCATTTCCTTATATATTAGTCTTTTAAGCTTTTGGAACTAATATTTTTTGGTTTTCACAATATGACAGCAACCATGAAAGGATCTGAATTATAAAAATTTGATTTGGGCTTAGGAAGAAATTGCAACTGAACATACCATAGGTTTGGTTCACTAGAAAGAGCCTAACCTACTAGCAAGAATCCTCTGCTTGATATAATTAATAATTTTCTTATTTTAACAGAAATAATAAAACTTCTGAAATCACAAATTTTATTTCCTGGAAAAGTATCTCTGAAAATGAAATCAACCCCTAGTTGTCACGATGGGAGTGAAATCCAGGCATGGTAGTGAGTGGAGCAGTGGGTGTAAGAAAACATATTCTAGTGAGACAGGAGTTCGGGATAATGCTAGTGAGGTTTTTTTTTTCCTCCTCATATCCACATTTCACTAAATTCTTCTTTATGACCATATTCAATTAGTGATCAGTGCAGAAGCGTGGCCTAGAGGAGCCACCCCATGCCCAAGGTCGGGGCAGCAACCGAGAAGAGCTACCCCACCTCTGAGGTCAGGGGCATCCAAGGAGCAGCAGCTGCACAGGTGCAGGGGGGCCGAGCAGAGCTACTCCATGTTCAAGGTCATAAGGGGCGACCTTCTCCAAGGTAAGGAGCAGTGGCTGCGCTTTGCTGAAGCAGCCATGAAGAGATACCCTACGTGCAAGGTAAGAGAAACCCAAGTAAGATGGTAGGTGTTGCAAGAGGGCATCAGAGGGCAGACACACTGAAACCATAATCACAGAAAACTGGCCAATCTGATCACACGGACCACAGCCTTGTCTAACTCAATGAAACTAAGCCATGCTGTGTGGCGCCACCCAAGACAGACGGGTCATGGTGGAGAGGTCTGACAGAATGTGGTCCACTGGAGAAGGGAATGTCAAACCACATCAGTATTCTTGCCTTGAGAACCCCATGAACAGTATGAAAAGGCAAAATGATAGGAAAGAGGAACTCTGCAGGTCAGTAGGTGTCCAATATGCTACAGGAGATCCGTGGAGAAATAAACTCCAGAAAGAATGAAGGGATGGAGCCAAAGTAAGAACAATAACCAGTTGTGGATGTGACTGATGATAGAAGCAAGGTACGATGCTGTAAAGAGCAATATTGCATAGGAACCTGGAATGTCAGGTCCATGAATCAAGGCAAATTGGAAGTGGTCAAATAGGAGATGGCAAGAGTGAACATTGACATTCTAAGAATCAGCTAACTAAAATGGACTGGAATGGGTGAATTTAACTCAGATGACCATTATATCTACTACTGTGGGCAAGAATCCCTTAGAAGAAATGGAGTAGCCATCATGGTCAACTAGAGTCTGAAATGCAGTACTTGGTTGCAATCTCAAAAACGACAGAATAATCTCTGTTTGTTTCCAAGGTAAACCATTCAGTATCACAGTGATCCAAGCCTAAGCCCCAACCAGTAATACTGAAGAAGCTGAAGTTGAACGGTTCTATGAAGACCTACAAGACATTGTAGAACTAACACCCAAAAAAGATGTCCTTTTCATTATAGGGGACTGGAATGCAAAAGTAGGAAGTCAAGAAACACCTGGAGTAACAGGCAAATTTGGCTTTGGAGTATAGAATGAAACAGGGCAAAGGCTAATAGAGTTCTGCCAAGAGAATGCACTGGTCATAGCAAATACCCTCTTCCAACAACACAAGAGAAGACTCCACACATGGACATCACCATATGGTCAACACCGAAATCAGATTGATTATATTCTTTGCAGCCATAGGTGGAGAAGCTCTATACAGTCAGCAAAAACAAGACCGGGAGCTGACTGTGGCTCAGATCATGAACTCCTTATTGCCAAATTCAGACTGAAATTGAAGAAAGTAGTGAAAACCACTAGACCATTCATGTATGACCTAAATCAAATCCCTTGTGATTATACAGTGGAACTGAGAAATAGATTTAAGGGCCTAAATCTGATAGATAGAGTGCCTGATGAACTATGGAATGAGGTTCATGACATTGTACAGGAGACAGGGATCAAGACCATCCCCATGGAAAAGAAATGCAAAAAAGCAAAATGGCTGTCTGAGGAGGCCTTACAAATAGCTGTGAAAAGAAGAGAAGCGAAAAGGAAAGGAGACAAGGAAAGATATAAGCATCTAAATGCAGTTCCAAAGAAGAGCAAGAAGAGACAAGAAAGCCTTCCTCAGTGATCAATGCAAAGAAATAGAGGAAAACAACAGAGTGGGAAAGACTGGAGCTCTCTTCAAGAAAATTAGAGATACCAAGGGAACATTTCATGAAAAGATGGGCTCAATAAAGGACAGAAATAGTAGGGACCTAACAGAAGCAGAAGATATCAAGAAGAGATGGCAAGAATACACAGAAGAACTGAACAAAAAAGACCTTCATGACCCAGATAATCATGATGGTGTGATCACTGACCTAGAGCCAGATATACTGGAGTGTGAAGTCAAGTGGGCCTTAGAAAGCATCACTATGAACAAAGCTAGTGGAGGTGATGGAATTCCAGTTGAGCTATTTCAAATCCTGAAAGATGATGCTGTGAAAGTGCTGCACTCAATATGCCAGCAAATCTGGAAAACTCAGCAGTGGCCACAGGACTGGAAAAGGTCAGTTTTCATTCCAGTCCCAAAGAAAGGCAATGCCAAAGAATGCTCGAACTACCTCACAATTGCACTCACCTCACATGCTAATAAAGTAATGCTCAAAATTCTCCAAGCCAGGCTTCAGCAATATGTGCACCGTGAAGTTCCAGATGTTCAAGCTGTTTTAGAACAAGCAGAGGAACCAGAGATCAAATTGCCAACATCCGCTGGATCATCGAAAAAGCAAGAGAGTTCCAGAAAAACATCTATTTCTGCTTTATTGACTATGCCAAAGCCTTTTTGTGGATCACAATAAACTGTGGAAAATTCTTCAAGAGGTTGGAATACCAGACCACCTGACCTGCCTCTTGAGAAACCTATATGCAAGTTAGGAATTAACAGTTAGAACTGGACATGGAACAACAGACTGGTTCCAAATAGGAAAAGGAGTACGTCAAGGCTGTACATTGTCACCCTGTTTATTTAACTTATATGCAGAGTACATCATGAAAAACGCTGGGCTGAAGGAAGCACAAGCTGGAATCAAGAATGCCGGGAGAAATATCAATGACTTCAGATATGCAGATGAAACCACCCTTATGGCAGAAAGTGAAGAGGCACTATAAAGCCTCTTGATGAAAGTGAAAGAGGAGGGTGAAAAAGTTGGCTTAAAGCTCAACATTCAGAAAACGAAGATCATGGCATCTGGTCCCATCACTTCATGGGAAATAGATGGGGAAACAGTGGCAGACTTTATTTTTTGGGGCTTCAAAATCATTGCAGATAGTGATTGTAGCCATGAAATTAAAAGATGCTTATTCCTTGGAAAGAGAGTTATGACCAACCTAAATAGCATATTCAAAAGCAGAGACATTACTTTGCCAACAAAGGTCCGTCTAGTCAAGGCTACGGTTTTTCCAGTGGTCGTGTATGGATGTGAGAGTTGGACTGTGAAGAAAGCTGAGCTCAGAAGAATTGATGCCTTGAACTGTGGTGTTGGAGAAGACTCTTGCGAGTCCCTTGGACTTCAAGGAGATCCAACCAGTCCATTCTAAAGGAGATCAGTCTTGGGTATTCTTTGGAAGGACTGATGTTAAAGCTGAAACTCCAATACTTCGGCCACCTCATGCGAAGAGTTGACTCATTGGAAAAGACCCTGATGCTCAAGGGATTGGGGGCAGGAGGAGAAGGGGACAACAGAGGATGAGATGGCTGTATCGTATCACTGACTCGCTGGACATGAGTTAGGGTAAACTCCAGAAGTTGGTGATGGACAGGGAGGCCTGGTGTCCTGTGATTCATGGGGTCACAAAGAGTTGGACACGACTGAACTTCTGAACTGAGCAGAACATTCCATTGTATAAATGTACCACAGCATCTTTATCCATTCATCTGTTGATGGACCTCTAGGTTGCTTCCATGTCCTGTCTATTGTAAATATTACTGCAATGGACATTTAGTACCCATACATTTGAAAGTCCCCCCCAAAATTCCTTTACTGCAATTTGATATCAAGAACTTAAATTCTTGATATCAAATTCACTGTATGGAAGACATTTAGAAAAGTTTAGAATCTGATTGGATATGAATATGAATGCTTTGTTAAGCTTATCCACCACAGTTTTTGTTGTTGTTCAGTCTTTAAGTCTTGTCTGCCTCTTTATGACCCCATGGACTGAAGCATGCCAGGCTTCCCTATTGTTTTCTGGTTCCCAGAGTTTGCTCAAACTCATGTCCATTGAATCAGTGATGCCATCCAATCATCTTATTCTCTGTCGCCCCCTTTTCCTCCTGCCTTCATCTTTCCAGCCTCAGAGTCTTTTCCAATGAGTTTCCTCTTTGCATCAGGTGGCCAAAGTATTGGAGCTTCAGCTTCAGCATCAGTCCTTCCTTACTATTTCTCTGCAGGTTTAATGTTCATATTTCTGCACAACTGAGGACTGATTTTCTGTTACGTTTAAGAAATATCTCTTCGACTCTTTATTCTGTTATATTGTTTCATAGGACTTGTATTCTAGACTTACTAAATTCACTTATTAGTTCTCATAAATTTCTTTGTTGATTTCTTATAAATTCCTATGCATTCATTTATTTGGTTTGTGAAAAAAGACAATTTTGCCCCTTACATTTTCCTTTACACTTAAAATGGCCTTTTCTTGCCTTATTTCCCTAAGACTTTTCATACAGTATTTATGAGAAGGGATGAGATTGGAAATCCTTGGTTCATTCCTAATCTTAGGGTGGGGGCGAATTTAGTTTTCACCATTAAGTTTATATTAACTATAAGATTTTTTTTCTTGGATTGTTTTTATCTTATAAAAGAATTTTCCTTTTAGTTCTAGTTTATTGAAAGTTGTATCATTAATGGGTGTTGAATTTTGTCACAAATTCAACTGAAATTTATAGGCAATGCCTCATTTCAATATTGGCCTTCACTTTTGTTTTTAAGTAAAATATTTACTTAGTAGCTCTATTATTTGCACATTAAAAAATATTAAGTTCACCTGTTCTTCACCCTCCCAGTTCCCATTCCTTTTCCATAAATAAATACTTTTATTAGCTTCCAGTATAAGCTCTTTGCATTTCTAAAAATGTAAAGTTTGAAAAAAAAATCAGCGTATATTCTAATTTTGCTCCACCTTTTAAACTCATAGCAGTCTATAAAGAGAGTTTGCATTTTGCTTTTTTTCACTAAATAGATCTTGGAAATCTAGTCCTGCTAGGAACTGAATGTTGCACATCCTCAAATTCATATGTTGAAGCTTTAACCCCCAATGTAATGGTATTTGAAGGTGGAGCCTTTGGAGGATAATTAGGTTTAGATGGGACTTCCCGGGTGGCTCAGATGGTAAAGAATCTACCTGCAATGCAGGGGACTTGGTTTCAATTCCTGGGTTGGGAAGATCCCTTGGAGAAGGGAATTGCTACCCACTCCAGTATTCTTGCCTGGGGAATTCCATGGACAGAGGAGCCTGGTGGGCTGCTGTCCATGGGGTGGCAAAGAGTCAGATATGACTGAATGACTGACACTTATTTACTTAGGTTTAGGTGAGGTTATGAGCTTCCATAAAGGATAGTGTCCTAGTAAGAAGGGGAAAGACCAGAGATCACTCTCTCATTCCAACATGTGAAGATACAGCTAAGAGATGGCTGTCTGCAAGCCAGAAAAGGGGCCCTCACCTAGAATGTAGTCTCCTGACACCTTGATCTTAGACTTTTAAGCTTCCAAAACTTTGAGAAATAAGTGTCTATTGTTTAAGCCACCCAGTCTATGGCATTTTGTTACAGCAGTCCAAGAGGACTAAAGTAGTGCATAGTTCAGTTCAGTCGCTCAGTCGTGTCCAACTCTTTTCGACTCCATGAACCACAGCACAACAGGCCTCCCTGTCCATCACTAACACCTGGAGTTTACCCAAACTCATGTCCATCCAGTTGGTGATGCCATCCAGCCATCTCATCCTCTGTCATCCCCATTCTCCTCCTGCCCTCAATCTTTCCCAGCATCAGGGTCTTTTCAAATGAGTCAGCTCTTCGCATCATGTGGCCAAAGTATTGGAGTTTCAGCTTCAGCATCAGGTCTTCCAATGAACATTCAGGACTGATCTCCTTTAGGATGGACTGATTGGATCTCCTTGCAGTCCAAGGGACTCTCAAGAGTCTTCTCCAACACCACAGTTCAAAAGCATCAATTCTTCTGTGCTCAGCTTTCTTCACAGTCCAACTCTCACATCCATGCATGACCACTGGAAAAACCATAGCCTTGACTAGATGGACCTTTGCTGACAAAGTAATGTCTCTGCTTTTGAATATGCTATCTAGGTTGGTCATAACTTTCCTTCCAAGGAGTAAGCGTCTTTTAATTTCATGGCTGCAGTCACCATCTGCAGTGATTTTGGAGCCCCAAAAAATTAAGTCTGATACTGTTTCCACTGTTTCCCCATCTCTCGGCCATGAAGTGATGGGACCAGATGCCATGATCTTAGTTTTCTGAATGTTGAGCTTTAAGCCAACTTTTTCACTCTCCTCTTTCACTTTCATCAGGAGGCTTTTTAGTTCCTCCTCACTTTCTGCCATAAGGGTGGTGTCATCTGCATATCTGAGGTTATTGATATTTCTCCCAGAAATCTTGATTCCAGCTTGTGCTTCTTCCAGGCCAGTGTTTCTTATGACGTACTCTGCATATAAGTTAAATAAGCAGGGAGACCATATACAGCCTTGACATACTTCTTTCCCGATTTGGAACCAGTCTGTTCTTCCATGTTCAGTTCTAACTGTTGCTTCCTGACCTGCATATAGGTTTCTCAAGAGGCAGGTCAGGTGGTCTGGTATTCCAACCTCTTGAAGAATTTTCCACAGTTGATTGTGATCCACACAGTCAAAGGCTTTGGCATAGTCAATAAAGCAGAAATAGATATTTTTCTGGAACTCTCTTGCTTTTTCCATGATCCAGCAGATGTTGGCAATTTGATCTCTGGTTCCTTTTCTAAAACCAGCTTGAACATCTGGAAGTTCACGATTCACGTATTGCTGAAGCCTGGCTTGGAGAATTTTGAGCATTACTTTACTAGCGTGTGAGATGAGTGCAGTTGCGTAGTAGTTTGAGCATTCTTTGACATTGCCTTTCTTTGAGATTGGAATGAAAACGGACCTTTTCCATTCCGGTGGCCACTGCTGAGTTTTCCAGATTTGCTGGCATATTGAGTGCAGCACTTTCTCAGCATCATCTTTCAGGATTTGAAATAGCTCAACTGGAATTCCATCACCTCCACTAGCTTTGTTTATAGTGACGCTTCCTAAGGCCCACTTGACTTCACATTCCAGGATATCTGGCTCTAGGTGAGTGATCACACCATCGTGATTCTCTGGGTCATGAAGATCTTTTTGTACAGTTCTTCTGTGTAGTCTTTCCACCTCTTCTTGATATCTTCTGCTTCTGTTAGGTCCATACCATTTCTGTCCTTTATTGAGCCCATCTTTGCATGAAATGTCCCCTTGGTATCTCTAATTTTCTTGAAGAGATCTCTAGTCTTCCCCATTCTATTGTGTTCCTCTATTTCTTTGCACTGATCACTGAGGAAGGCTTTCTTATCTCTCCTTGCTATTCTTTGGAATTCTGCATTCAAATGGATATATCTTCCCTTTTCCTCTGTGTTTTTCACTTCTCTTCTTTTCATAGCTATTTGTAAGGTCTCCTCAGACAGCCATTTTGCTTTTCTGCATTTGTTTTTATTGGGGATGGTCTTGATCCCTGTCTCGTGTACAATGTGAGGAACCTCTGTCCATAGTTCATCAGACATTCTGTCAGTAGTGTGCATAGAGAGATTCCTTATTATTTCTTATAGCTACTAGTATTCTATTGTATGGATATAGAAAATGAGTGCCCTTTGTTGGAAATCTGGTTTGTTTCCAATCTTTTGTTATTTCAGGAATGCTGAAGTGGTTAACCATGTATATATGTCAGTTCCTATAATTAGTATCCCAGTTTAAAAGGTACATGCATTTGTAATTTAAATAGTACAAATATGTATTAACTTTTAATTTTTCATTACAATGAAATGGTGAGACTTTTGTTTAGATGTGTTATGGGAAAGCCTTGTCTGACTCTTATCTAGATTCTGTCATTCATTTATCATCCTGTCTCCAAGTCATGTGTTCTTTCTCTTTTAGTTTCAACAACATATCTCAGGCTAGGCAATGTCAGAACAGTTGCATTATTTTATCATGATTTTATAGTGACTATAAAGAATTCATAATCTCTTGATCTGCTATGGCTTAGAGTTCAGATCAGTCACATTTAACTGCATTTTTGTGACTAAAGCTACTATTGTTCCCAAATTGCTACAGAAAATATATCTGCAAAATTATAACATAAAAAGATTTTCACTCTTCTCCAACACTGAAGTTGGAAAAATATCTGCTCTAAAATTCAACCCTCTTTCTTTGCACTGCTTTGTCTTTGCATAATTTCTCTCTGTCCTTGAGAAAAAGATTATATAGATTCACTTAGAGTAGAGGAAGGAAAAAGATTTACAAGTTCAGTACTACTTAATTTCCCTCATTTTGAAAAAGGAATTGACTCTATTCTACTCTGTCAAAAGCAATCTCATTGGCTGTAGCGTTGAAGTATGTTTTATTGATCTGTTTGTATGTCTTGGGTGAAGACTATACCTACTTTTGTTGTCCAATAAAAAGGAATAATGATGGGAACTTTGACAAGTCTAGTAGATTGGGGCTTCAAATATTACTTGCCAGTGTGAAGGGCTGACTCTAGATTTACTTTATATTAAAATAGATGCTAGCTTCATCCTCTCTAGGAGAATGCTAGCTTCATTTTTCTCTCTCTGTAAAAGAACTCAAAATGGTTATGCTGGAAACAACACTACAGATGATCATTAAATCCAAACAAACAACAGACTTTGATAATACTTTATCCCTGCTTTCTCTGAAGTTTATGGTAATAGGCCCATTTCATTTCATTCCTATCTTTTCTATCTTTGGATGTACCTCTGAAGAGAGTACAAAAGGCAGAAGGGAAAATGAATGATAGAAGAATAGAACTCGTTGTACAGAAACTAAATATGTGATGCAATCTCTTGAAGGAACAGTATACAAAGCATTTTTGGGTGGCTTTAACTTGAGCAAATAACAAAACCATAGAAGTTAAATAATTAATAATATTGAAAGAAATGCTATACAAATGTAAACCATCAACCTACGTCAGACCCTATGATAGATTTATATTTCTCTCAAATATTTTTGGATGTTGGTGTAAGGAAGCAGAAAGACATTTAGGGCTAAAGAATCAGTAGAGCTATAAATTCCCTCCTAGTTCATTTAGTTAAAAATGAATGCATTTTATTCATTTATTAGGATCTCTTTAAAGAAGCATACTTAATTGCAATCCTTTTTATATCCCTTTTGTGCTAAAATATTGAGTTAGTTTATTGGTTAGCTGACTTGAAAGAAATACTGGTTAAGAACAATAGCTTTGAAACTAGAGCCTGAATTTGAATTTTGGTTTCCCTACTTGTTAACTTGGCTTCCCTGGTGGCTCAGAGGGTAAAGAATGGGTTGTCTCACATATTCTCCAGTTTCTCAGATGCACAGTTTCCTCACTGGTGAAACAGCATAAAAATACCTAATTCATAAAGCTGTTGTAACAATTAAGTGAGATGATATACATTAAACATTCAACACATTATGGGCAAATAATAAAAGCTTAATGCATGCTATGGCGATGAACAAAAATTATTTTCAGTTCCAATGCAGGTACACTAATTGAATATGAGGAAATAAGCTTTGTGATAATTGCTTTAACTAAAACAATAGAATATATGGCAAAACTATATATGCACACACAAACACGTATAGTAAGTAATGGAGAAACAATGCTTTTGGAAGCAAGAAATAAATATGCTTAACCCATGTATATGTTTTACAACTACTGATTCTAATATTTGTATCTTTCTCTATATTAGTACATTCCAGGAGGATAAGCAATATTTCTAGCTCCATATATTCAGTAAAACACATCTGCATGTACTTTAAGAATCCATTGGGGTGCTAGGTTCCCTCTGGTATAATGCTGTGAGTATAGCTGAGGCTGGAAATCTTTCAGGAATAGCATCATAACACATCCCATGATGTCATGCATTTTCTGGCTGGCATCATTCCCAGTGGGGCAGAATTGACACACAGTCTGATATGACTATTGAAACAGGTTAAGACGAATGATCTGAAAATATTTTTAAGGCTAAGGTTAGCGAGGACAGCCTACTAATTTTCATTTAATTGTTCTGTAACATCACTTAATATTAGAATGTTCAGGAACATACCACCTGCAAAGTCTATTTCTCTATTAAATCCCCAAAGTTTGACTTTGGGGTAGATGACAGAGCTAAAAGGAAGTAGGGAAAACTAGAAACTTATAAAAAAATAAATTTTAAAAGAGATGGCTAAGATTATCCAGAAAATCATTTTTATCATCAGTAAATATACTTTTCACCCTTTCCTCTTGATTCATGTAAATTTAATAAAGAGAGTTAAAAAAATGTGTGCTGGCCTGCATTTTATTATGTAATAGCGTTTGCATGGTACCGCTTTTCTGTTTCTCACTTCATCAGAACTGTTTTTCATTTGGTGGGACCTCCTCAGCTGTGACAGTGTCAGGAAAAAAGCATCTGTAGTTGTGCAATCATCCACTGAAAGCTGTTCTGTTTCCATGTGACTATACATCTCTTTTAGACCAAATGGGAGACGCTTAATGTTAATAAATAAGCAGTTTCTGCATAAATAAAGACCAGGCCCTGCAATCGACAGACCTGATTAATTATTTTTTTCTGTGCCAAGCCAAATGGACTCATAAAACAAGCGATAAAGCTGTGAATTGTATACTTGGTTACAAATGCATTCAGAATAAATATGGTTTCTATTTGTAAATACAAATATTATAGTGCTATGGGATTCAAACTTAATCCATTACAATAGAGAAAAATACAAATATATGACCCTTGTGCATAAAGCACATTTGTCCTGAAACACTGCAGCAATGGATAATACATTTCTCTTTGATTTTGATGCCAAAAATATGGTTCAAAGTTCTGGAAGATATGACCAACTCATCTCCTTTCTGGCCGCTCACTGTCTCCCTGCCCCTCCCCCAAACTTAAATGTTTAATCTGATCAAATGGGAACATTACATGGTGATTTTTGTACAAGTTGCTTATGTTTGCATGAATGTAAGAACAGGGTCTTTAAAAAAGCGATAGTGCTAATTTTTAAAAAAGGGATGTTTTATACTTCTGTGAATGTAGAAACTGAGAACTATAATAAAGAAGCAGCTATGTTAGCTA
This sequence comes from Bubalus kerabau, assembly GCF_029407905.1. Lineage (NCBI taxonomy): Eukaryota > Metazoa > Chordata > Mammalia > Artiodactyla > Bovidae > Bubalus > Bubalus kerabau. The sequence goes on along the minus strand of NC_073632.1, from coordinate 32,862,441 downwards.
TTATTTTCTTTTGCTATGAGAATAATTTTTTACCACTGTGAGAACAATTTGTACAAATAGTCTCTTTTATGCACTTTTTTTCATTTCTTACAGGGAGATTGTAAAGTCATGACTGACCACAATAATAAATGGTTGCCCTAGATAGGGTTTTGATGTCACAAATTCAACATCTCAGTTTAGGATCAAATAGATAGAGAACTCAAGCTGCTGCTGCTCAGTCGCTTCAGTCATGTCTGGCTCTGTGCGACCCCATAGACGGCAGCCCACCAGGCTCCCCCGTCCCTGGGCTCCTCCAGGCAAGAATACTAGAGTGGGTTGCCATTTCCCTCTCCAATGCATGAAAGTGAAAAGTGAAAGTGAAGTCTCTCAGTCGTGTCCGACTCCCAGACACCCCATGAACTGCTGCCTACCAGGCTCCTCTGTCCATGGGATTTTCCAGGCAAGAGTACTGGAGTGGAGTGCCATTGCCTTCTCCAGGAACTCAAGCTAGGAGAAAGCAAAATCCTGTTTAACTGTAGCTTTGACAACTGTCTGTGATAGTTAAAGGGATTACAAGAAACACATGAAAGGTAATAGATACATGTTTGTTTGACAATAGAGTTCAAAGTTTCTTCTGTTCTGAATGTTCTACTTTACAAAGAGAAAATGTAAATTTAGAAGATAATTATATTTGATTTAAGGCCTTTTTTTCTACTTAAGAAAAGCTACTTTATAATGATAAGATTCTGGCAAATTGTTGTGTTCTTTCTAAAAACAAACTAAAGTTCTAAGAAAAAATAATTTTTATTTTAGCAGTATATTTAGACAAATTAGCACTTCAAGAATATTCATTTATAATTAATATAAAATATAATTTTAAAAATTAAACATTGCATTAAGAAATATAAGGTCCCCCTTAAGAAGCTCTGCAGGTTCCATGAAGTCCAGGTAAACTTCAAGTGACTCAGCTGGCAACCACTTTTCACTCAGGCTATACTGAATACTTACTACATTGGACTATCCCCCTCCCACCTGAATTCAGCATCCTTCCCACTAACTCTGTAAATATAACTATATAGACTCCTAAATAATAATTTGGTCTCTAATGTCACTTCTGCACCAGGCATAAGCTTTTCAGGCCTAAAGTGAAACTTGAATTCAATTCTCAAATCAGATGTTACCTCTTCTGTGTAGATTTCTTCAATGTTCTAACCCCACCCCAACTGAGGTAAGTTTAAGTCTTCCTCCTCCACAATGTTAGTACATTTTACATGGACACACATACACATGTAAACACACTTGCACTGGAGCCATGCTCACATTTTAATGTATATTCTGTTTGCCTGGTTATCTTCTCTGTGTGATCACAGAGAGACATGGAAAATACCTTCTTATTGTATACTTATTAAATAAATAAAGCTCAAGTAATATGTGATGAGTGAATAAGTAAATGAACTGGTTAAAAGTAGATAGGAGAAAATAAGTTGACACCATGAATCACAGATAAGTTATCCACTCTATGAATTCTTTCTTCACTCTACATAAGGCTATCTCTAGGTTCATAATCTAAAATGCATCTAAAGGCAAGATGAGAAATATAATTTAGTTCAGCTTGTTATTTAAATATGAAACTATACTGCTCACATGACAATATTTCTAAATTTTGAGAGAATTAAATGGATTTCAACTTTATACTTTCTATGAAAAGTGTCTGAAGCTAGAAACAATAATGGAGAAATTATTCATAAGATGATTACATGAATACGATAGGTCTAAAGTATATCTGAGACTCTTTGAAAAGAGTGTTCAAATTGCTATTTGGAAAACAAGTGCTTGCTCCTTTACTACTTCAATCTTTCTTCGAATGAGAAGAGTAACAACCAGGTAACAGCATGTATATATTTTTTAAATATTTGGATTTAGGTAATTAATTCTCTGTATGTCCTCTTATGTTTTTTTTGAGAAGATATTTACATGTTTTTCCTACTACATATATTTTATAATTAAAAACAATGCTCTTATTTAATTATTAATTAATCTATTTGAGCTTGCTTAATGAAAAGCTGTTTCTCAGACAAGCTTAATGAAAAAGATTTATAGCAAAGATGCTGGGAGAGACCACATGAAGGAAGCTATTGAGAGCTATGATAGCCTTAGGGATGTCAGAAACATTCTGCCTCTAATCTGTGCTGCTTTCTGGGCATTCCAGACATGGTTTCTGGAAGTCCTGCAGTCTCAGACTTGGAGCTTCATGACCAAGGGGGAAAGAAAGATTCTTATCATCTCTAGCAAAAAGATCCTTGGGAAAAACTCTGATTGGCTCACCTTGATGCATATACCCATTCCCAAACCAATCCCTCTGACCCCAACTAAAGCAAATTATAAGTGATCCAGCCTGGGCCACATGATCATCTCTGTAGTCAAGATAGGGGCCTGTTTTTCAAAGGATGATCATAGGGATACTGGGCCAGCCATGGCAATAGCCACTACAAAAGAAACCACTTTGATCTATTAACCTTTAATTCCTAAGTCATAACATTATACAGATTATAGGGGAGGGGGGGGGAAGAGTCAAATATTTGTAATGGTACTATTAATGTAAAGGTGAAAAGGTGTCTGTATAACATTTAAATATTTGCTCGGGCTAGGGATTGTTCTGGAGAAGGCAATGGCACTCCACTCCAGTACTCTTGCCTGGAAAATCCCATGGGCGGAGGAACCTGGTAGGCTGCAGTCCACAGGGTTGCAAAGAGTGGGCCACGACTGAGCGACTTCACTTTCACTTTTCACTTTCATGCGTTGGAGAAGGAAATGGCAACCCACTCCAGTGTTCTTGCCTGGAGAATTCCAGGGACGGCGGAGCCTGGTGGGCTGCCGTCTATGTGGTCGCACAGAGTCAGACACGACTGAAGCGACTTAGCAGCAGCAGCAGCAGCAGGGATTATTACCTTCCCTGGTAGTTCAACTGGTAAAGAATCTGTCTGCAATGTGGGAGACCTAGGTTCGATCCCTGGGTTGGGACGAGCCCCTGGAGGAAATAGCTGCAACCCATTCCTGTATTCTTGCCTGGAGAATCCCCATGGACAGAGGAGCCTGGCGGGCCACAGTCCATGAGGTTGCAAAGAGTCAGACACGACTGAGCGACTAAGTGCAGCACAACACAGGAATTATTATTAAAAAAAAAAAAAAAAATAAGAAACCACCACTATTGAGGCCAGATGTTAACAAGAAAATTTAATTTCAATATTAGAATATAATGGGTTATGAAATTTTAAAGTGAGCTGCCAGGCCAAGATGATATTTTTCAAAGGAATTGTCTGTAAAAAAAAAAAAAAAAAAAAAACCCTTACTAGCATTGTTGTTCAGTCGCTAAGTTGTATCTGACTCTTCACGACCCCATGGACTGCACCATGCTAGGCTTCCCTGTCCTTCGCTATCTCCCAGAGTTTGCTCAAATTCATGTCCATTGAGTTGGTGATGACATCTGACCATCTTATCCTCTGTTGCCCCCATCTCCTCCTGCCCTTAGTCTTTCTCAGCATTAGGGTCTTTTCCAATGAGTTGGCTCCTCCGGCTTCCCTGGTAGCTCAGGAGGTAAAGAATCTGCCTGCAATGCAGGAGACCTGGGTTCGATCTCTGGGTCAGGAAGATCTCCTGGAGGAGGGAATGGCAACTCACTCCAGTATTCTTGCCTAGAGAATTTATGGACAGGGGAGCCTGGTAGGCTATGGAATGGCAAAGAGTCTGACACAACTGAGTGACTAACACACAAACACAACTTCACAATAGGTGGCCAAGTATTGGAGCTTCAGCATCAGTCCTTTCAATGAATATTCAGGGTTGATATCCTTTAGGATTGACTGGTTTGACCTCCTTGCTATCCAGGCGACTCTCGAGAGTCTTATCCGGCATCACAATTTGAAAGCATCAATTCTTCAGCACTCAGCCTTCTTTACTCTCATTAGAAATATAAATAATAAAGAAAGCAGGGAGGGGAGATTAGTGAAAAGTCTCTTTTGAACAAAATTATGATTCCCTCTTCATCTCAAGAGAGGATTTCTACCAGGATTACTCAGAAAGGCTGAGCTATGTCCCTGCAGCTAAGGAGTCACAGGGAAGAATAGACAGTGAGGGAATGGTTAGCAACAATGAAAGTGGAATGAAGCTCCTCTGTGGGGAGTGTCACGTTGTATTAGGTGTGTGGGGTTAAGGATGTCTGAGTGCTTGTTGCACATCATAGAAGTTTCAGCGAGAGAGAGCTGGAGCAGATGCTTTATAAGATACTGTACAATCAAGTCCACAAGAGGCCAAACGAGCCTCAAAAGGAGAGGCTAGACATGAGTCATCACTCAGTATGGTAGAGAAGTCAGCAAGCACTGAAAGGGAGCACATTTGCCCTTGTCAGGGGAACTGCTGGCCAGAGACCACTTGGAATGGGGAACGGGTAGGCTAGGCATTTTGGTGGGTGGGTTGTTTGTTTTATTTTTCAACTGGTTTTTCTAACACTATGTAAGTTTCATGTATACAGTATTATAGTTGGACTTCTGTTTATCTTACAGGGAACTCACCACCAAAAGTTTAGTTTCCGTCACCATACTGTTGGACTTCCTTGACCCATTTTGCCCACCCTACCCTCTTCACCTTTGGTAATCACTACTGTTCTCTGTATCTATACAAATGTAAAAGTTGCTCAAAGGAGAAAGTGTTGACTTTGAACATCTGCCAGCCCTTGAGAAAGAGAAAGCAACTTAAGACAGTGGCAGTCAAGTAAGAACTCCCTGCCCCCAGCTCATCCCTTGTCCTCCTCTCACACTGGGTCTGGAGGTAAGGTTCAAATATGGTTAGATGGAGGTGAAGGAGAGAAGACCTAAGGGGAAGAATCAGAGACAAAAAGATACAAAATTATTATCCTCTTGGCTTTACTGGTTTCTTGCTAATTACAGGCCTCAGTCCATTCTAAAGGAGATCAGTCCTGGGTGTTCTTTGGAAGGAATGATGCTAAAGCTGAAACTCCAGTACTTTGGCCACCTCATGCAAAGAGTTGACTCATTGGAAAAGACTCTGATGCTGGGAGGGATTGGGGGCAGGAGGAGAAGGGGATGACAGAGGATGAGAAGGCTGGATGGCATCACTGACTCGATGGACGTGAGTTTGAGTGAACTCCGGGAGTTGGTGATGGACAGAGAGGCCTGGCGTGCTGTGATTCATGGGGTCGCAAAGAGTCAGACACGACTAAGCAACTGAACTGAACTGAAGATCCACCTGGAGGACTAGGAATAGCTCTAATTTTGAATGCAGTTGGACGCTTTGACTGTAATGAGATTGGACGTTCTAAGTACCAAATCCAGGCTTTGATTATTGTACCAAACCCAGAGTGATCATAACTTTTTTTATTATCTGAAAGTGAGAAGAGTCATGGGGCTACTTGTGCTTTATTCCATAGGCAAAGTGAAAAGTTCACATCACTGAATAAGTTTCAAAGTGAGAGTGAGTGGGAAAAAAAGCATACTTTTGATTACAATCTTTCTCTTCTTTCTTTCACAGTGATAGTACCTGAACTGAATTTTCAGGTTCTTAGGCTATTCCTAACCAATCAATTTTTGTGAAGTGGTATATTTTGTTTTGTTTTATCAAGTCTGATACAGATGAATTCTATATATTACACTCTTTGGGTGTATGGGTATCAGTGCATAGATACTTCATATTCTTTATCATTTAAGTCATCTGGTATCCCAATAAAATAACAATAAAAACAGCTTTGTTGAACTTAAAATTTATTCGAGAGTCAGATTCACATTATAAAAGTAATAGAGAAAAATCAACCGCTAATTAGAACTTGCAAAATATGTTTTTACAGATTAATATGAAAAACAAAATGCCATTCAAATGTTTTAATTGGTTTCAGTTTTACAACTGCAAACCAGATGGTTTCTTTTCAAGTAGTTTATAATGCCTTTGTTGAATAACTGAATTACCAAACCAGCTGTGACTATTAACATTTACCTAAACAGAAAAACATGTCTGCTATTTGTTTGCTAAGGCAGTACCTGCTTTGCAAAAGTTTGACAAAAAAATCATGACTCTACTCTGTATATCTTAGTGTTTTAATAACATAGAGAGCAGAGATAAAAGAGATGCACATATTAATTTATTTCCTAAAATGAATGCTGATTTAAAATTTAGGCATTGAAACCAAGCAATCTCTTGTGGATCCTTCCAATCTTATAATGGTACAACTGTAAAGTGTATTTACAGTTTTAATGTGAAGAACCTGCTTTAGACTTTTTGAAACCCTTTTAATAATTCTCTTTAACCACTTGTTAAAATGTTATATTCTGGAAGCAACTGGTCCTTATAGAAATTTATTTCTGATATACACTGAGGTTTTCTAACTCTAAATTTTAGCAAGTGTAAATTTCTAGATACTGATTATAACTGAATGCAATTTCAATTCTGTAAAAAACTTAATAACAGAAATTTCAATTAGATATGGAAGACCAGAAAGGGAAGCCCTTATGCCCTGTGACAGAAATAGAGCCCAACAAGAAAAAGGAAGATTGTTCTTTCCTGGCAAGGACTCAGCCAGTGAAAAGCCATGAACTATATGGGCTTCCCAGGTGGTGGTAGTGGTAAAAAAAGAAAAGAAAAAAAATCTGCCCGCCAATGCAGGAGATGTAAGAGAGGTAGATTCAATCTGCAAATTCAATCCCTGGGTAGGGAAGATCCCCTGGAGGAGAGGAGGGCAACCCATTCGAGTATTCTTGCTTTGAGAATCCAGCTGACAGAGGAGCCTGGTGGGATATAGTCCATACAGTTGCAATCATAAAGAGTCAGACATGACTACAGCAACTAAAGCCTCCCAACTTACTTTTTCTATAAAAGAGCTCTTCCCTTGCTCTCAAGGGATTTGCATGCAGTTCTTCATAGTTGTAGACTCGAAATTCTAACTCTGCTTCCCTGGTGGCTCAGATGGCAAAGAATCTGCCTGCAACGTGGGAGACCTGGGTTTGATCCCTGGGTCAGGAAGATCCCCTTGAGAAGGAAATGGCAACCCACTCCAGGATTCTTGCCTGGAGAACCTCCATGGACAGAGGAGCCTGGCAGACTACAGTCCATGGGGTAGCAAAGAGTTGGACACAGCTGAGCAACTAAGCACAGTACAGCTCATCCCAAATAAACCCATCTTTGCTGGAGAAATATCTGGCAGTCTATTTGTTTCACATCAAAATAACTCTCTTTAGAGCCAATTAAAGAAGGAGACATTTAAGGGGAGGTGATGGTGACAAATGTTTCAGTTCTTTTTTACCCAAAAGATAAATTATCAGGAAAAATTCTGATTAGAAAATGACATTGTAAATATTCTATGACAGTCTTTTTCCAACTAGAATTTTCCTTGGTTATTTACTGTTTGGGTAAAAGGACTGAAACAAGTTATTTTTGTCTCGTAAGTCTGTGGTCATCTAGGCATTACTGATCTGGGTTTAGTCTGGCTGATGACAGTGTGAGTCTCTCAGACATCTATCTCTAGTCAGCTGGAGGCTCTGAGGGGCCTGTTGGGATAGGATGGTCTGCATAGTGAGCGTGGTGATGATACAGCTCTCCTCCAGGTGTTCCTCACAATTTCCTGGCAAGCTCACCCAGGGATGTTCTCACGGTTCCGGAGAAGGAGCAAGGGCAGTAAGAGTGAGTCCCAATGCACAAGAACTTTTCTCACCTCTGACTGTCCTGTTTGATAACATTTCAATGACCAACGAGAGTGTTGTATCTAGCTCAGAGTGAAAGAGTGGAGCAGAATGCCCTATCTTTAATAGGAGGAGTAAAGAATTGGGGCCATCAATGCAATCAATCAAACACACATTCATACAGGGTTATACTACTCTTTGATAGCTCTCCTGAGTATGATGTACTATAATTTGCTTAATAATTTCTGTATTTATAGATGTTCAAATTGATCCATTTGAACATCCATAAATAGAGAAATTATTTCTTTGCAATTACAGTCAGTGGTGCTTTAGTAATGGAAATAAAAACAAAAATAAACAAACAAGGCCTAATTAAACTTAAAAACTGTTGCACAACGAAGGAAACTATAAGTAAGGTGAAACGACAGCCCTCAGAATGGGAGAAAATGATAATAAATGAAACAACTGACAAAGAACTAATCTCCAAAATATACACACAGCTCATACAGCTCAATACCAGAAAAATGAATAGCACGATCAAAAAGTGGGCAAAAGAGCTAAACAGACAGTTCTCCAAAGAAGACATACAGATGACTAATAAACATATGAAAAGATGCTCAACATCACTCATTACTAGAGAAATGCAGATCAAAACCACAATGAAGTATCATCTCACACCAGTCAGAATGGCCATCATCAAAAAGTCCATAAACAATAAATGCTGGAGAGGGTGTGGAGAAAAGGGAACCCCCTTATACTGTTGGTAGAAATGCAAACTGGTACACACACTATGGAGAACAGTGTGGAGATTCCTTAAAAAACTGGAACTAGAACTGCCTGATGCCCCAGCAATCCCACTGCTGGGCATATACCCTGAGGAAACCAGAATCTGAAAGAGACACATGTACCCCAATGTCCACTGCAGCACTATTGACAATAGCTAGGACATGGAAGCAACCTAGATGTCCACTGGCAGATGAATGGATAAGGAAGTTGTGGTACATACACACAATGGGTTATTACTCAGCTATAAAAAGGAATGCATTTGAGTCAATTCTAATGAGATGGATGAACCTGGAACCCAGGCTGTTGAGTTGTATCTCATTTATTAGATTTATTCTCAGAAAATGTATGGTTTTTGTTACCATTGAAGGTAATACCATTTTATAAAGTGTATTTTTCTGTTTGTTGTTCAAGTGCATTGAGACTCCTAATTTTATATACTAAACTTATATCAAACAAACCTGCTATCCTTTTGTAGTCTCTGAAATTATCAGTATTCTCACAATATTTTCTAAAAATAGTGACAGTTTTCCAAATTCTTCTTTCTTCTACCTATTTTCCCCCTCTCTTTTGCCTTATGTCACTGGAAGGATCACCTAATTTAATGATGAGAAGCATCTTTTCTTCTGATTTATAAAGGAATGTTTCAAAATTGAGTTTGTTATCTGCACTGAATTTTGATAGAAAACATTCCTCAGGGAGAGGAGTTTCCTTCTATTTCTAGCTTGGTAGTAGTTTTATTAAATTACTAATGTGATAATGTTTATCAAAGTTGTTTTAATTCTATCATATGAAATGTTCATATGGTATTTTTCTCCTTTAATATGTCATTGAGATAGATTTTTATTAGTAGTTATTCCAAAGTTAATAGTCCTTATATTCCTGGGTTAAATGTATTTCTCAATGTATTGCTGATTTTTTTGGAAAGATTTTTCTTTAGAATTTTCTGTCTAGTTCATAAGTAAGATCTTCCTATATACTTTTTCTTTTATTGTTCTTATATATATAGGTTTATGTGACAACAATACTGTCTTCCTTAAAATAGTTAAGAAATATTCCCTTTCACCTTTCTCTTGTTAATATCTTCTTATTTCTAAGATTTTCTGCCATTTTCGTATGGTGCATTTGCTGTATATTAATTTTTTTTCCTGCTTCTACTTTAGGAATCTGAGATTTCATGTTGTTTGTCAACTCTGGAAAATTCTAGGCCATTTTAAAAAGGTATTGCCTCTCCCTTATTCTCTCTAGTCCCTCAGTATGAAACTCATCTTTAATTTATGTTGGGCATTTTCATTCTAACCTCAACATCTCTTCATTTGACTTCAGTAATTTCCACAATTTTATAAAGTATATCTCTGTTCCATGTTCTAGATAATTTCCTTAAATCTATTTTCCAGTTAAATGACTCTCTTTAGCTTTTTAATGACCTTCAGTCATTTTAAGACTGATATTTTATTCTCCTTTAAATTTTTACTCTATTATTTCATATACTTGTGAATAAAATGTTGCTGTTTGTACCACAAGACTTTGGCTAAATCTGCTTTCTTTGGATGGTAGTGTGTATAATTACAATTTTTTATTCCTCTTCTTTCAAAAACATTGGCTTAATATTTTAATATACACATTTAGTAAAATATTTAGTAAAATATTCCCTCAAATAGAATCTTTTCATTCTGATTATCCTTCCTCCTATCTCACATGTAATTGTTGTCCAAGATTTAATTTCCACCAAATTCTCCCAAATTGAATATTATTCTTATTTCATAGAATCAATGTTTGTTTAGATTTACTCACTTGTGTTTTACTGTTTATATCCAATTTCTTATTTCTGGTTTTAATTTCTTTTTTGCTGAAGAGGATCCTAGACATTTTTTATGTAAAAGTTATTGATAGTATTGATCTTTATTGGTTTGTCTGAAAATGTTTTTCATATTGCTCTCTCTCTCTGAATGATAGTTACAAAATTCTACATTGAGTGTTACTAGCTTTAAATAGAAGTTATTTTTTCACTGTCTTTAGGCTTCTATGGTTACTGTAGAGAATTATGTTATTAGCTTATTCTTCTTTTGTAGGCTGGGGTTTACCATTTACCATGCTTCCTTTGTCAATGTATTAAGGAGTTTTTCTAACATGTTTCTAGGTGTGGGTTTTGTTTTATTTATCTTGCCTAGGATTCATGGTTTTTGGATGGTAAAAAATTCAGTTATGGAAAATTCTAGCCAATATCTTTTGACTCTTTCTTTTCTTCAATTCTGTCTAGTCTCTCCTCCTGGAATTGCTGTATTTTCCCTCTATATTTAAAAAAATTCTCTTTTGTCTTTTCCATTACTTTATAGTTTCTTCAATTTACAAGTCACTACTTTTCTATTTTGCTGTTTTTAACGTCTTAATTAATTAATTTCAAAGAATATTCTTTGAAAATTTATTGATATTCTGTTTTGTTTTTTAAAAAATGGCTGGCTTCATATTTTAGTAATGACGATTTTAATTAAAAATTTTTAACATATTTATTTTATATCTTCATTCAATTATTTCTTCATCTAATGTTCTTGAGGATCTATTTCAGGTGTCTGTTACTTCTCTTGTGTTTGCTGCTGTTGGTTATTTTCTTTACATGGTCTCTAATATTACATTAAAATTATGTTGAGGAATAGAAACTTGACTTTTGGAGGATAATACAAGGGTACCACTGTTATCATCTGCTGTGCACTTAAATGCATGTTTTTTCTTTTAAAGCACATCTTTATATTTGGCGTATGATTATTATAATTGAACTAAGCATAAAATTTAATGATTAATTTTGGTAGAAAAATATCTTACACAGCATAATAATAAACTATTATGGGATCTTGATATATACAGCAAATTGTGTGTGATATTTGTGAGGATAGCTTTACAAGAGTCACACAATAATTATTTCCTATGAAAACAGGAAGGTTGCCAAAATATGGGAAATGTACACTATCACTATAGCACTAGGTATTTCCCCCTTTTCCTCTTGAGAAATCTGTATGCAGGTCAGGAAGCAACAGTTAGAACTGGACATGGAACAACAGACTGGTTCCAAATAGGAAAAGGAGTTCGTCAAGGCTGTATATTGTCACCCTGCTTATTTAACTTCTATGCAGAGTACATCATGAGAAACGCTGGGCTGGAAGAAGCACAAGCTGGAATCAAGATTTCCGGGAGAAATATCAATAACCTCAGATATGCAGATGACACCACCCTTATGGCAGAAGGTGAGGAGGAACTCAAAAGCCTCTTGATGAAAGTGAAAGAAGAGAGTGAAAAAGTTGGCTTAAAGCTCAACATTCAGAAAACGAAGATAATGGCATCTGGTCCCATCACTTCATGGGAAATAGATGGGGAAACAGTGGAAACAGTGTCAGACTTTATTTTTCTGGGCTCCAAAATCACTGCAGATGGTAATTGCAGCCATGACATTAAAAGACGCTTACTCCTTGGAAGGAAAGTTATGACCAACCTAGATAGCATATTCAAAAGCAGAGACATTATTTTGCCAACAAAGGTCCATCTACTCAAGACTATGATTTTTCCAGTGGTCATATGGATGTGAAACTTGGGCTGTGAAGAAAGCTGAAAGCTGAAGAATTGATGCTTTTGAACTGTGGTGTTGGAGAAGACTCTTGAGAGTCCCTTGGACTGCAAGGAGATCCAACCACTCCATTCTAAAGGAGATCAGCCCTGGGATTTCTTTGGAAGGACTGATGCTAAAGCTGAAACTCCAATACTTTGGACACCTGATGCGAAGAGTTGACTCATTGGAAAAGACTCTGATGCTGGGAGGGATTAGGGGCAGGAGGAGAAGGGGACGACAGAGGATGAGATGGCTGGATGGCATCACCGACTCAATGGACATGAGTTTGGGTGAACTCCGGGAGTTGGTGATGGACAGGGAGGCCTGGCATGCTGCAATTCATGGGGTCACAAAGAGTCGGACACGACTGAGCAACTGAACTGAACTCAACTGAAGATAATATAATCCTTGTTTAGAGAAATTAAGCCACTTACCCAAGTTCTCAAAGCTAATAAGTGACAGATATGTACTCTGATTCCAGTTTGAGTTCAAAATCCATTGTAATCTCTACTCATATTGACTTCCAGTGAAAATCTCCAGTGTCACAGCCTGTTACTACACATCCTTTGGTTTTTATCTAGATACATGGTAGCCCAAATACAAGTAGCATTTTGTACCCAAAGTTATATCTTGGGGTGGTCATATACCAGAGTTCTGTCCAGAGGAATAGAAATGGTATGGTATCATTGTCCCTTGATTGAGGGGGTAGAACTGATTCCAGGACCCTCGCCTTCCTGCCAGACACCAAACTCCCCATTCTCAAGTCCCTTATAAAAAATGGCACAGCACAATGGGCTGATTATTCATCTGCTGATATGGAGGGTCAAGCAAAGGAGAAGCCCCAGATAGTTCAGTTCAGTCACTCAGTCGTGTCCGACTCTTTGCGACCCCATGAATCGCAGCACGCCAGGCCTCCCTGTCGATCACCAACTCCTGGAGTTCACTCAGACTCATGTCCATCCAGTCAGTGATGCCATCCAGCCTTCTCATCCTCTGTCGTCCCCTTCTCCTCCTGCCCCCAATCCCTCCCAGCATCAGAGTCTTTTCCAATGAGTCAACTCTTCGCATGAGGTGGCCAAAGTACTGGAGTTTCAGCTTTAGCATCAGTCCTTCCAAAGAAATCCCAGGGCTGATGTCCTTCAGAATGGACTGGTTGGATCTCCTTGCAGTCCAAGGGACTCTCAAGAGTCTTCTCCAACACCACAGTTCAAAGGCATCAATTCTTCCGCACTTAGCTTTCTTCACAGTCCAACTTTCACATCCATACATGACCACTGGAAAAACCATAGCCTTGAGTAGATGGACCTTTGTGGGAAAGTAATGTCTCTGCTTTTCAAAATGCTATCTAGGTTGGTCATAACTTTTATTCCAAGGAGTAAGCGTCTTTTAATGTCAGGGCTGCAATCACCTTCTGCAGTGATTTTGGAGCCCCCCCCCCAAAAAAAAATTCTGACACTGTTTCCACTGTTTCCCCATCTATGTCTCATGAAGTGATGGGACCAGAAGCCATGATCTTCATTTTCTGAATGCTGAGCTTTAAGCCAACTTTTTCACTCTCCTTTTTCACTTTCATCAAGAGGCTTTTGAGTTCCTCTTCATTTTCTGCCGTAAGGGTGGTGTCATCTGCACATGTGAGGTTATTGATATTTCTCCCGGAAATCTTGATTCCAGCTTGTGCTTCTTCCAGCCCAGCGTTTCTCACGATGTACTCTGCATATAAGTTAAATAAGCAAGGTGACAATATACAGCCTTGACGTACTCCTTTTCCTATTTAGAACCAGTCCATTATTCCATGTACAGTTCTAACTGTTACTTCCTGACCTGCATATAGGTTTCTCAAGGGGCAGGTCAGGTTGTCTGGTATTCCCATCTCTTTCAGAATTTTCCACAGTTTATTGTGATCCATACAGTCAAAGGCTTTGGCATAGTCAATAAAGCAGAAATAGATGTTTTTCTGGAACTCTCTTGCCCTTTCAATGATCCAGCAGATGTTGGTAATTTGATCTCTGGTTCCTCTGCTTTTTCTAAAACCAGCTTGAACATCTGGAAGTTCACGGTTCATGTATTGCTGAAGCCTGGCTTGGAGAATTTTGAGCATTACTTTCCTAGAGTGTGAGATAAGTGCAATTGTGTGGTAGTTTGAGCATTCTTTGGCATTGCCTTTCTTTGAGATTGGAATGAAAACGGACCTTTTCCAGTCCTGTGGCCACTGAGTTTTCCAAATTTGCTGGCATATTGAGTGCAGCACTTTCACAGCATCATCTTTCAGGATTTGAAATAGCTCAACTGGAATTCCATCACCTCCACTAGCTCTGTTCATAGTGATGCTTTCTAAGTCCCACTTGACTTCACATTCCAGGATGTCTGGCTCTAGGTGAGTGATCACACCATCGTGATAATGTGGGTCATGAATATCTTTTTTGTACAGTTCTTCTGTGTATTCCTGCCACCTCTTCTTAATATCTTCTGCTTCCGTTAGGTCCATACCATTTCTGTCCTTTACTGAGCCCATCTTTCATGAAATGCTCCCTTGGTATCTCTAATTTTCTTGAAGAGATCTCTAGTCCTTCCCATTCTGCTGTTTTCCTCTCTTTCTTTGCATTGATCACGGGAGAAGGCTTTGTTATCTCTTCTTGCTATTCTTTGGAACTCTGCATTCAGATGCTTATATCTTTCTTTTTCTCCTTTGATTTTCGCGTCACTTCTTTTCAATTTGTAAGCTATTTTTAAGCTCTTTGTAAGGCCTCCTCAGACAGCCATTTTGCTTTTTTGCATTTCTTTTCCATGGGGATGGTCTTGATCCCTGTCTCCTGTACAAGGTCATGAACCTCTGTCCATAGTTCATCAAGCACTCTATCTATCAGATCTAGACCCTTAAATCTATTTCTCACTTCTGCTGTATAATCATAAGGGATTTCATTTAAGTCATACCTGAATGGTCTAGTCGTTTTCCCTACTTTTTTTCAATTTCAGTCTGAATTTGGCAATAAGGAGTTCATGATCTGAGCCAGAGTCAGCTCCTGGTCTTGTTTTTGTTGACTGTATAGAGCTTCTCCATCTTTGGCTGCAAAGAATATAATCAATCTGATTTCAAAATGGTAGGAGCCACGAAATTGTGTTTGGATTCATACCCAGAAAAAACCTACTCCTATTTTATTGACTATGCCAAAGCCTTTGACTGTGTGGATCACAACAAACTCTGGAAAATTTTGAAAGAGATGGGAATACTAGATGACCTCACCTGCCTCTTGAGAAATCTGTATGCAGGTCAGGAAGCCATACTTAGAACTGGACATGGAACAACATACTGGTTCCAAATTGGGAAAAGAGTACATCAAGGCTGTATATTGTCACCCTGCTTATTTAACTTATATGCAGAGTACTTCATGAGAAACGCTAGGCTGGAAGAAGCACAAGCTGGGATCCAGATTGCTTGGAGAAATATCAATAACCTCAGATATGCAGATGACACCACCCTTGTGGCAGAAAGTGAACAAGAACTAAAGAGCCTCGTGATGAAAGTGAAAAGGAGAGTGAAAAAGTTGGCTTAAAACTCAACATTCAGAAAACGAAGATCATGGCATCTGGTCCCATCACTTCATGGTAAATAGATGGGGAAACAATGGAAACACTGACAGACTTTATGTTTTTCAGCTCCAAAATCACTGCAGATGGTGACTGCAGCCATGAAATTAAAAAACGCTTGCTCCTTGGAAGAAAAGTTGTCACCAACCTAGACAGCATATGAGGATGTGAGGGTTGGTCTATAAGAAAGCTGAGCACCGAAGAATTGATGTTTTTGAACTGTGGTGTTGGAGAAGACTCTTGAGAATCCCTTGGAGTGCAAGGAGATCCAACCAGTCAATCCTAAAGGAAATCAGTCCTGGATATTCATTGGAAAGACTGATGCTGAAGCTGAAACTCCAATACTTTGGCTACCTGATGTGAAGAGCTGACTCATTGAAAAAGACCCTGATACTGGGAAAGAATGAAGGTGGGAGGAGAAGGGGTAATACAGGATGAGATGTTTGGATTGCATCACCGACTCAATGGACATGAGTTTGAGTAAACTCCGGGAGTTGGTGATGGACAGGGAGGCCTGGCGTGCTGTGATTCATTGAGTTGCAAAGAGTCGGACACGACTGAGCAACTGAACTGAACTGATTGAGGGTCAACTGTATGTGTGATTTTCAGATACTGATTGTAAAGAAAAGGGTATATGTTTCATTTCCACCTTCTCCTTTGTTCTTGCTTGATCATTGATGGGCTCACAGAAGATCAAATTTAAGGATGTACCCATGTTAAAAAAAAATAAGACAATTTTGCTGTGGCCATTGCTAGATTCATAATATAGTTAATCCTTGAGCAATGCAGGGGTTAAGGGCACCCTCACCTACTACAATCAGAAATCCATGTCACCATGGTAGGTAAATTACCCCTATTGAAGGTTTCATATCCACAAATTCAATCAGTCTAATTGTGTAGTATATATTTATTGGGGAAAATTCCACATATAAGTGGACTTCAGTAGTTCAAACGTGTTGTTCAACAGTCAGCTTATGTAAAACCTAGTTTAAATCAACTTTTAAAATATAAATCACGTTGACTAGATATGTTCAAAAGTTTCAAAAGAAGATTCCTCTCCCCATTTTATTATACATTTATTTTCCTATAGAGGAGTAATGTCACCATTTTAGAAACAAGTAGGAAATTATGGAGAAAAAAGTCACCCACAAATTCACACCTTTTCTTTCACATTTTGTGATTTTTCTAGATATTTTAATAAGCTTTATTTTTAACAAAATACATAAATAATCATACCAAAAATAGAGTATCTTATTTGTTTTTTTCAATTTCCATGTTAAGCTATATTTTTATATATTTCTACCTGGGATTAAAATTATCATTTTAAGTGAGTGTATGGCACTCTGTGGAGACACTGTGTTTATTTAACTGGATATTTTATATTTTTCCCAGTTATTTTGTTTGATAAATATTATTTTCACCATGTACTCGAAGGGTCCATTTTAGAATGTTACCTCTGGGTCTCACTTTCCTTCTCTTTAAAAGAAGATAATGATGGTACTTATTTTTAAAA
Organism: Bubalus kerabau; assembly: GCF_029407905.1. Lineage (NCBI taxonomy): Eukaryota > Metazoa > Chordata > Mammalia > Artiodactyla > Bovidae > Bubalus > Bubalus kerabau. The sequence goes on along the minus strand of NC_073632.1, from coordinate 32,845,301 downwards.
TCCTACTGCTACTGCTAAGTCACTTTAGTCGTGTCCGACTCTGTGTGACCCCATAGTCAGCAGCCCACCAGGCTCCCCCGTCCCTGGGATTCTCCAGGTAAGAACACTGGAGTGGGTTGCCATTGCCTTCTCCAATGCATGAAAGTGAAAAGTCAAAGGGAAGTCGCTCAGTCGTGTCCGACCCTCAGCGACCCCATGGACTGCAGCCTTCCAGGCTCCTCCATCCATGAGATTTTCCAGGCAAGAGTACTGGAGTGGGGTGCCATTGCCTTCTCCATTTAAAACTCTAGAGAAGATTAAATTCACACTTGCTCCTTAGGTGTACAGAGCAGTTCCTGGCACATGGTAAATGCAAAGGATAAAACGTTTCAATATCATATATTTTAATCACTTGAGTTGATTGAAAAAGATAGACTTGATGAAGTGTAAGCAGAAACTAACTCTATTCCTTCTCTCTTTCTCCCTCAAAAGCTGTTCTTTTTCTCTTTGTTAGATGGAAAGTTCATGATTTTACTGTCTCTCATTGGTAATAAACTAAAAGACCTCTGTTTTGATGATAAAAAATCTAGTCTAGTCTCATAATTATTCCATCATTGCAATACAGTCTATAGTAAAACTTAAAACTTTGAACTCAGATGCAATTTAAAGCTTCTCTCCAGCTAATCATACCTGACCCAGACTGGGAATCCTGATGTGGGAGAGGAAGATGTATTACTTTCTTTATTACAGCTCCATGCTGTCTCCCCTCCTACTTTCTGATACAAGTTGCTAAGTAATAAGCAATGTTGAAAATTTCCTCATTTTATCTTTTTCTCCCAGATAAATGTCACGACTTTTTTAGGGATTTAAGACAAAAAGTTTTGCCTGGCAAGAAATGATTAGCTTTTTTGTTTGTTTGTTTTTTAGAATTAACTGATATGGATGTCATTCAGTGTTCTTACAGAATTCTTAACAATCTATTCATTGAAAGCCTGGCCAGTTTGAAAAATCCCTGGAGTCACAAAATGAGAAAAATTTAAAAAAAAGTATAAAAAACCCTGATGATCTGGTCCATTACCAGCTGAGCAAAATTTTTAAACTATAGGGTTTCTCTTATTTGCCCTAAGTTCAGTTCAGTCGCTCGGTTGTGTCTGACTCTTGGCGACTGCATGGACTGCAGCACACCAGACTTTCCTGTCCAACACCAACTTCTGGAGCTAGCTCAAACTCATATCCATCGAGTGGGTGATACCATCCAACAATCTCATCCTCTGTCATCCCCTTCTCCTCCCCCCTTCAATCTTTCCCAGTATCAGGGTCTTTTCCAATGAGTCAGCTCTTCACATCAGGTGGCCAAAGTATTGAAGTTTAGGCTTCAGCATCAGTCCTTCCAATGAATATTCAGGACTGATTTCCATTAGGATAGACTCACTGGATCTCCTTGCAGTCCAAGGGACTCTCAAGAGTCTTCTCCAACACCACAGTTCAAAAGCATCAATTCTTTGGCACTCTGCTCTCTTTATAGTCCAACTCTCACATACATGACTACTGGAAAAACCATAGGTTTGACTAGATTGACCTTTATTGGCAAAGTAATATCTCTGCTTTTTAATATGCTGTCTAAGTTGGTGATAACTTTTCTTCCAAGGAGCAAGTGTCTTTAATATCATGGCTGCAGTCACCATCTCCAGTGATATTGGAACCCCCCAAAATAAAGTCTGTAACTGTTTCCATTGTTTCTCCATTCATTTGACATAAAGTGATGGGACCAGGACCAACCCCAGGTCCAAGAAGCTGTGGCTGCAAGGGGGCAGGAGGGCCTAGAGGAGCTATCCCACATTCAAGGTCAGGAAGGGCAGCGGGGAGGAGATACCCCTCGTCCAAGGTAAGGAGCAGCGGCTGCGCTTTGCTGGAGCAGCCGTGAAGAGAAACCCCACGCCCAAGGTAAGAGAAACCCAAGTAAGATGGTAGGTGTTGCAAGAGGGCATCAGAGGGCAGACACACTGAAACCATAATCACAGAAAACTAGTCAATCTAATCACACTAGGACAACAGCTTTGTCTAACTCAATGAAACTAAGCCATGTCCATGGGGCAACCCAAGATGGGTGGGTCATGGTGGAGAGATCTGACCGAATGTGGTCCACTGGAGAAGGGAATGGCAAACCACTTCAGTATTCTTGCCTTGAGAACCCCAGGAACAGTATGAAAAGGCAAAATGATAGGATACTGAAAGAGGAACTCTGCAGGTCAGTAGGTGCCCAATATGCTACTGGAAATCAGTGGAGAAATAACTCCAAAAAGAATGAAGGGATGGAGCCAAAGCAAAAACAATACCCAGCTGTGGATGTAACTGGTGATAGAAGCAAGGTCTGATGCTGTAAAGAGCAATATTGCATAGGAACCTGGACTGTCAGGTCCATAAATCAAGGCAAATTGGAAGTGGTCAAACAAGAGATGGCAAGAGTGAATGTCGACATTCTAGGAATCAGCGAACTAAAATGGACTGGAATGGGTGAATTTAACTCAGATGACCATTATATCTACTACTGTGGGCAGGAATCCCTCAGAAGAAATGGAGTAGCCATCATGGTCAACAAAAGAGTCTGAAATGCAGTACTTGGATGCAATCTCAAAAACGACAGAATGATCTCTCTTCGTTTCCAAGGCAAACCATTCAATATCACAGTAATCCAAGTCTATGCCCCAACCAGCAATGCTGAAGAGGCTGAAGTTGAATGGTTCTATGAAGACCTACAAGACCTTTTAGAACTAACATTCAAAAAAGATGTCCTTTTCATTATAGGAGACTGGAATGCAAAAGTAGGAAGTCAAGAAACACCTGGAGTAACAGGCAAATTTGGCCTTGGAATCCGGAATGAAGCAGGGCAAAGACTAATAGAGTTTTGCCAAGAGAATGCACTGGTCATAGCAAACACCCTCTTCCAACAACACAAGAGAAGACTCTACACATGGACATCACCAGATGGTCAACACTGAAATCAGACTGATTATATTCTTTGCAGCCAAAGATGGAGAAGCTCTATACAGTCAGCAAAAACAAGACCGGAAGCTGACTGTGGCTCAGATCATGAACTCCTTACTGCCAAATTCAGACTGAAATTGAAGAAAGTAGGGAAAACCACTAGACCATTCAGGTATGACCTAAATCAAACCCCTTATGATTCTACAATGGAAGTGAGAAATAGATTTAAGGTCCTAGATCTGATAGACAGAGTGCCTGATGAACTATGGACAGGGGTTCATGACATTGTACAAGAGACAGGGATCAAGACCATCCCCATGGAAAAGAAATGCAAAAAAGCAAAATGGCTGTCTGAGGAGGCTTTACAAATAGCTATGAAAAGAAGAGAAGCAAAAAGCAAAGGAGAAAAGGAAAGATAAAAGCATCTGAATGCAGAGTTCCAAAGAATAGCAAGGAGAGATAAGAAAGCCTCCCTCAATGATTAATGCAAAGAAATAGAGGAAAACAACAGAGTGGGAAAGACTGGAGATCTCTTCAAGAAAATTAGAGATACCAAGGGAACATTTCATGAAAAGATGGGCTCGATAAAGGACAGAAATGGTATGGACCTAACAGAAGCAGAAGATATTAAGAAGAGGTGGCAAGAATACACAGAAGAACTGTACAAAAAAGATCTTCACGACCCAGATAATCACGATGGTGTGATCACTCACCTAGAGCCAGACAACCTGAAATGTGAAGTCAAGCGGGCCTTAGAAAGCATCACTACGAACAAAGCTAGATGGAATTCCAGTAGAGCTATTTCAAATCCTGAAAGATGATGCTGTGAAAGTGCTGCACTCAATATGCCAGCAAATCTGGAAAACTCAGCAGTGGCCACAGGACTGGAAAAGGTCCGTTTTCATTCCAATCCCAAAGAAAGGCAATGCCAAAGAATGCTCAAACTACCGCACAATTGCACCCATCTCACACGCTAGGAAAGTAATGCTCAAAATTCTCCAAGCCAGGCTTCAGCAATATGTGAACCGTGAACTTCCAGATGTTCAAGCTGGTTTTAGAAAAAGCAGAGGAACCAGAGATCAAATTGCCAACATCCGCTGGATCATGGAAAAAGCAAGAGAGTTCCAGAAAAACATCTATTTCTGCTTTATTGACTATGCCAAAGCCTTTGACTGTATGGATCACAATAAACTGTGGAAAATTCTGAAAGAGATGGGAATACCAGACCACCTGATCTGCCTCTTGAGAAATTTGTATGCAGGTCAGGAAGCAATAGTTAGAACTGGACATGGAACAACAGACTGGCTCCAAATGGGAAAAGGAGTACGTCAAGGCTGTATATTGTCACCCTGCTTATTTAACTTATATGCAGAGTACATCATGAGAAATGCTGGGCTGGAAGAAGCACAAGCTGGAATCAAGATTGCCAGGAGAAATATCAATAACCTCAGATATGCAGATGACACCACCCTTATGGCAGAAAGTGAAGAGGAACTCAAAAGCCTCTTGATGAAAGTGAAAGAGGAGAGTGAAAAAGTTGGCTTAAAGCTCAACATTCAGAAAACGAAGATCATGGCATCCATTCCCATCACTTCATGCGAAATACTTGGGGAAACAGTGGAAACAGTGTCAGACTTTATTTTTTTGGGCTCCCAAATCACTGCAGATGGTGACTGCAGCCATGAAATTAAAAGACGCTTACTCCTTGGAAGGAAAGTTATGACCAACCTAGATAGCATATTCAAAAGCAGAGCCATTACTTTGCCAACAAAGTTTCATCTAGTCAAGGCTATGGTGTTTCCTGTGGTCATGTATGGATGTTAAAGTTGGACTGTGAAGAAAGCTGAGCGCCGAAGAATTGATGCTTTTGAACTGTGGTGTTGGAGAAGACTCTTGCGAGTCCCTTGGACTGCAAGGAGATCCAACCAGTCCATTCTGAAGATCAGCCCTGGGATTTCTTTGGAGGGAATGATGCTGAAGCGGAAACTTCAGTACTTTGGCCACCTCATGCAAAGAACTGACTGATTGGAAAAGACTGATGCTGGGAGGGATTGGGGGCAAGAGGAGAAGGGGACGACAGAGGATGCGATGGCTGGATGGCATCCCTGACTCGATGGACGTGAGTCTGAGTGAACTCCGGGAGTTTGTGATGGACAGGGAAGCCTGGCATGCTGAGATTCATGGGGTCGCAAAGAGTCGGACACGACTGAGCGACTGAACTGGACTGAACTGAACTGATGGGACCAGATGCCAAGATCTTAGTTTTTTGAATGTTGAATTTTAAGCCAACTTTTTCACTCTCCTCTTTCACTTTGATCAGTAGGCTCTTCAGTTCCTTTTCACTTTCTGCTATAAGGGTAGTGTCATCTGAATATCTGTGGTTATTGATATTTCTCCCAGCAATCTTGATTCCAGCTTGTGTTTCTACCAGCCAAGCGATCCTCATCATGTACTCTGCATATCAGTTAAATTAGCAGGGTGACAAGCCTTGATGTACTCCTTTCCAAATTTGGAACCAGTCTGTTGTTCCGTGTCTGGTTCTAATTGTTGCTTCTTGACCTGCATACAGATTTCTCAGGAGGCAGGTAAGGTGGTATGCTATTCCCATCTCTTGAAGAATTTTCCACATTTTGTAGTGATCTACATTTTGTAGTGATCTACACAGTCAAAGGCTTTGGCGTAATCAGTAAAGCAGAAGTAGATGTTTTTCTCTGGAATTGTCTTGCTTTTTCTATGATCCTACAGATGTTGGCAATTTGATCTCTGGTTCCTCTGCCTTTTCTAAATCTAGCTTGAACATGTGGAAGTTCATGGTTCATGTACTGTTGAAGTCTGGCTTGGAGAATTTTGAGCATTACTTTAATAGTGTGTGAGATGAGTGCAATTGTGTGGTAGTTTGGGCATTCTTTAGCATTGCCTTTCCTTGGGCCTGGAATGAAACTGACCTTTTCCAGCCCTGTGGCCACTGCTGAATTTTCCAAATTCGCTGGCATATTGAGTGCAACACTTTCACAGCATCATCTTTCAGGATTTGAAATAGCTCAACTGGAATTCCATCACCTCCACTAGCTTTGTTCATAGTGATGCTTCTTAAGGCCCACTTGACTTCACATTCCAGGATGTCTGGGTTTAGGTTAGTGAGCGATCACACCATCGTGGTTATCTGGGTCATGAAGATCTTTTTTGTATAGTTCCTCTGTGTATTCTTGTCACATCTTAATATCTTCTGCTTCTGTTAGGTCCACACCATTTCTGTTCTTTATTGTGTCCATCTTTACATGAAATGTTCCCTTGGTATCTCTAATTTTCTTGAAGAGATCTCTAGTCTTTCCTATTCTATTGTTTTCCCCTATTTCTTTGCATTGATCACTAAGAAAGGCTTTCTTATCTCTCCTTGCTATTCTTTGTAACTAGGCATTCAAATCGGTATATCTTTCCTTTTCTTCTTCACCTTTTACTTGTCTTCTTTTCTCAGCTATTTGTAAGGCCTCCTCAGACAACCATTTTGCCTTTTTGCATTTCTTTTTCTTGGGGATCACTGCCTTCTGTGCAATGTCATGAACCTCCATCCATAGTTCTTCAAGCACTTCTTCAGATCGAATCCCTTGAATCTATTTGTCACTTCCACTGTATAATCATAAGGGATTTGATTTAGGTCATGCCTGAATGGTCTAGTGCTTTTACTTACCTTCCTCAATTTAAGTCTGAATTTTGCAATGAGGAGTTCATGATCTGAGCCACAGTCAGCTCCCACCAGTCTTGATTTTGCTAACTGTATAGAGCTTTTCCATCTTTGGCTGCAAAGAATATGATGAATCTGATTTTGGTATTGACCATCTGGTGATGGCCACGTGTAGAGTCTTCTCTTGTGTTGTTGAAAGAAGGTGTTTACTATGACCAGTGAGTTCTCTTGGCAAAACTCTCTTAGCCTTTGCCCTCCTTCATTTTGTACTCCAAGGCCAAATTTGCCTTTTCCTCCAGGTATCTCTCATAGCTCAGTTGGTAAAGAATCCACCTGCAAGGCAGGAGACCCCTGTTTGATTCCTGGGTCAAAAGATCTGCTAGAGAAGGGATAGGCTACCCACTCCAGTATTCTTGTGCTTCCCTTGTGGCTCAGCTGATAAAGAATCCTCCTGCAATTCAGGAGACCTGAGTTCGATCAATGGGTTGGGAAGATCCCCTGGAGAAGGGAGCAGCTACCCATTCCAGTATTCTGGTTGGAGAATTCCATGGATTGTATAGTCCATGAGGTCGCAAAGAGTTGGACAGAACTGAGTGACTTTCACTTTGACTTTCCAGGTATCTCTTGACTTCCTACTTTTGCATTCCAGTCCTGTATGATGAAAAGGACATATTTTTGGGGTGTTAGTTCTAGAAGCTATTGTAGGTCTTCATAGAACCATTCAATTTTAATCTTCTTAAGCATTACTGTTTGGGGCATAGACTTGGATTACTGTGATTTTGAATGGTTTGCCTTAGAAATTAACAGAGATCATTCTCTCAATTTTGAAATTGCACCCAACTACTACATTTCAGACTTTTTTGCTGACTATGATGGTTACTCCATTTCTTTTAAAGGTTTCTTGCCCAGAGTAGTAGATACAATGGTCATCTGAATTAAATTCACCCATTCCAGTCCATTTTAGTTCACGGATTTATAAAATGTTGATGTTCACTTTGCCGTCTCCTGTTTGACCACTTCTGATTTACCTTGATTCATGGACCTAACTTTCCAGGTTCCTATGCAACATTGCTCTTTACAACATCAGACTTTACTTCCACCACCAGTCATATCCACGACTGGGTGTTGTTTTCACTTTGGCTCTGTCTTTTCATTTTCTCTGGAATTATTTCTCCATTCTTCTCCAGCAGCCTATTGGGCACTTATCAACCTGGGGAGTTCACCTTTCAGTGTGGCTTAGCTGGTAAAGAATCCACCTGCAATGTGGGAGACCCTGGTTTGTTTCCTGGGTCGGGAAGACCCACTGGAGAAGGGATAGGCTGCCCACTCCAATATTCTTGGGCTTTCCTGGTGGGTCAGCTGGTAAAGAATCTGCCTGCAATGTGGGAGACTTGGGTTTGATCCCTGGGTTGGGAAGATCCCCTGGAGAAGGGAAAGGCTACCCACTCCAGTATTCTGGCCAGAAGTAGGACACGACTTCGTGACTTTCACTTTCTTTTGTCCTATCCTGTTCCAAATAATATTCTACTAACAGTTATTCATCTTAGTGTACCAACCAGCAATAAAATGTTACAGAAAAATTATTGTTAGTAATGTTGATTTTACTCTAACTTATGATTTTATTTCCACTTTGTATTTCATAACAATATCCATTTCTTTTAAATTACTGTGTCTTATTTCAAAGGCATCTTTTATCATGGAAAACACATCAAGAAGTCTAAGGTGTCTGGCACTCATAACAAGAATTGGTTTCAAAGCCAGTATCTTTTTATCAATACTTGAAAATAAATGTGTGTCCCTGTAACCACTCCATATGCAATCTGAAAAATGACATAACCAGTGATGGGAAGAGGAGATGTACTTATGAGAGCTAAACATTTGAAATATAAATATTATTTAAGAGGCCTCACAAGTAAGGTGAACATTTCTAAAGCTCCTGGAGCAATTAGTCTTACAAGCCACTGGACTGATGAAAAACTTAAATAGTGCACATTCCAAAATTTTGTGAACTTCTATATCTCACAAATGATGAATGGAAGCCATAACAGGGGTTTTAAAGTAGAAATTTTTGGCAACTGCGCTTCATGTAGTGGATTAAAATTTTTATTTTAACCATTATAATCAACATGATATTTTAAGGACCAAACAGCACAATGTGTCAAAACCTTTCACAAACTATGAGATTCTACCTGTGAAAAGCATGAAAGTTTCTGCTCAGTCATTTCCAACTCTACAACACCATGGACTGTAGCCCATCAAACTCTTCTGTTCATGGGATTCTCCAGACAAGAATACTGGAATCAGTTGCCATTCCCTTCTCCAAGGTAACTTCCTGACCCAGGGATTGAACTCTGGTCCTCCTATATTTCAGGCAGATTCTTTATAGTCTGAGCCACCAGGGAAGCCCAAGATTCTACCTAAACAGTGTTAATTACAATTAACACTTTTTGTAACATTTTGCTGATGAGCACAAAAGCACAAGACAGAAATAATCTTTTAAATCATTCATTTAATTTAAAATGATCCAAAAGTGTTAGTTCACAGGAATATGTTACCTAGTAATATTTTCCATATGTATGCATTAGTACAACTTATGAAAAGGAATCCTAAAGGAAATTAATCCTGAATGTTCATTGGAAGGACGGATGCTGAAGCTTCAATACTTTGGCCACCTGATGCGAAGAGCTGACTCATTAGAAAAGACCTTAATGCTGAGAAATATTGAGGGCAGAGGAGGAGAAGGGGACGACAGAGGATGAGATGGTTGGATGGCATCACTGACTCAATGGACATGAGGTTGACCAAGCCCCGGGAGATGGTGAAGGACAGGGAAGCCTGCGAGCTGCAGTCCATAGGGTTGCAAAGAGTAGGACATGACTGAGGGACTGAAAAACATGAAAAGCAAGTCAAATTATTTTCCAAGATTTTGTCACACATCAGAAAGTATTGTCAATTTTTAGCTTTTTCTAATGTAAGTAATTTTCTTATAGAAGTATTTTAATGAAATTTATTCAGTAAATAAACCATCAGTTCAGTTCAGTCGCTCAGTCGTGTCCGACTCTGTGACCCCATGAATCACAGCACGCCAGGCCTCCCTGTCCATCACCAGCTCCCGGAGTTCACTCAAACTCATGTCCATTAAGTTGGTGATGCCATCCAGCCATCTCATCCTCTGTCGTCCCCTTCTCCTCCTGCCCCCAATCCCTCCCAGCATCAGGCTCTTTTCCAATGAGTCAACTCTTCGCATAAGGTGGCCAAAGTATTGGAGTTTCAGCTTCAGCATAAGTCCTTCCAATGAACACCCAGGACTGATGGATGGACTTTAGGATAGACTGGTTGGATCTCCTTGCCGTCCAAGGGACTCTCAAGAGTCTTCTCCAACACCACAGTTCAAAAGCATCAATTCTTTGGCACTCAGCCTTCTTCACAGTCCAACTTTCACATCCATACATGACCACAGGAAAAACCATAGCCTTGACTAGATGGACCTTTGTTGGCAAAGTAATGTCTCTGCTTTTGAATATGCTATCTAGGTTAGTCATAACTTTCCTTCCAAGGAATAAGCGTCTTTTAATTTCATGGCTGCAATCACCATCTGCAGTGATTTTGGAGCCCTCCAAAATAAAGTCTGACACTCCTCTGTTTCCCCATCTATTTCCCATGAAGTGATGGGCCCAGATGCCATGATCTTAGTTTTCTGAATGTTGAGCTTTAAGCCAACTTTTTCACTCTCCTCTTTCACTTTCATCAAGAGGCTTTTTAGTTCCTCTTCACTTTCTGCCATAAGGGTGGTGTCATCTGTTATCTGAGGTTATTGATATTTCTCCCGGCAGTCTTGATTCCAGCTTGTGCTTCTTCCAGCTCAGTGTTTCTCATGATGTACCCTGCATATAAGTTAAATAAACAGGGTGACAATATACAGCCTTGACGTATTCCTTTTCCTATTTGGAACGAGTCTGTTGTTCCATGTCCAGCTCTAACTATTGCTTCCTGACCTGCATATAGATTTCTCAAGAGGCAGGTCAGGTGGTCTGGTATTCCCATCTCTTTCAGAAACAAACCATATACAAACATCAGTTACCTAAAATATGAAACATCTTATTACTTCTTTAGGTATATTTATTATGGAATATTGGATAACATTAAAATAGTAAAACGAAAGTATCCATATTCCTAGTACCTAAAAACTGTTCATGTTTAGGTATGTTTGCTCCCAGTGTTGTGTATGTGCACATGCATTCAATATTCTTGGGATCATATTACATTTAGTTTGGTGTACAGGTATTTTTCTCCCATTTGGCACAAATTTGGACTTTCTTCCAGGCTATTAATAACTTTCATAAATGTCATTTTTAACCTGGCCATAGTAATTGTTAACTGAATGCATGTACCCAAATTTACACATTAGACACGTTTTAAAAACTTTCAAAAAAAACCTCTCTGGAAAAATGTATCTTATATTTAGGGTAATTTCCTTAGGACAGATTTTGAAAAACAAACTCATCACTGTTTTAAAGAGAATCTTAGCAGACATCAAGAAATGTCATCAAGAAAAGACAAAAATTCTCAATAGCTTAATTGTTTCTCATTTATAGCAACTCCTTAGAATAACATGAGAGTGGGTAAAATCCTTCAAGTAAACAGCTGTATCAAAGGGGCCTTGCCCTTTTCAAATGAAGGCAAAATTTACTTTAGAAGAAAAAAATTGGGATAAAGAAAGGGATGTATTTATGTTGCTGGTGTCAAGATTCTGTCCAGATCTTGTCCTTCCTATCTAGAGTCCCTTTACTTTCCCTGGATTTGGAGTCAAGGGCTGTCATCACTCAAAGCATGTCTAGTTTAGGGAGAAGAGTCTAGTTGTGTGGTTAGGGTTTCAATAGCTGCCTTGTGATTTTTACTCTTTAGATCAAAGGAACTTAAATTATTGAAAAACCAGGAAAAAGGAGGCCATTTTGAACATTTAAATTATGATGAAATTTCATAATATTTTACACTGTGACTCTACTAAATGAAGGTGAAATCTATAAAAAAAAATTAAAAACTTTAGTTTAGAAAAGCAATATGCAGAATTTAGATGCTTCCTTTACACTTAAAGACAGTATAACATAATGGAAAGTTGAAAAGGAGTAATGTCTTAAATTTTCCACATAAACTCTTTTACTTAGAGCCACTTAAACTCTCTATTTAATTTCATGTCAAATAGAAACAATAACACCCATTTGAGCCTTACTAATGTTATAATTTTGTTAAATCAAATAAGATAATGTGTAAGGACATTCTTCATTACAGGGATGAATACAATCATTGCCATCATATTCTATTCAAATATTCTTTTAAGTATGTAAAGCTTTAAAAGCGGAAGGCATCACCCAATGTCAATGCACAGATGCAAACAGAATGGACTGAGATTTTTAATTTAAGCAGAGCTAGGTTTTTGTCAAGTGGTATGAGGGAAAAAAAGAGCATGAAGAGAGTTAAGGAGAAATGCAAGGCACTATTATGATGATAATAACAACAGACTACAGAAAAGAGGATAAAAATATAGATTAAGGTTAAGGGCATAGTAGAGACAGAGAGGACAGAGATCTCAGTGGCATGTAAACTGTTGAAGTGGAGATAATGGAGGGAGTGAGTTCAGGAGAGAAGGTTGAAGAGTACTGCAACTGAACTGAGACTATGAAAAGGTATTAGCAATGACAAGGCCTAGTGTATGAACACAGGTGTAAGTGGCTCATAGGGTGAAAGATAAGACTAATGGCAGAGCGAGAGCTTGAAAATGGGAGGCCAGATAGATCATCCATGTGGATACTGAAAGCACAAAAACTACCACAGCAGTCGTGTCCAACTCTTTGGGACCCTCTGAACTGTATCCTGCCTGGGTGCCCATAAGATTCTCCAAGCAAGAATACTGGGGCAGGAAGCCAGTCTCTTCTCCATGGGATCTTTCCGACCTAGGGAGCAAACCTGCATCTCCTGCATTTCAGGTGGATTCTTTACCAGCTGAGCCACCAGGGAAGCCCAGTAACAGAGGTAATTAAAATAAATCATAGGGATACCAGAGTGGTCAGACTAGCAGTGCCAACACAACTTGAGTACTTGAAAGAAATACAAATTCTAAAGTCTCATCCAGACCTATTGGGACTTCCTAGGTGGTGTGAGATTTGATGATTTTGAACTATGGTGTTGGAGAAGAGTCTTGAGAGTCCCTTGGACTGCAAGGAGGTCCAACCAGTCCATTCTGAAGGAGATCAGCCCTGGGATTTCTTTGGAAGGAATGATGCTAAAGCTGAAACTGCAGTACTTTGGCCACCTCATGTGAAGAGTTGACTCATTGGAAAAGACTCTGATGCTGGGAGGGATTGGGGGCAGGAGGAGAAGGGGACGACAGAGGATGAGATGGCTGGATGGCATCACTGACTGGATAGACGTGAGTCTCAGTGAACTCCGGGAGTTGGTGATGGACAGGGAGGCCTGGCGTGCTGTGGGTTCATGGGGTCACAATGAGTCGGACACGACTGAGCGACTGAACTGACTGACTGACTGAGGTGGTGCGAGTGGTAAAGAAACAGCCTGCCGTTGCAGGAGAGGCAATAGACCTGTTGGATCCCTGGGTGGGGAAGATACCCTGGAAGAGGGCAGGGCAACCTATTCCAGTATTCTTGCCTAGAGAATCCCACGGACAGAGTAACCTGGTGGGCTACAGTCCACAGGGTCCTAAAGAGTCAGACAGGACTGAAGTGACTAAGCGCAGGCATATCCAGATCTATTAAACCAAGAAACCAGTGGATGGTGCTTCAGGTGCTGTAGGATGAAGTCTGAGAACTTATAGGGTTGGCACGAAAAATGGAAGAGTTAACTGCTTGCAAATAAAGATTTCAAAGAGGTAGCATTTAAACTACACCAGAAGTTATCGCAAGGTTAAGCAGAGAGGGCTTAAAATTAAAGACAGCAGCATTTGTAAAGAAAAGCTTGACTCATGAAAATACTTCAGGTGAACTCCAGATAAAATTATGTAAAAGTGAAAAATATTTTCTAATATTAGAAAATCAAGCCCTGCTAAGAAGGCATTGGTTCTTTAAGAAGCCTGATAAAACATGACAAACTTCCTTCTATTCATCTACTTTTTCGTTCATTGGTCTTAGGCTCAGTAGAGAGTGAAAGCTGGGACAGTAAGCTTTCAAGTGACTGCCTTGGCATACCAGCATTTCCCACAAATTTCCAACATCTTTATGGCACACTGGAGAAATGACTTCCAACAGCTACTTAAGGGGAAACCCGCAACCCTCCCCGTCTGTGACGTCATGGAACGCCCACCAAGGGTGTGTTCCACCAACATCCGGGCGCCAAGGGGCGGGTTTGCGCGCCCCTAACGTCACTACCGGGCGCCGGGCGCGCTCTGTGGCGGCAGATTCAAACGTTCCGGCCGGGGTCTCGGGGCCTGTGGGAGCGTCTGAGTCGGGGTTCTTGGTGTACTCGCTGGCGTGAGCTTCAGTGCGGCGCAAGGAAGACCCGGGAAGTTGAGGCGGCTGCTGCCAAAACCCGAGGGTGAGAATGGCGCTCTCTACCACGGTCTCGCAGAGGAAGATGATAAGGCGCAAGGCTCCTCGCGGCTTTCTAAAGCGCGTTTTCAAACGACAGAAGCCTCACCTTCGTTTGGAGACGAGTAGCGACCTACTGGTGAGATTTTGTCCCTTCATAGACTGGCAGTGGGGCGGGGATAGATCAGGGAAATAAACCCCCCAGCCTGTATTTCGCCGCCCCTCCAGCCAGTCTGCTAAAGCTCCAGTACTTTGACCACCCGATGCGAAGAGTCCACTCATTGGTAAAGACTCTGATGCTGGGAAAGACTGAGAGCAAGAGGAGAAGAGGGCAACAGAGGATGAGATGGTTGGCTGGCATCACTGACTCAATAGACATGAGCTGGAGCAAACTCAGGGAGAATAAGGAAGGACAGGGAAGCCTGGTGTGCTGCAGTTCATGGGGTCGAACATGACTTAGCGACTGAATAGTAACAGCCAGTCTAGCTCTTTTGAGGCCTAGGTTTGAGGCATTCGCAGCAAAACCTGGGCCTGTTAGTATTCCTGACGCTAAGTTGTTTTGGAGCCCGCTGAAATGTAGATATCCTGACCTTTTTTTTTTTTTTTTAACGGAATCCTTTTAGCCACATCAGTTTAAGGAATAAACTAACTGCTTTTAGTTTTTAAATATCACTTTTTAGGAGCACAGTCTGATACTTACACTGTGCTTAGTGATATTTGTGAAGGTTCGAAGATAGTTTTTTAAAAATAGATTTTGAAATTCAGGGTGGGTTACTTTCATGTAACTACTGTAAAAGGCATTACTGACATGCTTTTCTAAAGTGCATTTCTCCTGGTCTTCTTTCCTTCACCTTCTTTTTACGTTATTAAATACATTGCCGTTTCTTCCGCTTCAGTTTACTTACTAAAGAACATTGATCCAAAAGTTTGTAAGTAGTATGCTCCCAAGTGTGAATTCGTTTTCCTAGACAGGGAGAACACCTATTAATTTAGTTTTCAAGCCAACCTTAAAAATTTTACCTGACTCATAGTAACTACTACATAATGCTCACCTAATAAAAAATGCTCACATTCAAACCACTCTAATATTTCTGTTTTGAAATAAATGGAGGGCTTTTATGTTGAATGCCTGGAATATATTATCCCTCTAACAGAATAAACACTTGCCCTGGGTTTGTACCGTAGGAGGCATCTCCTGTGGTTTGTTATAAGAGCTCTTGGAGTAAAGGAACCACCACAGGTGGGCACCTAATTTCCAGGAGATCAAGGATAAAGAATTGTGGATAATAGGGATATATGACATGGAGAGTGTCTTCGGAATGCAATAATTTGTTCCTAAGCTACATTGTTTTTTTTCTCCCTCACCTCCCCATCTCTTTTCTCTGTAGCCTCTGCTAGTTCTCTACTGCCGCCTGTGATTTTAGGATTTCTATTTTTGCTAGATTACTATAGAATTGTCCTCACTTTTCCTTTCTCTGAAGCCAGAACTACTTTTTAAATTTTGTTTCTTATAAAAGTGGCCTTTCTAATATCTCCTGTCCTTCTTTTTGGTTCCTTGCTTAGACTCTGTATGAAAAGACAATACATACTGTTTTATTACCTTCCTTCCCCGAAGGTAGTGATTGAGGTGACATAAGTGAGCTGTATTAAAGTGAAATTGATTTTTCAAAAGAATTTTAAGTTATTAATTGTGAAGTTTCCACTGGTGTTGGGGTTCTAAATGGAGGGGAAGGAGATTACAAGTTGGTGCAAATTTTTGGCCAGAAATTTCTCAAGTAGTCAGATTCCTCCCACATTCACACTTGCCTGCCTCAAAGTGACCCATGGACAGGTGGGTTCTGTTGTGGAGTCAGATCCAGGTGGTACAGGAAAGGATGGGAGGTGAAATTCTAAGCATTTGCAGTGGTAGGGGAAAGGAAGTTCTTTTGGCCACTGTCTATCCCTAGATTGTATGCTTATCTTTGGCTTTGGTTATTTCTCCTTCACAGTCTTATGTATGTCATGCATCACTCTGGTTTCTTTACTTAGGGTTTTCTGCTTACCATTGGCACTTAATAATCTTACCCAGCAGGTGTCCCACGTCATCCATAAACTTCTCTACAATTGAGGCAATCTGTTTGTATTTCTTTTTCTCTAAATGTTGATAGCCATAGAGTTTACATCATACAGCTTAGCTACTGGGACCCTGACAGTGTTCTCTTAAGAGTTTCGTGTGTCAGTGTTGTCCCCCAGTGTGGTACACAGCTTCTTGAGGAGAAGGAACCATGCATATCTCCTTTTGTGTCTCCCATTGTCTTTAACACAAAACTAATCTTCTCTGCTGTCTTTGCATAAGATGATGCTTCTACGTGAAGATGTCCTCATTCCACTCTGCTTGGCAAACACCAATTCTTTCAAAATTGAGTTCAGTCTTCAGATGAAGACTCAGTGAAGTCTTCATCATCTTAGAAACGATCTATCTTATCTTCCATTATCATCTACTGTCACACATTTGTCTTTAGTTTCTTATGGGTTTTGTTCTCCCATCTGACTGGGAACTTTGAATTGGGAACTTTTTGTATTCCTTGTGTTTATTCCTTGAACATTCTGAGTGTACAATTTGAGAGTGATGTAACTATATGTGGATTGATATTTCTAACATTTTATTCATAACTTCCTTGTGTTATGTTATAGTTCTCCTGCACTGGCTTTTTGTTGTTGTTTTATTTTATACCTTACTTGATTGTATGTCACCGGGCCAGTACTGGGGAGCATATGTTAATCTCAGATTGTTCAGCTTTCTTGTCGCTGAGTTAGTTTTTAGATTTATCACTAAGGGATACTGTGCAAATATCTGAGTACTTATGGTTTATGTAAAACTCAAAAGTTCTATGAGAAAGTGGGGAAGAAGTCATGCTGGCCCAGTCTTTTAGTCAAATGGATATTTCTTTGTAAATTATCTTTTGGCTTACCTTTCAAGGAAGCTAATTTTTAAATTTTCCCAAAGTAAGTTCTTAATGGAATGGCTTACCTTTTCCAAGGTTGAATGTCTACCTGAAACCTTAAAATTGCTTTTTTATGACCATTTTAATCTAAACTTTAGTGCACTTGAGTGGCACCAGTTAACTGTTTTATGACAGAGAAATACGTTGTTTTAAAAAAAAATTCTGATGTTAAAAAAAAGTAGTATTAATTCAGTGTCTGTGTTTCATGCCCATGAAGAGTAAAGGACTCAAGTCTCAAAACAGAATGTGGTTTATTTGGGATTGCCTAAAAATTTTGTTTTGCCTAATTTGGGGAGATATGGATGGATTTTTTGCTCATGCAGTGATAATTATTGACTGCTTAACTGCATATTGGGCCACAGGCTAAAATTCACTGGGATACAATGTCTGGGAAGGTAGACATGGTTTTGCCCTTACATTGAAGAAGAGAGGTGAGAGATTGCTGCCTAATGTCTGTGTATGTACAGTTATAAGAAGTTCGGGGTACCATAGATCCATATAACCTTATGTATTGGGAGGACTTGTCCTTTCAGTATAAACCAGTAGCATGGCAGTAGGCAAAACTGTATTTGAATACTGAAAGAAATTCAGAAGGCCTAGCATAGAACTAGAAGCTGGAAAAGGTGAGATGGAATTGTAAAAACCTAGTCAAATGGGGTTTAGCATTAAGGAATTGGGAGTTTATCCTGAGGGTATCTGGAAGCTATTTAGGTTTAGAAGTAGAGAATGAAGATTAATGGAGGAAACTGCCATATTATGAAATGTTTTTGTTGCAAAAGGAAATGGTATATCATAGGAAGTTTAAACATATTTTGAATGACATGGTATAGTGTAAAGAATCAATTGGGTGATTTACCTCAGAGTTCTTATGATAAAGAAGACCAAAAGAATATCTCCTTCCAAAGGTTCTCTATTATGTTCAGTTTAAATCCCCTACTATACTTTCCCCAGTTATCACTAAAACATTCCTAAACATAACAATCCACTAAAGATTTATGCTGTATAATAATAATAAGTAATAATTGAAAGGACCACATTACCTAGTTATTTAGCATTTAGTGAACTGTGGGGGAAGAGTTAAGTGTTGTGTATTAATTGCTCTCACTACAAAGAATGTGTAAAAGTGAAAGAAAGTGTTGCCCAGTTTTGTCTGACTCTTTGCCATGCCATGGACCATAGCCCGCCAGGCTCCTCTGTTCATGGAGTTCTCCAGGCAAGAATATTGGCGTGGGCTGCTGTTCCCTTCTCCAGGGGATCTTCCCAACCCAGAAATCGAATCCAGGCCTCCTTCATTGTAGGTGGATTTGTTTACCAACTGAGCTACCAGGGAAGCCCAAAGAATGTGTACCATTAAGTAAATGACCAAAGAAGTTATATGTTAAAGATACTGTTTAATTGGACCTGAATTGGTAGTGCCTTCAGGCACCTGGCAGAAACAAAGGATGGAGTATTACCAATAACTTAAATACAAGAGCACTAGACTCGATACTAGTGGAGAATTGAAATAGGACAGCAGCTCACTTTAGTCTTGCTTTTTTTTTTAAGAGTTTTATTTGGTGGGAATTTTTAGGATACATTCTCACTTACTTGGGTTTTGTGCTCTACTTTAACTGTTTTCAAGGTATATGCATATAGAATGAGTAGCACTTTTTGATTGACTAGTGTGAACTTTGAGTAATATATTTAGCAAAATGTACACATTCAAATAGTGAGGTTAAATAAAGATACAGATATATATACACATATTTTATGATACATATATATATTTTACATTTATGTAGAAGTTGTTTCTGTAAGAATATGCGAGAAACTGGCAATCAGACTTGACTGCGGAATGATGTTGAAGAGAGGTTTAGTTTTGTCAGTTTATCTTTATAGATTTTTTGCTTTATATGTTAATTTTGAGATAACTGTAGGTTCACAAGAAGTGGCAAAAATAGTACAGAATTCCCATTCGTTTTCTACAGCTTCCCACAATGCTAATATATAACTCTAGTTCTTTGTGCAGTTTTGAATTTTGTATTCTCTGCTTATTTTATCTAGTTTAAAGCTATTTTAAAATAAATTTTAAAATTATTAATAGTAGATATGATTATTCTCATGTTGTTGTATAACAAGTAACTTGACCTGTGTATCTACTCTTTTCAATTGAATAAACTTTTAAAATTTCAATTATTAAATTTTTTTTGATTAGACATTTTAAATTAAATATCTTCTTAAAAAATTTTATACCTTGGATTGTAGAATGAGAGATGATTAGCCTTAAATACAGTAGTTGATATGTTTTTCTTAGAGGGGATTTTAAATTACATTGGAAACTTTAGTTGAAATGGAAAACAGAAATATTTGTTCTTATTAAAGTCCTACCTAAGTTTTGATATAATGATCCTTTAGAGTAGTACTATTGTCTATGGCCATTGGTCAGCTTTACACGTTCTTGTTTCCTGTATTGTAGTAGCTAAGTCTCTTTTTTATGAAATTTTAAGATGGACCTTTATTAAACTGAATTCTGTGTTACCTTAAATAAAAGTCAAGTGATTGAATCACAGTAGTAAATAGTGCAGCATTAAAATTTGGGATCTTCTTTTTAGAAGTCATTATTTCAAAATATCAATGTTTGAGTTTTAAAAATTGTTTTGAATTTTCTCTTTTACAGGTGCATCTGAACTGTTTACTCTTTGTTCATCGATTAGCAGAAGAGTCACGGATAAATGCTTGTGGGAGTAAGTGTGGAGTCATTAAAAAGGAGCATGTACTGGCTGCAGCAAAGGTGAGATCTGAAATTCTTCTCTTGAGCACAATTACCTTAGAACACCACCTAGTTCGTCACCTCTGCCCGATTTAGATTCCTTATTCAGTTTCCTTGACTGAGTTGATGCTTAGCTTTTCATGAGTTTTAATTACAGAGTTAGATTTTCTTTATTATGTATAGTATGGATTTCTGATGGAAAGATTCATGGCCATTGCTTTATTGCTTTAGAGGAAAATGAATGTTTGACTGCTAATCTGTGTGATTTGTAGTAACATTATTACCTTAAAATTTATGAAAACTTTTCTTCTTGACCATTTTAAGTTTACCTAATTATTTTTCTAAATTTGTTTTGAGTTGAGTGACTTCTAAATCAAATTGCTTACATAAGCAGAGAAGATTGCTTCTTAGTGATACTTCTATATAATATAGAGTGTGATAACTTAAGGCAGAATTTTTGCCATATATGTCCCCAAGATTATTTTCACTTAAATGTTCCCAAGATTATTTTCACTCGATGTTAATAGATGCCCCAACAGGAAAGGCTTTAGGGTCAAATAAGTTGATATAACCTAATATATTATACCTCCCTGAATAGTTACAATGTTATGTATAGAGAGCTCATTTCTGTGAGAATATGCAAGAAATTGGCACATGGTTCACTGGGGGATGATGTGAGAGAGAGACTTATTTTTTATAGTTTACTTCTTTATAAGTATTTTTTATTTAACATTTAAATATTTTGAACTAATTATAGACCCATGAAAGGTACAAAAATACTATACTGTTTCCACTGTACCTTTTATCCAGCTTCCCACAATGTAAACATTTTTATATAACTATAGTTATGTAAAGTTATGAGAAGTTATCTTATATATAGTTATAGTTATAATATATAGTTATATATTTAGTTATCAAAAGTTATGAGAAATACACCAGTGATTTGTTGAACTCTGTTTAACTTACCTTTTTGTAAATTTGGGTGTATAATGTACTTAGAATTTTGTAAATGAATTTGAGTACATAGTATTTTATTTTGCAGTCTACATCTTGTAGAACAGAGAAGTACTGGCCTAGGGTATAAATCTATTTGATGACTCACGTGAGAGTCTAGAAATGGCATGCCCTGGCATTTTTTAAGGGGCTTTAAATTCTCTTACAATTATAAACATTTCAACTAGTTTCTGGACTGTTAAAGTCAATGTAAGTGTTTTCTGCAGGTAAAGCAGGGCTTAAGAACATGAGGAGTCTATGTGTGTATCTTAAATTTAGGATTGGTTTGCTTTTATTAGTGAATTATAAGTAGGCTTACCTAAAAGAAGGTAAGTTCTTTAAAAGAATTTTTTTTGTATATATATATTCTGGTCTCTAGTGTTCTTTGTCCTTTACAACTTAAGATTTCATTGTGTTTACTTTTTCTTCGGGGCTTCGTGTTGTGAAAATTATCTACGTAACAAGCTTTTCAGCTTGAGATGACTGGCCTTGGTCTCTGATATAATTCCACCCTAAATAGAGGAAATTTGGTGTTTGGATGAATTTGTATTGCTTTATGGTTGTTACATTCCTGGTTTATAATAGGATTTTCAGGTTTTAGAACATATCTTAAATCCCCGAATTACCGAATTTTCTATAAACCTCAAGTTGGAAGCCATTAATCTGGATACTTTTGGCACAATTGAAGAAATTCACATCTAGAAGTGACTATTATAAAACTAGATTTTGAGAATCTAGGCATGTTTCATATTCTCTGAGAGAATTAGACTATTTTAGAGAAGTCTAAGACAATTTATAAGGCAAAAGATTCCCTAATCACATTCCAAATTGGGTTTTTATGGATTCAGAGACTTGTATATTATACACATAGGACTTTTAAACTTTTTGTTGAGTAATTGTGTTTTATTTGCCCTAGGTATAATGTAAATCTTCATTTTCTCCCCCTCACAGGTAATTCTAAAGAAGAGCAGAGGTTAGAAGTCAAAGAACACATATTTGAAAATTGTATGATGTATTATTTTAGGTGGTAACAGATCATAAAAGCACTTTTTATAAAGTAGTTAATATTGTGTATTAAAATATTGGCTAGTTGAAGGATGTGTGTATTTGTATGTTTTTTGCTGGTATTGAAATATCTTAAACATGTAGAACTATATAATCTTTGTTTTTGAGGAATTATTTCAAGTTCATCCTACTTCCCTTTTGTTGGTATTGCAAATGTTTTACATATCAAAAATGAAATCTTAGTGTATGAAGTAGCTTGAAGAGATGTATTTCTTAGAATTAAGTTTATAAGTATTTAGACGTACTCACTGTTAATTAGGGAATCAATTTAATCTCTGAAGGAAGACAATGTACAGTCAAATTTAGATACATTTTAAATATTTTAACTGTTTAATACCTTTGCATAAGCAAAGCATTCTGCTTTTATATTAGGCCAATAGTATACTGAAATAATTTGACTGTAAACACCAGCAGAGTGTTTTTAAAACCTATTTCTCTTCAAAACCAAAAAAAAAAAAATTACAGAGCAAACGGACTGATTTTCTTCAAGTCACACATTTAATAGATGGGTGTCTGTTCCCCCAAGAAATCTTTTATTTATTGCATATCATCTGATAGTTGTGTTTTTTACGTTTTGTTTTTAAATAATTATACATTGCAATGTGAAGTTGCAAAAGTAGTACAGAGAAGTCCCCTTGTACTCCATACCCAGTTTTATCCCAATGTAAATAATTAGAGTACAGTATCAAAACCAGGAATTTGACTTAGTACAATATGTGTATAATTTTGTACCATTTTAGTACGTTTGCAGATTTATGTAATCACCACTCCTATCAAGATATAGAACTATTTCATC
Source organism: Bubalus kerabau (assembly GCF_029407905.1). Classification (NCBI taxonomy): domain Eukaryota; kingdom Metazoa; phylum Chordata; class Mammalia; order Artiodactyla; family Bovidae; genus Bubalus; species Bubalus kerabau. The sequence goes on along the minus strand of NC_073632.1, from coordinate 32,822,530 downwards.
ACCACAAAGTTCTCTGTCATGCTTTTCTTTTATAAATTACACCCAGCTCCCCACAACCACTGCACATACAACCCCCCTCATACCCCTACCATCTCTAAGCCCTGGCAACCACTAATCTGTTCTCCATCTCTATGGTTTAGCCATTGTAATGGAATCATACAGGTTTTGACTTTGGGAAATTTGTTTTTTTCAGTTGTCTTAACTTTCTTGATCCTCCAAGTTGTTGCGTATAGCAGTTTGTTCCTTTTTTATTACCGAGTCATCCTATTCCCTGGTATTTATGTACCATAGTTTGTATAGCTATTTACTCATTAGGAATATTTTGATTATTTCTAGTTTTTTTTTTGGTTATCATAAATAAAGCTGTTACGAACAATTGTGTACCAGCTTTTATGCAATTTTAATTTCACTGGGATAAACGCCCAGGAGTATGATTGCTACTGGGTTGAATGGTAAGTATATGTTTCAGTTCAGGTCAGTCAGTTGTGTCTGACTCTTTGCAACCCAATGGGCATACCAGGCCTCCCTGTCCATCACCAACTCCTGGAGCTTGCTCACACTCATGTCCATTGACTTGGTGATGCCATCCAAACGTCATATCCTCTGTCATCCCCGTCTCTTCCTGCCTTCAGTCTTTCCCAGCATCAGGGTCTTTTCAAATGAGTCAGTTCTTACAAGTATTGGCGTTTCAGCTTCAGCATCAGTCCTTCCAATGAATATTCAGGACTGATTTCCTTTAGGATTGACTGGTTTGACCTCCTTGCAAACCAAGGGACTCTCAAAAGTCTTCTCCAACACCATAATTCAAAAGCTTTCTTTATAGTCCAGTTCTCACATCCATACATGACTACTGGAAAAACCATAACTTAGACTAGACAGACCTTTGTTGACAAAGTAATGTCTCTGCTTTTTAATATGCTGTCTAGGTTGGTGATAACTTTTCTTCCAAGGAGCAAGTGTCTTTTAATTTCATGGCTGCAGTCACCATCTGCAGTGATTTTGGAGCCCAAGAAAATAAAGTTTGTCACTGTTTCTATTGTTTCCCCATCTGTTTGCCATGAAGTGATGGGACTAATGCCGTGATCCTAGTTTTTTGAATGTTGAGTTTTAAGCCAACTTTTTCACTCTCCTCTTTCACTTTCATCAAGAGGCTCTTCAGTTCCTCGTCACTTTCTGCCATAAGGGTGGTGTCATCTGTTATCTGAGGTTATTGATATTTCTCCCAGCAATCTTGATTCCAGCTTGTGCTTAATCCAGCCTGGCATTTCACATGATGTACTCTTCATATAAGTTAAATAAACGGTGACAGTATACAGCCTTGACGTACTCCTTTCCCAATTTGGAACCAGTCTATTGTTCCATGTCCGGTTCTAACTGTTCTTGATCTGCATATAGATTTCTCAGGAGGCAGGTAAGGCAGTCTGGTATTCCCATCTCTTGAAGAATTTTCCATAGTTTGTTGTGATCTACACAGTCAAAGGCCTCAGTGTAATAAAGCAGAAGTAGATGTTTTTCTGGAATTCTCTTGCTTTTTCTACAGTAAATGTTTTTAAAAAAGAAATGGCCAAATTATTTTCCAGAGTGGCTGTACCATTTTGTATTCCCATTAGCAGGTTGTGAGGTGGTAATGTTTTCCTTATTCTCATGAACACTTGATAGTTATTTTTTACTTTAGCTGTTCTGATAGGAATGTTTCATCATGTTTTTTTTTTCCCCTTTAATCATGCTTTTTAATTTACATTTCCCTAATAGCTAATGATGTTGCACATATTTTCATATGTTTGTCATCCATATTTTATCTTCGGCAAACTGTTTCTTCATATCTGATGCCATTTTCTTGTTGGATTGTTTGTTTTTCTAATGTTAAATTTTGAGAGTTCTTTAGGCATAGGTCTTTGATCGCATATGTGGTTTCCGAATATTTTCTTCTATTCTGTAGTTTGCCTTGTATCCTTTAACAGGATCTTTGAAGATCAATGATTTTCAGTTTTGATGAAGTCCAATTTATTTTTAAATTATTTGTCATGTTATATGGTGTCATGTTTAAGAACTCTTCACCAAGCCCTACATGTTGAAGATTTTCTCCTGTATTATTTTACAAGTTTTATAGTCTGTTTTATGTTTAAATCTCTCATTCACTTGTTCCAGCACCATGTTAAGAAGACTGTCTTTCCTTTATTGAATTTCTTTACTTTTGTTACAGATCTGTCAGTCATACTTGCGTGGGCTTATTCCTAAGTTCTCCATTCCACTGATTTGTTTTAGTCTCTCAATCAGTAACATATAGCCTTTATTACTGTGGCTATATAATTCGTTTTAAAATCTGATAGAATGATTCCCTTCACTTGATTCTTTTTAAGAATTGTTTGGCTTTTCTAATCCTTTACTTTTCATATACATTTTAGAGTAATCTTGTTTGTATCTAAGAACCTTGCTGGGGTTTTGTTAGGAGTTGCATTAAATTGTGTGTTAATTTGAGGGAAGATTGACATCTTTCTATTATGTTGAGTCTTTCAAACCATGAATAAAATAATGAAATAAAAAAGGAAGTTCACTATGTCATTACTTTAGGGTAGATCTTCTGGTGACAGATTTTTGTTTCCTTCCTCTGAGAATGTCTTGATTTCCCTTCATTCTGAAGCATATTTTCACTGGATAAAGAATTTCACTGGATTATAACTTCTTTTAGCACTTGTATCACTTCCTTTTGACTTCCATAGTTTTTGATGAAAACCTGTTGTAATTTAAAATGTTTTTCTCGTGTTATAGTGCATTGTTTCTCTGGCTACTTTAAAGATCCCCCCCCCCCATCTTTAGTATTTAGAAATTTGACTGTGATTGTGTTTTGCCATGGATTTTATTGGGTATATACTATTTGGAGGTCACCGAATCTTTGTGTTTGTTTTTTGACAAATTTGGGAACTCAGCACTGTATTTTTCCTTTGATCTTAAGTTTGTAGCTAGTCCTTTGTCTTCTCTTCTGTTTCACGCACATCCCCCCACACATGTATGTAAAATATGTTTATCTTCTTGAAAACAGAAGTTCTGAAAGACTTTGATGAAGTTACCAAGAGCTAAGTAAAATATTTTATTTTTAATAAATATTACAGAAGGGAAAAAAATCTTGAAAGTTGTCACATGAAATGATCTCATTAACTACAGTGCCAGTTTGGAATTTGTCAGAGTTTTGTAATATACCTTTGGCCCTGGTGAATGCCAGTACTGCTTTTGTGGTTAGTAGATTTGAGACTCCTAATTAATGAATCACAAGTCCATTTAGATTTGTTTTGGATATCCTCCCACCTAAAATTTTAATGGGCTTCCCTTGTGGCTTGCTAGGTAGATCAGAATTTGGTCCTGCTTGTAATTTATGTCCTGGTTTCCTCAGAGTTTTGAAGTATTACGAAAAGTGCCCAACATAGAGTTGGCTCTTGGTTTTATTTAATGATAGTATGTTGACTAAAATCAGTTTTTTTGAATTATGTAATTACAGTTTAGCACAATTTGGAAATAAAATGAGAATTCTAGGATATCCTATTATAATGATATTGCATTTCTTGAAATGTACTTAACAAAATAATTTCCCTATGAGATGAACTGAAACTTTTTTTTTCCTTTTGAAGATTGGGTCCTCCAATTGTTAAGCAGCTTTGGCTTGTTCCTTTTGATACTTGTGTTGAAAAATGCCTCAACCCTTCCCAGAATTTTTTACTTTCCTCTATTGTACTGTCTAGTGTACATGTACTGTACGTCTGGCACATGTGGAAACCTACCACCAACTTGAAAAAGGAATTTATTTTAAACATTTTTTTTAAATTTCTCTATCCAGTATGGGGCTTCCCAAGTGGCTCTGTGGTAGAGAATCTGCCTCCTAAGCAGGAGACCTGGGTTCAATCCCTGGGTCAGGAAGATCCCCTGGAGAAGGAAATGGCAACCCACTAGAGTGTTCTTGCCTAGGAAATCCCATGGACATAGAAGTCTGGTGGGCTATAGTCCATGGGGTCACAAAAGAGTCAGACACAATTTAGCAAAATTGCATCCAGTATATAGCTGACTAGGACTTCACTTCTAGTGTCCAATACATGGCTTGGAATACGTAAATCTTTTTTTGTTTTTTATTTATTTTAATTGGAGGCTAATTACTTTACAATATTGTAGTGGTTTTTGCTATACATTGACATGAATCAGCCATGGGTGTACCTGTGTTCCCCATCCTGAACCTCCCTCCCCATCCCATCCCAGTGCACCAGCGCTGAGCACCCTGTCTCATGCATCAAACCTTGACTGGCGATCTGTTTCACATATGATAATATACATGTTTCAATGTTATTCTCTCAAATCATTCCACCCTTGCATTCTCCTACAGTCTGAAAGACTGTTCTGTACATCTGTGTCTCTTTTGCTGTCTCACATAGGATCAGCAAAAGACTCATATAGGGTCATCGTTACCATCTTTCTAAATTCCATATATATGCGTTAGTATACTGTATTGGTGTTTTTCTTTCTGACTTACTTCACTCTGTATAATAGGCTCCAGTTTCATCCACTTCATTAGAACTGATTCAAATGCATTCTTTTTAATGGCTGAGTAATATTCCTTTGTGTATATGTACCACAGCTTTCTTATCCATTTGTCTGCCGATGGATATCTAGGTTGCTTCCATGTCCTGGCTACTGTAAACAGTGCTGCGATGAACCTTGGAGTACACGTGTCTCTTTCAATTCTGGTTTCCTTGGTGTGTATGCCCAGCAGTGGGATTGGTGGGTCGTGGAACATGTGAATTCTTTAAGTGAATGTATCACATTTTATATGTTCAGACAGAATGTCTGAAGTACTGCAGATGGAGGGTCATAACATTGTATGGGAGGTGGTGACCAAAACCATGCCCAAGAAAAAGAAATGCGAAAAAGCAAACTGGTTGTCTAAGACAGCCTTAAAAATAGCTGAGAAAGGAAGAGAAGCGAAAGGCAAAGAAGAAAAGGAAAGATATACTCATCTGAATGCAGAGTTCTAAAAATAGCAAGAGAGATAAGAAAATCTTCCTCAGTGATCAATAGAAAGAAATAGAGGAAAACAATAGGATGGGAAAGATCTCTTCAAGAAGATTAGAGATACCAAGGGAACGTTCATGCAAAAATGGGCACAATAAAGTACAGAAACAGTATGGAACCAACAGAAGCAGAAGATATTAAGAAACAGTGGCAAGAATATACAGAAGAACTGTACAAAAAATGTCCTAATGACCTGGATAACCACGATGATGTGATCACTCACCTGGAGCCAGACATGCTGGAGTGTGAAGTCAAGTGGGCCTCGGAAGCATTGCTATGGACAAAGCTAGTGGAAGTGATGGAATTCCAGCTGAACTATTTCAAATCCTAAAAGATGATGCTTTTAAAGTGCTGTACTCAATATGCCAGCAAATTTGGAAAACTCAGAGACAATACTTTGCCAACAAACGTCCATCTAGTCAAAGCTGTGGTTTTTCCAGTGAGAGTTGGACCGTAAAGAAGGCTGGGTGCCAAAGATTTGATGTTTTTGAACTGTGGTGTTGGAGAAGACTCTAACCCTAACCTTTGGACAGCAAGGAGATCAAACCAGTCAATACTAAAGGAAATCAACCCTAAATGTTCATAGGAAGGACTGATGCTGAAGCTGAAGCTCCAATACTTTGACCACCTGATGCAAAGAACTGACTCGGGAAAAGACCCTGAGGCTTGGAAAGATTGAGGGCAAGAGAAGAAGGGGGCAACAGAAGATGAGATTATTGGATGGCATCATCGATTCAATGGACATGAGTTTGAGCAAACTTTGGGAGATAGTGAAGGACAGGGAAGCCTTAGGTACTGCAGTCCATGGGGTTGCAAAAAGTTTGACACAACTAGTGACTGAATAACACCAATCACATTTTATAATATAAATTAGTAGGAAATTGTATTTGTCCTCTTAACCACTTTGAGGGGAACATATTTCAGGTATAATGTCTTATCCACTTCACATTTAAATTCCTTAAAACCCAACTTAACCACTTCCTTAGTAAGCCTTCTCAAATCTATCTGGATTTCCTGTAGCACTCCTTGATATAAGGCATGCATCTAGTAAGCTAGTGCACACAGGACATATAGATAGTGTTAAGTTGACCGTTAACTCCAGTTGTTTTTTATTTATTTATTTTTTTATTTTTTTTTTTTTTAAATTTTATTTTATTTTTAAACTTTACATAACTGTATTAGATTTGCCAAATATCAAAATGAATCCGCCACAGGTATACATGTGTTCCCCATCCTGAACCCTCCTCCCTCCTCCCTCCCCATTCCATCCCTCTGGGTCGTCCCAGTGCACCAGCCCCAAGCATCCAGTATCGTGCATCGAACCTGGACTGGCAACTCATTTCATACATGATATTTACATGTTTCAATGCCATTCTCCCAAATCTTCCCACCCTCTCCCTCTCCCACAGAGTCCATAAGACTGTTCTATACATCAGTGTCTCTTTTGCTGTCTCGTACACAGGGTTATTGTTACCATCTTTCTAAATTCCATATATATGCGTTAGTATACTGTATTGGTGTTTTTCTTTCTGGCTTACTTCACTCTGTATAATAGGCTCCAGTTTCATCCACCTCATTAGAACTGATTCAAATGTATTCTTTTTAATGGCTGAATAATACTCCATTGTGTATATGTACCACAGCTTTCTTATCCATTCATCTGCTGATGGACATCTAGGTTGCTTCCATGTCCTGGCTATTATAAACAGTGCTGCGATGAACATTGGGGTACTCGTGTCTCTTTCCCTTCTGGTTTTCTCAGTGTGTATGCCCAGCAGTGGGATTGCTGGATCATAAGGCATGTCTATTTCCAGTTTTTTAAGGAATCTCCACACTGTTCTCCATAGTGGCTGTACTAGTTTGCATTCCCACCAACAGTGTAAGAGGGTTCCCTTTTCTCCACACCCTCTCCAGCATTTATTACTTGTAGACTTTTGGATTGCAGCCATTCTGACTGGTGTGAAATGGTACCTCATAGTGGTTTTGATTTGCATTTCTCTGATAATGAGTGATGTTGAGCATCTTTTCATGTGTTTGTTAGCCATCTTTATGTCTTCTTTGGAGAAATGTCTATTTAGTTCTTTGGCCCATTTTTTGATTGGGTCATTTATTTTTCTGGAGTTGAGCTGTAGGAGTTGCTTGTATATTCTCGAGATTAGTTGTTTGTCAGTTGCTTCATTTGCTATTATCTTCTCCCATTCTGAAGGCTGTCTTTTCACCTTGCTAATAGTTTCCTTTGATGTGCAGAAGCTTTTAAGGTTAATTAGGTCCCATTTGTTTATTTTTGCTTTTATTTCCAATATTCTGGGAGGTGGGTCATAGAGGATCCTGCTGTGATGTATGTCAGAGAGTGTTTTGCCTATGTTCTCCTCTAGGAGTTTTATAGTTTCTGGTCTTACGTTGAGATCTTTAATCCATTTTGAGTTTATTTTTGTGTATGGTGTTAGAAAGTGTTCTAGTTTCATTCTTTTACAAGTGGTTGACCAGAGTTCCCAGCACCACTTGTTAAAGAGATTGTCTTTAATCCATTGTATATTCTTGCCTCCTTTGTCGAAGATAAGGTGTCCATATGTGCGTGGATTTATCTCTGGGCTTTCTATTTTGTTCCATTGATCTATATTTCTGTCTTTGTGCCAGTACCATACTGTCTTGATAACTGTGGCTTTGTAGTAGAGCCTGAAGTCAGGTAGGTTGATTCCTCCAGTTCCATTCTTCTTTCTCAAGATCGCTTTGGCTATTCGAGGTTTTTTGTTTTTCCATACAAATTGTGAAATTATTTGTTCTAGCTCTGTGAAGAATGCTGTTGGTAGCTTGATAGGGATTGCATTGAATCTATAGATTGCTTTGGGTAGTATACTCATTTTCACTACATTGATTCTTCCAATCCATGAACATGGTATATTTCTCCATCTGTTAGTGTCCTCTTTGATTTCTTTCACCAGTGTTTTATAGTTTTCTATATATAGGTCTTTAGATTCTTTAGGTAGATATATTCCTAAGTATTTTATTCTTTCCGTTGCAATGGTGAATGGAATTGTTTCCTTAATTTCTCTTTCTGTTTTCTCATTATTAGTGTATAGGAATGCAAGGGATTTCTGTGTGTTGATTTTATATCCTGCAACTTTACTATAGTCATTGATTAGTTCTAGTAATTTTCTGGTGGAGTCTTTAGGGTTTTCTATGTAGAGGATCATGTCATCTGCAAACAGTGAGAGCTTTACTTCTTCTTTTCCAATTTGGATTCCTTTTATTTCTTTTTCTGCTCTGATTGCTGTGGCCAAAACTTCCAAAACTATGTTGAATAGTAATGGTGAAAGTGGGCACCCTTGTCTTGTTCCTGACTTTAGAGGAAATGCTTTCAATTTTTCACCATTGAGGATAATGTTTGCTGTGGGTTTGTCATATATAGCTTTGATTATGTTGAGGTAGGTTCCTTCTATTCCTGCTTTCTGGAGAGTTTTGATCATAAATGGATGTTGAATTTTGTCAAAGGCTTTCTCTGCATCTATTGAGATAATCATATGGTTTTTATTTTTCAATTTGTTAATGTGGTGTATTACATTGATTGATTTGCGGATATTGAAGAATCCTTGCATCCCTGGGATAAAGCCCACTTGGTCATGGTGTATGATCTTTTTAATGTGTTGTTGGATTCTGATTGCTAGAATTTTGTTAAGGATTTTTGCATCTATGTTCATCAGTGATATTGGCCTGTAGTTTTCTTTTTTTGTGGGATCTTTGTCAGGTTTTGGTATTAGGGTGATGGTGGCCTCATAGAATGAGTTTGGAAGTTTACCATCCTCTGCAATTTTCTGGAAGAGTTTGAGCAGGATAGGTGTTAGCTCTTCTCTAAATTTTTGGTAGAATTCAGCTGTGAAGCCGTCTGGACCTGGGCTTTTGTTTGCTGGAAGATTTTTGATTACAGTTTCAATTTCCGTGCTTGTGATGGGTCTGTTAAGATTTTCTATTTCTTCCTGATCGAGTTTTGGAAAGTTGTACTTTTCTAAGAATTTGTCCATTTCTTCCTCGTTGTCCATTTTATTGGCATATAATTGTTGATAGTAGTCTCTTATGATCCTTTGTATTTCTGTGTTGTCTGTTGTGATCTCTCCATTTTCATTTCTAATTTTATTGATTTGATTTTTCTCCCTTTGTTTCTTGATGAGTCTGGCTAATGGTTTGTCAATTTTATTTATCCTTTCAAAGAACCAGCTTTTGGTTTTGTTGATTTTTGCTATGGTCTCTTTTGTTTCTTTTGCATTTATTTCTGCTCTAATTTTTAAGATTTCTTTCCTTCTACTAACCCTGGGGTTCTTCATTTCTTCCTTTTCTAGTTGCTTTAGGTGTAGAGTTAGGTTATTTATTTGACTTTTTTCTTGTTTCTTGAGGTGTGCCTGTATTGCTATGAACTTTCCCCTTAGGACTGCTTTTACCGTGTCCCACAGGTTTTGGGTTGTTGTGTTTTCATTTTCATTCGTTTCCATGCAAATTTTGATTTCTTTTTTGATTTCTTCTGTGATTTGTTGGTTATTCAGCAGCGTGTTGTTCAGCCTCCATATGTTGGATTTTTTAATAGTTTTTCTCCTGTAATTGAGATCTAATCTTACTGCATTGTGGTCAGAAAAGATGCTTGGAATGATTTCTATTTTTTTGAATTTACCAAGGCTAGCTTTATGGCCCAGGATGTGATCTATCCTGGAGAAGGTTCCATGTGCGCTTGAGAAGAAGGTGAAATTCATTGTTTTGGTATGAAATGTCCTATAGATATCAATTAGGTCTAACTGGTCTATTGTATCATTTAAAGTTTGTGTTTCCTTGTTAATTTTCTGTTTAGTTGATCTATCCATAGGTGTGAGTGGGGTATTAAAGTCTCCCACTATTATTGTGTTATTGTTAATTTCTTCTTTCATACTTGTTAGCATTTGTCTTACATACTGCGGTGCTCCCGTGTTGGGTGCATATATATTTATAATTGTTATATCTTCTTCTTGGATTGATCCTTTGATCATTATGTAGTGACCATCTTTGTCTCTTTTCACAGTCTTTGTTTTAAAGTCTATTTTATCTGATATGAGTATTGCTACTCCTGCTTTCTTTTGGTCCCTATTCGCATGGAAAATCTTTTTCCAGCCCTTCACTTTCAGTCTGTATGTGTCCCCTGTTTTGAGGTGGGTCTCTTGTAGACAACATATGCAGGGGTCTTGTTTTTGTATCCATTCAGCCAGTCTTTGTCTTTTGGTTGGGGCATTCAACCCATTTACGTTTAAGGTAATTACTGATAAGTATGACCCCGTTGCCATTTACTTTATTGTTTTGGGTTCGAATTTATACACAATTTTTGTGTTTCCTGTCTAGAGAATATCCTTTAGTATTTGTTGGAGAGCTGGTTTGGTGGTGCAGAATTCTCTCAGCTTTTGCTTGTCTGAAAAGCTTTTGATTTCTCCTTCATACTTGAATGAGATCCTTGCTGGGTACAATAATCTGGGCTGTAGATTATTTTCTTTCATCATTTTAAGTATGTCTTGCCATTCCCTCCTGGCTTGAAGAGTTTCTATTGAAAGATCAGCTGTTATCCTTATGGGAATTCCCTTGTGTGTTATTTGTTGTTTTTCCCTTGCTGCTTTTAATATTTGTTCTTTGTGTTTGATCTTTGTTAATTTGATTACTATGTGTCTTGGGGTGTTTCGCCTTGGGTTTATCCTATTTGGGACTCTCTGGGTTTCTTGGACTTGGGTGATTATTTCCTTCCCCATTTTAG